>NC_092628.1:18908877-19250750 GCF_039555335.1 Amphiura filiformis
TCAAGCTCCAATATGGCCAAATTTTTTGCGCGCATTTGTACAATAGCCACAGATGCAAAATAAGGCTGATGTGCCTATGAACCTCCAAATAAATCCTCTATTTCATTTATCCCAGTAAAATCAGATAAACACACTGATTTGGGACAAATCTAAATTAAGTATAAAATGAAAATTTCCTTGTGCTTGTATTTCATGCGCAATTGTCCCACCGGGAATGTTTCAAACATTTGCCTCCCTCAATGACATGTGACCCGTGAGATACCACACCACTGGAAACAACACTTAAGTATAATGTTTGTTATACGATAATGGGGGGGTCAAAAAGTTTTGTAGGTCAAAAGAGGGGGTCAAAAAAGGTTAGCGGTCCATCGAGGGGGGGGTCAAAAAGTTTTCGGGCGAAAAATTTGAGGAAGACCAGCCCCCTACCAAAGTATTAATGAACACTCCCTTATTGAAAAATAACACTTTGATGTTCTGCAAAAGTTTATTCAAGTTTACAGATATACTAGTTGAAAACTTGCTTGATTTATGGTTGTTAATGAGTTATGAAGGCCTGCGCTCTAAAAGAATGCTCCCGGCCCGGGCTCCCGGGAAAAACAGCTAAAAACCGGTCTAAAACTCACTCCTCAAAAGAGTGATTCACTCAAAAAAGAGTGAAATGTGTTTTTTTACATTAAAACCACTCTAAAAAGAGTGAAACCCCACTCTAAAAAGAGTGAAAACCACTCTAACTTAAGAACCACAGGACCTACCAATGCAAAGTATAGTGTATTAGGACAACACAGTGCACTAGTGGCATATACATATAAATCATACTAGGCCTATAACTCGCAAACGCAAAATCGGAATCAATTGAGAACAAGCTTTTTTGTGGGTATAACCAGTGGTGGCACTATATACGGGGGTGGGGGACAAGTGGACATTTGCTCACCCCTCCCACACTTTTAAGGCAAACCCCCCATAACTTACCCAAAAAAAATCCATTTTGAGGCAATTTTGTGAGCTTTTGTGCAACTTGAATTTTAATTGGTTGATTACCCCCCCATTCACTGCCCCCCCCAAATCTCAAAGAGGATGCCATGCTAGGATCACAAAATACTCCTTTAAACACCCCCTTCTACAGTCGATTTTTGATTAAAAAATAAATTCTATTCAGTTGAACTCGAAATTATACTGATATTTATACATCAAAATACTGCGATAAATTTGCAAATGGCGTACCAAAAATTGAACCCCCCCCTCGGTCTGCCGAAAACTGCACCGAACAATAGTGAAACGGGTCAACATCCTAATCAGTTCTATTGTTTGTGATCTATTTTGATGTGTTTCCTAGGTAACCAAAATGCCCTGTGCAAACTATTCTTTTTCTTGATTGCTATATATTACAAGACAAGATATTACATTTGAGAACATTTTCATCAAAATCGAAGGAAATTTTTGATCCAGTAGCCTAAACCAGGGATATTGAGGCAACTCATATCCCTGGTCAAACTAGGCCTATACATTTAAAACAAGAAATGTCTTTAAAAAGACAACGCCATGGATGAAGATCATGTTTCATAATTTTGCATTGCAAGTACTTGGAAAGCTAGTAAATTTGAATGTTTGGCACAACTAACCGGGTGCGAAATATTGGCATTTATTGGTAAATACCACCAATGACATACTAGGAAATACTCAAAATTTTCATGTCGAAAGCTGAATTGGAAAATGTGTGCTATAAATAGGTCTACATTTAATTCATACTTGTAACAAACGGCTCAATTGAAATCACATCCTCTGAGTTTTACAACAATCCAACTATCTATATTCAGATAACCTTAAGAATGTTTGCTGCAATTAAGGGATTTCATATCAACCACATTTCATGACAATCCAATTATCTATTATCAGTAACTGTTAACCTTGATATTGAAGCATGGTAATTAATTTTAGATATATTTATTCGCAATGTATAGTTTACTGGTAGTTACAATCACATCATATTCATAAAGAAGATGGATGTTTAGCCCAACTGAGATTCAAAAGTATATTAAAAATAGTCACAATAATGAATTCAAATGAGGGTCAGAAAATGAAGTGAGGGCGGTGACGGGAAACTCAAAATCGACTTTCATTGGCCTAATCAAAAAGACTGATTACTCAATCCCAGGGATTCCCAAAGCCACTATCTACCCCAATTACTGGTATCCCCCCCCCTCGACGACTAGTGTCACTCCCAACATCAATTAGTGTTGGTAGTAGTGCACTATTTATACCCAGCTCTGGTCAGATCAGGGAATGGTCAGATAATGCTCATTATTATTGTTTAATTAGTGGTCACACTTTACTTGTCAATGCTTGTTGACAGCTTATCAGTAGTCAGATCAGCAGGGGTGCAATTGTATCCTTTTTCATAGAGCAAAATTGTTCAAAATGTTCTAAAACCTTATTTGTGAACGGATTTTAATCGTTAACAAAGCAAAATGTATGTTTAATATATTAATTATTTCATTAATAGCAATTTCATAAGTTTCCATCCATAAATAACCACAGAGCATTATCTGTTTACAAAATAAGTGTTTATTTTCAATTAGCCATCTTATCAGTAAAACTGATAGGAGGCCAAATTATAGTCAAATCAATTAGCCATCTTATCAGTAAAACTGATAGGAGGCCAAATTATAGTCAAAAACAGATTCTTTGTCTGGTAGTCCCGGCAACCCAGTCTATATGTGGCTCAGTTGTAAACATACACAACACAAACCGACTGTGAAGGAGCCTATATGCACGTAAACAACTTTCTAGTACATGTATAATAAAATCCGTTTTTGAGTATAATAAAGAAAGTCATGCATTGGCAACATGAAGGAAATACCTATTGCTAACTTGGTAAAATGCATACTCGTAGCCCAATCCGTTGTACATCATAGCACCCAGTTTGGGTTTGTAGTTTCGAAATGTTGCAATTAAACATTAGTTCTTTCAAATATGAAACGCTAAAACACAAATCTAGAACAAACAATCATTATATTTAGAAAGATATAGCAAACTTTCCATGATAGAGATTGGACCCAAGACAAAGTACACCCAAATTAGGTGACAATTCGGAATTAAGCCATGGCTGGAAAAATCCATGCAGAGGAATATTAATTTTGAAATAAGTTTTATTAAAATTTGAGCAATTTTGAAATTGGACCCCTGTATAAACTTTGACCTTGGATTTCTGGGATTTGGGCTATTGCCCTGTATAGGCCTATACATCCATGTTTTGGACCAGGGGATAACATTGCCTTGAAATCTTGCGCACTTTGAGTATAGGCTACTGGTCCATCAGGGCACTGTGATCAGGGATTGTATCATATCCCTGATTTTCGGCATTTTTTTTTTCTAATTTTTTTTACACACATTTTAAGCGGTAAATTGGGTATGCATGATAAAGACCTTGAACTTTGTTGTTCCTTTTTTAAAATGTTGTTAATTTTTTTATATTTTTTCTATTTTTTTGCAAAAAAAATAAGAAAAAGTCTAGGGTCGGGCCTATTTTTAGGGTCGGTCGGGTTACGCCAATCAAGTTTTTTTAGGCCTAAAGGGCACTTGCAGTAATTGACCCTCTATTTTGCGCGAAAATTTGCCTGAAATACCTCCCCTATTTTTATCATTTTGAGGACGCATTTTTATTTCACCCCTTTATCACGAGGAATCAAGGACATTTTTCTAAATAAATACCCCTATTTTTACCATTTCAACGACGCTTTTGAATTTTCTCCCTATTTCATGGGGAAATGAGGACAACTTTTTCGGAAAAAATACGCTCGCTATCAATTTTTGTGTGGAAATACTAAAAAAACGGACAGAAAAAATACAAAAAAACCCCGGGAGTACCTTTAGAATACCCTACCACATCGACGGCGCCGCGAAGCTGCACCTTTTTTGGTAAAACTACACCGACGTCGCGTCGGCGACAATTAATGGGATAGATTAGAGGTATATGAGTCAGGTTTTTAATAAAGTATATATGTCGGCGTTTGACTTAATGAAGTTTGCATTCATCAAGGTAATAAGTGTTAGTACGATTAAATTATTGTGGTTACTTCTAGATAGTAGTAATGTCATATTTTAAATGAAATAACTATATTGCATTATATAATGACTTAGAAGTATTAATTATGCATAACAGATTTTAATGTACTCAAGTAATAATGATTGATCGCATCAAAAGATGATGTTAATAAGCATGATATAATTATAATTAGTGTGACGTATAAGAGGCCGATTGTAATTGGTTATGAATGATTATATAATTCTAATTATTATGATGGATTAGAGGGCGATGGTAGTTAATTAATAATTATGACATAATGATAATGAGTGTGAGGGATAAGAGGGTTGTTGTAAGTAATTAACAATGATTGTTAAAAGTGATTAAAGTTATATTGATAAGAGGAATGTTAATTGTTAATGAGTGGTTTGATTAAGAATGAGTAGCATTTATTTCATGGAGTAAATACGTATCATAATATTGAATATTGATGTGATGGAGAATGAAGATATCGTTGTCGCCGTGCTATAGCGACGACGCAAAGGTATCGCTGTTGCTGTGCTACAGCGACGGCGCGAAGCTAGACCTTTTATGAGGGGCCTACACCGACGGCGGTAAGGTAGACCTATTTCCGTAAGGCTACACCGACGGTGCAAAGGTGCACCTTATGTAGGCCTAATTGTTAAAGTTGCCATATTAGCAAATGAGTGTGGTGGAGGAAGGTATCGTTGTTGCTGTGCTACAGCGGCGCGCAAAGCTAGACCTTTTTACAGGGCTACACCGACGGGCGCGAAGGTATCGCTGTTGCCGTGCTACAGCGACGGTAGCCAACTATACCTTTTAATGGGCTACACCGACGGCGAGAAGGTGCCGTTGTTGCCGTGCTACAGCGACGGCGCGAAGGTGTCGTTGTTGCCGTGCTACAGCGACGGCGCAAAGCTAGACTTTTTTTGAGGGGCTAAACCGACGGCACGAAGGTATACCTATTTCCATATGGTAACACCGACGGCACTGGGGTATACCTTACTTGGTCATGTCACCAAATGAATGTAGGGGAGGTAGGTATCGCTGTTGCCGTGCTACAGCGACGGCGCCGGCTATACCTTTTACGGGGCTACACCGACGGTAGCGAAGGTATCGCTGTTGCCGTGCTACAGCGACGGCGCCGAAGCTAGACCTTTTACAGGGCTACACCGACGGCGGGAAGGTATTGCTGTTGCTGTGCTACAGCGACGGGCGGTAGGCTATACCTTTTACGGGCTACACCGACGGTAGCGAAGGTGTCGTTGTTGCCGTGCTACAGCGACGGCGCGAAAGTATACCTATATACCTATTTCCGTATGGTAACACCGACGGCACTGAGGTATACCTTATTTGGTCATGTCACCAAATTAATGTAGGGGAGGAAGGTATCGCTGTTGCTGTGCTACAGCGACGGCGCGAAGCTATACCTTTTTACTGGGCTACACCGACGGCGCCGAAGCTATCGTTGTTGCTGTGCTACGGCGACGGCGCAAAGCTAGACTTTTTGCGTATTTTGTAATGACTTGATCATGTTAGCAAATAAATGTAATGAAGAGGAAGAAGGTATCGCTGTTACCGTGCTTTTCAGATATTATAAATAAAAACAGGACCGTGACCACTGAAAAATTAATTAAGAAGAAACAGAACTTTTGCACCTGGGTAGGGGTGGTTGGGGCCTTTTATGAACGACGTATCCCAGCTAACCAAATAACGTTCTCTGAACGTTCTGAGAACGTATCGTTGACGTTTTCTAGACGTTTCGATAAAACGTTTTTAAAACGTAATTTTGTTGAAGGTTTTTGACGTTCTAAAAACGTTATTAAGAGACGTTCTTAAAACGTTTTCACAACGTAAACAACGTTTTAAAAACCTTTCTTTCTGTCACTCAGGACGTATCCAGGACCTACAGAAAACGTATCGGACGTTGTAGTACGCAACGGACGTACTACAAACGTTGTAGAAACGTCCAAAACGTCCTGAAAACGTTATAGGAACGTAAAAAACATATTGCATATTTTGTTTTTTATTGCAGCACGCACTTGTCACCATCAGAAAACGAATGTTACGTTTCTACAACATTTTAGAACATTTTAATGACGTATAGACAACACTAGTCTTTACAAAAGTACCAAATATATTATACATAATACAAAAGATAGGTCCGGCTTCTGGAAAAAAAACACGCGGTCCATGGCAGTTTTACAGTGACCAATTGACGAAAACTCCGGACGAAAACTCTGTAGTAGCCTATAAACACGAGAACCATGTGTAGTGATACGTCTACCATGATGAAAGTAATAATGTTTCACACCAAGGTAATACGTATGACCTCAACAGTTCCATGTTCGACAGCAGCAGCAGCAGCAGCAGCAGCAGCAGCTTCTGTATTTTGCCGGCAGGAATATCCGCATGATCCCGGTAAAATATACGATAAGCAGAAACACACCATTGTATGCCTATACCTGTTTGGGATAAGGGGTGGTGCAATAATTATGTGTACTAATAATGTCACTCCTTGGAAAATGTTGATGTTATGATAATATAGCATACATAGAGGAATTATTCCCGGAGCCATGTGTCACCGCGAGAGTCCGGCATACATAATAGCACAGTTTATACGATACATACATGTAGGCCTACACGTTGTACTGTACACAGTACTGTGCTTTGGTGAGTAACGGTTAAGGTCAAGTTCAACCTGTGACATTCCATTCCAATGCGTGGGCGCTATTATAGTCTTGAGGTCAAGACACAAAGTGAGAGTGTGCGTATATATAGGCACATCATCGTTTTCCCGGGACCATTTTAAATCTTTGATCGAGGCTAACTTCCCTTTCACTATTTGAAATGTTTGGCATGTATAGGCATAGAATTTTTATTCAAGAGTATATAAACCCGGAGGGGGTTCTTCCTGGTTGAAGGTATACGGGGATGTGCCACGGTTTTGGGGTACCTTTTCAGCGATTTTGGTATATCGATGGGTGGGTTATCAGTCGAGACCAATGCGCCCAATTGGGCGCATTTTGGAAAAAGTGCACTTAAAGCGCCCAATTATGGCAAATTTGGGT
Organism: Amphiura filiformis; assembly: GCF_039555335.1. NCBI lineage: Eukaryota > Metazoa > Echinodermata > Ophiuroidea > Amphilepidida > Amphiuridae > Amphiura > Amphiura filiformis. Next base: position 18,915,991 of record NC_092628.1, read on the forward strand.
GCTTTTTCTTGAAAATTGGTATACTGATGGGTAGCAAAAACAGCAAAAAGTAGGTATAGAGAAAGTCAGCATCCGCAAGTCTGCGTGGCACACCCCCGTACAAAATTTTTCGAAGAACCCCCCCCCCCGGGTATATAAATATATGACTAAAACAAAATCGCAATAATTATTATTTATATTGACTCCATAGGCCTATGCAAAATGCAAATAAACGCGGCATCTTCATGTACACGTTTATGAATAAATTAAAATCAAGTTTCTACTTGTAGAAGTTAAAATTCTTCTTTAAGGCCTACATTCAATTGTAAATTTCCAATATTCTGTTGATAAAACTTAAGAAACGTTTAACAGACGTCGGCGCAAAATGTTTGGAGAACATTGCAGACGAATGTTTTATAAACGTCATGAAAGAACTTAACAATATATATTATAACGTTCACAATACGTACTGTGAACGTCCTAATAATACGAAATTAAAGCTTCAACATTATAACCAAATCACGATGTTTTAAAAACGTTTTAAAAACGTTTTGGGAAGACGAAGACGTAAAAGACCTAAGCAGAACCTATTAAAAACGTTTTGAAAACGTTTTGTGTTTGCTGGGATACACTGGTTTATGTGATTTCATACTTTGCAGTTGTTGTAAATAAAAACAGGACCGTAACCACTAAAAAGTTAATTAATAAGAAAATGGTCATTCATCGCTCATACAGTTCCGACTAATTAGGTGAAAAAATAAGCATCATAAGACATTTATTTTACAAGTTCAACAAAACATTGTGAATGAAACAGAACTTGTAATTATCTTCCATCTTTATTCAGATTTGTATTGAACGTAAAAACGCGGTCAATGTAAAGTAAAGCTTGCGAGTGGTAGGGGCGTTTTATGAACGACGTATAATCATGATTCATGATAATTTTTATCATTTATACTTAGCAAGGTCTTTTAAAAAGAAGAAATTTGGTGCAAAAATCATGGAAATCGGTAGTAGGGTTGTTGAGAAATTGTCGTTCAAAGTTCACACGGCGATGTCGCTGTAGCCCTGCAACAACGATAACCTTCCTCATAGGCATCGCATTAATGGGTGAATATTTATAAAGTTTGTTTGTTTGTTTGTTTGTTAATTAATTCATTAATTATCAAACGGCGATGTCGCTGTAGCCCTGCAACAACGGTAACCTTCCTGGTGTGCATCAGAAAATTTACATTTATAATTAATGACTGACTATTGTTAAAAGTTAATGTTTTTATTTAATGTTCTTAAGTTAATTAATAATTTTTTATCTCTTCTTTAAATAAGACAATTAATGAATGGAAACTGATCATTATGCAGATTTATGATTCCTGGCTGATTATGGGAAGCAAAGCAATAACTATGAATATTAATTAAATTTAAAATTTACTAATGTTCCTCTTCTTGATTATATAGTGGCATTATTAATTAAATTACTACAATGTGGTTTTGAATCTCTCTCGTTCGTTTATTTAATTTGCTGAATTAAGTGATTTATTAATTGCACTGAGTTAATCCATACATCATTCAATGTAATCATATCATCGAGTTTCGCGCCGTCGGTGTAGCAGGGCTAAAACTAGGGTAGCTTCGGCGACGGCCAAATGTGGTAGGGTATAGTAAAGTTTAGCCAAACCCCGAAAACTGTAGCGGTAAATCGCGGATACACCCTATTTTTCATATCAAGGACAATTTTGCTCCAAAACACCCCTAATTTGGACAATCGCGAACAATTTTGTACTCGAAAATTCCGCGGACATTTCTTGAAAAGTACCCCTAATTGGAACCATCATGGATACACTTCGTCAGTGAACCCACCGGACTAGCTTCAATCGGGAATTCCCCGATTGCGCATTGGGCGTGAAGAAAGAACCTGCGAACAAATGAGAAAATCAATAAACGCTGCCGTTTGAGATTTTTGGCTAAAACTTTTGTTTTGCTGGTTTCCATTACAATTAGTCGTTGAATACGATGAAGGTCTGGATAGATAATAAATCGAGAACCACTGAACCACTTTGCGGAACACGGAAGTCGAAAAGGAAAAGCATGATTGATCAGTACAGCAGTGCAGTGTGTGTGCAGGCATACGGAGTTTTATACCACAACAACAACATTTGAAGTTTCTGAATTTACTGCTCAATACCGGAATACACATAAATCGCCATGTAGCTGAATCAAAATGGAGGTGTCTGAATTTGTACAAGATATCGGAAGAAGAAATTTGCGAAGAAATTTGCGAATGTACATTGTGTAGAACTAGAAGCGATTTATCTGGATATGTGCATGCATACCGGGATTTAACATGTACCACCAGGATTATCAACCCGGCCGGTGCTTTTTCTTTTAAAAACAACTCTGTATACGTATACCGGGATTGCAACACTTCCTTTTTGGTGGAGTAGTTTCTGGAGTTTATGAGCTACAAATCCGGGTTTGGAAATTAAAATAAACATTAGCGATACGCCTTGAAACTTGTTTAGTCTCAAGTCTGCACTTTTGGACATTCAGCTTCCCTTCCACAAGTTCACAAGCCGCTGTCACTGACTATTTCAGTCAGACTCTTGATGTTTATATTTTTATCCACGTTCAATTGGGTGTAAATTATTTTGGTTATTTTTAGCCATTGGGTGAAAGTGTTCTTTAAAGAACACAAGCACCACAATTGTTCGTTCATCATGAGTCAGGTAAGTTTAAGAGTTGTAAACTAAAAAAAATGAATTGTACATGACCTTGGTTGGTATATTAAAACGTGTCTTTTGGAATTTGTAGGAGAGCATTTAAAAATAGCTCTTCTGGAGCCTTCAAGGAGAGCTGTTTAGAGCACTAGGAGAGAATGGTCAACTAAGGAGAGCTAAAAATCACTCTCTTATATCAGATTTAAGGAGAGCAGTAGAGAGCGATTGCTCTCGCTCTCCTCATGATATCAAAAGGCAGTCCCTGCATGAACTGCAACACAATATATAACACATTGGTATAAGGCCAAAAAAAAAAGGTTTGGCTCAAAGCTTGCGCGCGCGTTTGTAAAATCGCACGACTTGACAAAAAAGAAATGCGGAAATTTTTTTTATTTCAAAATTTTTTTTTATAGTTTTTTCCAGAAAAAATCGGCGAAAATCAGACTTTTTTCTCAAAATACCATGAAAAAAGTCGGGGGAAAAAAAATCGCATTTCGCATTTGTTTTTAAATTTCTCGTGAGCTTTGAGACAAACCTTTTTTTTTGGCCTAAACATGGTGTTGGAGGTATAAATCAACACATGTATGATGTACTGTGTTCGCTCAGTGTCGTAAAAAATAATATTAAAACATTGGTACCGTATTCGTCCGAGTATAGTCCCACGTTCGAGTATAATCCCACCCCCATTTTTCAAAAATTTCAGAATTGTAAAAAAAAAAAAAATTTTTTTTTTTTTTATAAGTTTTTTTATTTAGATTTTGTAGTGTCCCTGGAACTAGACATAAATGCTAGGATCATTCATGGTTGACCTAAAAAAAAAAAAAAAAATTTGTATTCATAAATCATACTCTATTAATGATATCAAAATGCATTGAATTTGAATGCATTTTGATATCATTAATAGAGTATGACATGAAAACAAAGTATCAATTTTCATATTAAAAATACAAAATATCTTGAATTTTTTTAATTTTTTTTTTATTTTTTTTTTTTTTAGGTCAACCATGAATGATCCTAGCATCTAGGTCTAGGTCCAGGGACACTCCAAAACCGAAAAAAAACTTATAAAAAAACAAATTTTTTTTTTTTTTTTTTTTTTTTGAAATCCCACCCCCCAATTGTGAAAAATTTTCACATAAAAAACGGGTGGGACTATACTCGGACCATACGGTAATTACAAATTATTCATTCATTTACATGTATGTGCAGATGATAGTGCACAGTTGTGATTTGAAAGGCATTTATGATATTAGGGGCTGTGCAATAATTATGAGGGGGTACAATTTCCAAATGATGATGTGCCAAAAATGATTGCCCCCTCTCAGCCTGCCAAAAATCACTTCCTTCCCCTTGGCCTGAAAGAGGTGCCACATAACAAAAAATAATGAAATCTTTCCAGGCATAGTGCATTTAAGGGGGTACTACAACCCTCGATAAATTTGTGTCTATTTTTGCATTTTTCTCAAAAACTAAGAAAACAGTGGTAACAAAAGTTATGAATATTATAAGGGCAAGGAATTCAATTACTACACTGGAATTTCAGTGACTCAAGACAAGCGGTTTGTTATTTATGATAAGAAGGTACCGCTAGGATGTAGGCCTACCGTACCTCATCTGAACCGCTTGTCTTGAGTCACTGAAATTTCGGTGTAGTAGTCCTTGCCCCAATAGTATACATAACTTTTGTTACCAGTGTGTTATTATTTTTTGAGAAAAATGCAAAAATTGTCACAAATTTACCACAGGGGTGTAGTACCCCCTGAAGGCCTGCGGAAGCGGGGGGGGGGGAGGGGGAAGGGCGGCATTTGCCCCTCCACTTTTTAGCCAAGAGAAGAAGAAGGAATGATGCATGCATGATCAGTTGAACTACCCCCACTGCGTCATCATCCCTATCTTCGTGTCAAAAATTGCCGTGATAGTACGGCGAATCCTCTCGTTTTTCAAAAGCTACTATACGCATGGCGATTTTGTTCGAGATAGGCCGAGCGACTCAGGCTAAGCATACCATTTACATGATATGAGATACCATACATGTATACGTAGCCCTGCCATAGAGCCTGTCGCTTAGTTTCTATTCTACGATTTGCACATGATCAGTACCACATATGGGGGAATACTATTATAGAAAATTCGATTTGTTTTCAGGTAAAACACAGGTTTTGTTTCCAGTACACTAACTCGAAAAGCAATACACTAATTAGCGGGGCCTTGCTGTTTGCTGTGGATATCTTTAACTGCATTTTATAAGTAAAGATTTTGAAATCCAAAGTAAAAATTGTGATATATTTTAAAACTATTTGAGAAATGAATTATACAAAGGAACCCGTGTAAAATCCAGCTGCTGTATCTGTAATACAATGTACATTATCCACTTTCTTTATCTGCGTGAATAAATAGAACATCGATTTCAATTGAATTGAATACATGTCTCCATTTTGAGTTTGTACTACATTGTACACCTCTGAGCGACAAAGCAATCGATTTCTAGCCAATCAGATACGGTAGGCCGCCCGTCGCTCACCAACGGAGGTATTAAGTTTATATTTATAACACTGGCTGTTGACACTGTGCCCCCCCCCCCCACACACACACCCCAACTTGTATAACGTGTACATCGGGGTGGACACGCGTGTGTGTTCGCACATCTGGGACTATCCAACCGCGACTTCGATATGTCGCTATGCATGTGTGGAAATGTCCCCACTTTGCCGGGAAAAGTCACATGTGTGTATCCCCAGTTAGATACATGTAGTATGGAGTCAGATTGGGTGTATTCGTCTGATTCTGTACTATCCAATAGGGGATCTCACCCCCCTATGTCTAACTAATGCATTTAACGCCCTCTAGGGGGGTTATATAGCCCCACTTGCATAGTAAGAAAATCGGGGATATCCCCGTTTGCTGTGTATCCCCAGTTTATCGGAATTGTACATGAATGTATCCCTGTTTCACACCTTTTACAAACGCACATGCACACACCAAAATGCAATTAGGGTGAGAAGAGTAGAGAGGCGCATGTTGGTGCTTATAAGCGCCAATTTTAGCCGCCTACTCCCCTTTCAAAAACCTTCCATGGGCCATGCATGCATTTGTTCAATTGTTGTTTGTGACATTTCCAATTTATCAACTAAAATTATGTTCAAGTAGATCTGATATACAAATGAATTTTTTGTTTCATTCTTCAGGGAAATGTGAAAAACTTTGCTGCAATGTTTAACCAACAGCAACAGCCACTAATAAAGCCTGGAGGTCTACCACCGAAACCGAAGCCGAAACCTCCAGTGCCTGTAAAGGACTCGAGTAATGGAAACACAAATCATGTTAACGGTGTTCACAGTACTACTGCACCTGTATCAAAACGTTTTACACCCCCTGCAGGGTCATTAGTTGGAATCCCACATAATTTAGACGAACTTCATCAAGTTAAGCTCAGAAGGGCACCTCCGCCAAAAAAACCTGAACAAGAACCTCCAAGTGAATCGCCTTTCAACCGTAGGCCTTCACTAAATAGACCAAAACCGGACATTAATACACCAAAGCCGGTAATACAGCCAAGACCTAAACCAAGGCCAGCAGTGATACCTAGGAAATCAACATCATCAAGCAGTGGGACAACTTCACCGATTGCTCCCACCAACACCAATGAACTAAAATCAGATGCTGATGACAGCACATCGATATCATCATTTAGTGATTCGTCATTACCGCGTACTAGTACCACAGAGTCAAATACAAGCAGGACTGAGTCCAACACAAGTCGACGTACTAGTGGAAAACCAGAGTTACAATTCTTGCCACCGGTGGAAATATTAGGAAGTGCACCACCAAAGCCTAGAAAACCTATGACTAGTGTAGTACTACCATCACCAACTCGTAGGTTGCAAATTCTATTTTCTTTATACCGTAATATCTGTAATCAACGCCCCCTATAAACACCCCCCATTTTTGGGCGCCACACGGCATGTGGCGTCCCCCATTATTTGGCTTGACTTTGCAAAAAGCTTCTAATTTCAGTCTTGCTAGATTTACTTCAGTAACTGTTTTGCTTAAAATTATGCCCAGCTTAGAAATAAAACCACAATATGCTTGGATTTTATTTTATTATTGTTTTCTGATGTGCACGGGATAAAATGTTGTGCGTATATTCTTTGTTTAAAATACAAAATTAATGGACTTATAAAAACACCAAATACATCGTGACCTTTGTATGGTCAGGTATGGTTTAAACTGCAGTTCAGTGTTGCCAAAACATTTCAGCACCAAGGCGCGGCGCATTGACTCGCCAGGCCGCGGTAATGGATTCTCAAGTAGCCCAATTTTTAAGCTTCCAAAAAGCGCCTAATACCGGATATTTGGGCGTATTTACCTGAATTTAGAATGCAAAACACCCAATTGGGCGGAAAAGCACTTGACTTTAAAACTTCCGGTACTTGCTGGGAAGTTTATACTGACCGATCAATAAATGGTCACAAAACCCATTGTAATTTCAATTTGGAGCTTTAGAGACTCAAAACCTTTATAAATCGGCTAAATTGAAAGGAAAATACATCAAATTACTGCCGCGGCCTGAGACTGTCAAAAGTAGCCCAATTTAAGGCAAGTAGCAGCATGCTTTTTTGAGTAGCGGCAAGTGATTGCCAAGTAGCCCAATTGTGCGCCTAAGGCGCGGCGTTGGCATCACTGCTGCAGTTTACCGCCTCTTAGAACCCGATAGACGGTGACATTTGACCATTCTAATTGAACATGTTTGCACATGAACTAGTTGTTTACAGTGTGAAGAATCTACAACATGCTCATCTATCAGGGCACAGTTCTTTAACCCCAATACATTTGTGCATTCATTGAATGACCTTTGAAAATGTGAGTACAAAAACTCATACTCTGCAACTTAAGGTCAAATTTTGCACTATGATTGTTTAATTGAGGTTAATGATAATATGCCACTGAATGAGGCCATTGTGGTCCATAGTGACCTTTGCACACCTAATCCTTAAACCAAACAAAACAACCACTGACCAATCATGAAATCACTAATTGGTTTATGTGCTTCAATGCTAACTGATTGTGACCAAATATTAGAACACAGCTCAGTATCTTTGTGGTGACTATCTCTGATAAAAACATTAATTAACTAATTTCAATTCTGCTCAGCAGAGAAAGGAATAAATTCGAAAGACATGATTGTGTTGAAGGTCAGAAGTGTATTTGCAACCCGAGTTGCCAACCCCGCGATATGGTAGCCCAATTAGGCGACTTTTAACTCGTGGTTCACCGTTGTTGGGCAGTTTAAAGCAATAATATACGATTTAGGCCTACATCATTTTGTTAGTGTTTACCCATAATGCTGAATGAAATAATATTTATTGTAATATGCCTAACTGCTGGGAAGGGTTCCTAGCAAGGTAAAGTGAAAGAAACCCCAATGGCTATTGTGTCCGTTTAAAATAGAGTTCTATGGCCGATTTAAAGTCATAATTATGACGTAATTTTGTTATTTATTAATTACTATTTTTAGCAGAATTAATAACATAAAAATGGGCTGTGCCCGTCTCATGAAGAATAACGATCGATCTTACCCTTGATTTAACAGGCCTGTCAATTTCTTGGAATTGTTTGATATGAAAGGAGGGTATGATTTTTTTGGATTAGTTTTAAGTATTTCCTAGCCTCTCTTAGCCACAGGGTTGGCTATACAAAAGACACAAAGTATACCTTAGGATAAACTGACCCCAGGTTTTCAACATTTCAGGATTGTTTGTGGACGGAGGTCGGGTGAAAAAAAAGCGAAATGACGTTTACATGTCGAAATTGCCGTGTGACAAGAATGAGTGTATAGATGACTAGGGGAGCTTACTTATTTGTATCTTCTATACTATCCATCATATACCCTAGGCCCTGCATAACAAAATTCAACAATATTCAATATCCAAAGCAATATCCTCACTACAATAGGCCCCCAAAACAGAACTCCCACCCCACATAATCGCAAAATTGATACTAAAGCTTCATTCCATGAAGCATTTCTCTCAGATTTGATCATCATATCCCGTCCAGCTCACATTGGGCGCCCCATTCCTTTTGTAAAGGAATTTTTATTTTAATGAGAAATTCACAAAAATGCAAACATTTCCAAATTTTCCATGCCATTTCGTGTGATCGGAGTAAGCATAAACTTGCATTAGCCATGTCAATCATATGACTTCATGTCAGTGATGATCGCTACATTGCATGGATAAAACCTATTATGACTCAAACTTCCATCCATTTCATTACCTAATTATGGTAGAATATCACTAATTTCATGCACTTATGTGTGTAATTTAGTTGTAATTTACCATGAAAATTTTCCACAAAATTTGGAAAAAGCAGCTCCTGGTCCTGTGATTATCTAGTGAACCAGGAGCCATTTTTAAAGAGCTAAGACTGATTTAAATTTCAACTGTACACATTAAATACAAACTATGCTTTAAGTTCAGGCTCTATTTTAAATAAAATGTATACACATACATGTACACCCCGAGTCTGGTTCATATAATTTTGGTGTGGACCAGGAGCCAAAATGTTATGACCATTGGGTAAATCGCTCTTAGGTGCCTGCTTTTTTTTAAAGCTTGTCTGTTTTCCACAAAACTAGTCAAACAAATCCTAGTCAACAAAGCTGTGTCAATCAAATTTGGACTTTTTAAACACAATAGAAAAGTTTGCAAAATAAAAGCATGGGTGTAATAATTCTGTTTTTCACAATGGTCATGCATCCATGCACTTCAGTGGGCCTTTTCTAGCAAGTGTAAAATTTAACAATAGGGATACAAAACCATTAGTTAGGGGTATTACACCCTCGATAAATTTGTGTCTATTTTTGCATTTTCTCAAAAACTAATAACACAGTGGTAATAAACGTTATGTATATATAGGGCAAGAATCCAATTACTACACTGAATTTCAGTGACCCAAGACAAGCGGTTCGTTATTTTGATAAGAAAAGAGGTACGGCTAGGTTGTACCTCATTTGCTATCATTATATACTGAACCGCTTGTCTTGAGTCACTGAAATTTCAGTGTAGTAATTGGATTCCTTGCCCCAATAATATACATAAATTTGGTTACCGGTGTGTTATTATTTTTTGAGAAAAATGCAAAAATAGTCACAAATTTACCACAGGGGTGTAGTACCCCCTTAAATGCAATGTAAAATGTACATGACCTTTGCATTACCCTGAGTGTCATGATTTCCTTTCCATCCACAGCAACTGTTCTCATAAAGCCATCAAGTAAACGATCATCATTCCTGTATAAAAGACACGATTCATCATCAACAACTCCCGAACACCAACCTCGATAAGATCACATAATATAGCGCCTCTGAAGAAGAATTGGAGACTGAAGAGTACTATGATGATGTTGCAGCTCTCAAAGATGATGAAAGTCCTGGATTGGCAAGAAGGCCACCTGAACCAAGGCCACCATCCATGATGTGAGTAGACATACTTATAATAGGAATTCCTTAGATTCTTCTTTTTACCCGAACCATCACTTACATTTGTAAGCCTGAAATGGCGAAAAACGGGTTAAAACCAGCCTGGTTGTTCCAACGCAGCAAAGGTCTGGTGAGCGTAGCAAGTTAGCAAGCAAAAAAAAATTAGGTTTTTGCTTTTTTTGGTCAAAAAAGGTCCAAATTTTGGAAAGAATGTCCACTTTTGATAAAATTACCCCCCCCTCCTTCATTATCCTGGAAAAAAGTCCCCTTTTTTCAAAATCCGCACCCCCCCCCCCAAAAAATCCTGCACACGTACAGGCCTGGTGCCAATGAATATTCACAATATCAAATGTGATGCAAACCCAGCTGGTTTTTGCCCATCTGAGGGACTGAACCCATTAATGTTCAGACTAGTATAAGGGTGTGAGTGAGTCCCGGGAATTCGAGTCCCGCCCGATAATCCTATTACCCAAATAAAAAAAAAAAACAAAACGGTTTTCTAGTGTCTCTAGACCTAGACCTAAATGCTAGGATCATTCATGGTTGATCTAATAAAAAAAATTGAATTTGAATGCATTTTGATATCATTAATAGAGTGACATGAAAACTATGTATCAATTTTCATATTAAAAACACAAAACAATGTGCAAAATTCAATTTTTTTTTTTTTTTTTTTTTTTTTTTTTTTTTTTTTTTTTTTTTTTTTTTTTTTTTTTTTTTTTTTTTTAATTTTTTTTTTTTAATTTTGTTTTTTTCAATTTCGGGTACCCGGTTACCCGCCCGAAAAATGCGCTGGGTACCCGGGCACAACATTACCCAAAAATCACACCCCTAGACTAGTATGAGAATATTACCCGGGAATATTAAAAAAAATAATAATAATTTTAGCCATGCGTGAATGCTTCCAGCCAATGTTTATGGGTACATTGTACATGTATATAATTAATACATGTACATTGTACACACATTTATGAACATTAAAGCATTCGGTCACACAGTTGTGTTCAGATTTGTAAAATGTAATTGGGCACATATTTTTATCATGAAGGAATCAGGGTTATCAAACTTAAGTTTGATCATTTGGAGTCATAAATGACCCGGATAACTGAGCAACTCGATTCGAGGACGTACGTACATGTAGCAGAGGTCTTTAAAGCAATCTGCTTTCTACATGTACATGTAGTCTTTATCTTACTTTGTATCTTTGAATTATATTTGTATAAATTTGGAAGAGTATTTGTAATGATTTTAAATAGTTGATCATTTTTCTCTCATACTTTTTTTTAGAGCTACACATGTAAATAAACTTGTAAATAATTAAGGATGTTATGTATACTAGTAAGGGGCAAGGAATCCAGTTACTACACTGGAATTTCAGTGACTCAATTTAAGTCAAGCGGTACATTATTTATGATAAGAAAAGATGTACATGTACTGCTAGAATGTACCTCATTTCTTTAATGAACCACTTTTCAGTGAATTCCTTGCCCCTTTTAATGTATACAAAACTTTTTTTACCAGTGTGCAGTTATTTTTTGAGTAGAATGCAAAATTAGTCATAAAATTTATCAGGGGGTGTAGTACCACCTTAAACTTAAAACTTAATTTTACATAGCTTACGTTGTACAATGGAGGCAGCATCATTTTTCTGCTTCTATTCTAATAGTTTTGTTTACATACATAGCAATTTGCAATTAATGTTTTACATAGCCTCCGCTGTGACAGCATCATTTACATGTAGTACCGGTAATTATAGTAAGGTTGACACTGCGTAATACACAGGTTTATGCATTGGACTGGTATAGGAGTTGCTAGGGCCTGTTTTCATTGTAGAAAATCACTGAGATGAGTACAAAATCTAGGAAAATTCCGGTGTCAAGGCTTCATGTTGAACTTTCCTGGTGTACAAAATGCATTGTATGCACATAGGCAAATTTACCCAGACCAGTTCCTTGTATAGGTCCCATAAATGAATACTGCAACTTGGCAAATATGAACAAGTAGAATTGTAAAATGCAATGAAAGGTATACAAATGTAAGTAGTACAAATCCAAATCCAAAGGTGGGTACAACAATCATGGGGCTAGTTTGGGTATTCAATCATTTTTATTAAAAATGCATGCCCAGAAATTAATGGCTGGTGCCCACTCTACGGGTTCACATTTGTGTGTAGGTGAGTTTTAGGTGTAAATGAATGAATTGAATAATTGCTCTTTGGGAACTCAAGCCCATGAAAAATCATCAGCCAATTCCGGGTACACCAGCCCCCCCCCCCCTGCACTGTCGAGCATATGACCATCTTTTAGTGCTGAACATCTCACCAAATGACCCAAAGTTTCAAATTCAATGCCAAATATTTTAATGTCCCATATATTTCCAAGGGGTTATTCTAAGTTATTCAGCGGTTTTGCATCAAAAAATTTATGTGTGGTATATATTGAAGCGTTGTTTCTTTTTAGGATTAGGAATTTATTATTAATGATATTTGATTTTATCCACTCTTGACACATTCCAAATATGCCCTAGTTTGTCAGATAATGCTGTTGGTACATATGCTAATTGTATGCCTATTGTACTATACAAAAACCACTTCCCTAGAACATAATAAAGATATAAATGGAAATAGTCTCTCAAGGACATCCATATCCTGAAAATTAAATTTCCTTGATTAAATAAAACTCTTTTGATATAGGCCTACATGTACAGTACATGTACAAATGTATTATCCCAGGCTTTAGAAAGTTATATTAGGGGATTCCCCAAAAACTTCCCTGTATGTGGAGGAGCTCTAGACTTTAACAAGACTTACATGTGCCATTCATGACCATGTGTACTGCAAGTAGTGTCTGTTAAAGAGTAAAAGGTCTGGGGTTCAAGTACCTGCACACATAGTTTTTCTTTTGTCAAAACCAATTTGAAGAAAACTTTACTAGTTTTTCTTGCTACAGTTTTGTCATTGAACCACTGATCAAAGCTTGGTGTTGTTGTGACAGCTGATGACTGGCTGGAAGTTATGTCACTTCCGGTAGCGATGTTAGTCTTGATAGCAGTCTTCAAAAGTGGATCATACACATGACTTAGATTTTAGATCCCCTTGTCTCTGTTCATTACTCCTCGTCCCCTCTTCCTAGCAGTCATACATATAGGGCTTGGGCTATTTTGTGTCCCGGTTTTGTGTGAATAGATGATACTGTAGCTATAATTAATAATTACAATTTAATGGAAATATGATTCATGTGATATGACAAAATGGTTTTTCCTTAAAGTGCAAGTTTGAAATGTGCATGCAGGGTCATTATTATAAAATAAAATTTGTTCATAAAATTTAAAACTCAAGATTTCTGAATGTCCCTTGTAGTTAAATGAATTTTGATGGTAAATTTGAAACAATATTTACATACATACATGTATTATTTTATTTAGGCTGTACAAACTTTCTGCATGTATTTTGAACCAACATGCAATTGGGTTTTTTAAATTCTTTGAAGTGCATTAAATGTTCCTTGTTTAGGTTTAAAGTTTCAAGGACAGTCCTTGCCATTGAAACTGTATGCATGAACAATAACAACAACAACAACTAGAGCTACTGAAGATCATGTGCCAGGACTATCAGATGGTGGCTTCTCATTTTAATGACCTCAGCAAAGTCTGCACAACCTTTGACCTCACAAACATTGCATGTCTTGCAATTTAGTTGTTTTTTCTGACTAAATATAGTAACCCGATGGACAAAGATCAAACATGACCTGTGGCCTTGGACAACTTTGACTTTTTACATATTCCAATCACATCAAAGAAACAGGGGGAAAATATCTAAATGTGTCTTTTTTATTTTTTTCCTGACAGGGTTACAAACATGTATTTGACTAATTTTCAAGAGAAAGGGTCATTTATGGATGTGTGAAAAACAGAAATGCCTTTTTGCGCATGCATCTGCAGAGAGAGAGCCCTGTTTTTGTAGCAAGGGTCAATTGGAGTCATGCAAAAAATGAAAGAATAAAATGAAAATAACTTAATAAGTCTAAATTCTTCCCCAAAACACTTTGTTACATGTATTTTATTGTTCTATTATTCTCATGTATATATGATGCTATATGAGACATTATGACTCAATTTGATAGACAAAACTGTCTCACTTAATGTTAAGTTTATAGTTGGAATAAATCCAAAGTCTTGAACAAGTTTGCTGATTTTCACTTAAAAGGAAGTGTTTGTTAAATTACAAGTCTTTGGGAAGAGTTGTAAGTCAGAATCAATTAGTGGAATGGCACTGCATGGCAAGTACATGTACATGACTATAATTTTGGAAATGAGAACGATCAATGCAATTTGAGCACACATGCTGTCAGTGTATATGGTGCACAATAAATACATTTTTGTAAGATATAGGTCAATAATGTATTTATAAACACTATGAAATTATTATAGTGATGTTTTAGTTTGCAATTCATTTAAATGTGAAGAACTATCAAAAAGTGCATTGCTTGGGTGCAAACATTTATTCACATGTACATGTATACAAAAGTCACCGTTTCATTGTCTTATTTCGTTCAAGATCCAGGACTTCCTTTCTTTGGACTCCATTTTGACTCTTTTATTTCCTCCCTGGTTGCTTCCTTCCTCTCTCCTCACTTCCATCCTTCCTTCCTTCCTTCCTTCCTTCCTTCCATACTTCCATACTTCCTTCCTTTCTTACTTTCTTTCTTCCTTCCTTCCTTCCTTCCTTCCTTCCTTCCTTCCTTCCATACTTCCATACTTCCTTCCTTTCTTACTTTCTTTCTTCCTTCCTTCCTTCCTTCCTTCTTTCCTAACCTACCCTTTTCTTTCTTTCTTTCTTTCTTTCTTTCTTTCTTTCTTTCTTTCTTTCTTTCTTTCTTTCTTTCTTTCTTTCTTTCTTTCTTTCTTTCTTTCTTTCTTTCTTTCTTTCTTTCTTTCTTTCTTTCTTTTGGTCATTCTTTTGTTCATTCATTCAATCGCTTTCTTTCTTTCTGAAAATAACTTCTTGTGTCTTTTTCTTCACATCCATTCAGAAACACACGAGTTTTGGCAGGCCATTGCTCTCACATATTACATTAAACCACACCTTTAATAAAGCCCAGCTAATCCATTTTGAATTTGTAATTTCAACATTGATAAGTTTTAGTGAAGAACATGGAGATTATGGGATAAAAAGCAGAAGACTACACCCAACAACCAAAATGAACAATTCTGACATGGTAAAGCTATTTTGGGTCATTTATAGTTCAATTATAAAGGTATATCTCCATGAACATTCTTGCTAATATTCCTGAAGTTACTGCCATTTGTGGTATTAGAAGCTAGTTAACAATGTGTGGTAAGAAATAAGGCCCCCTCCCTCTTTTCATGGTCTTCCCTAGTCTCCTTCGGATTCTCTGATTATATCTTCTTTCAAAAATTTCCAATTTCCAGGTCTAAGAGCAAAATTGTTATGTCTCTTATAAGCCTGAATTTATATTTGATCGCTTTTGCAGAAAAGCAATTTTCACGCATGCTCAACGTTTACTTCCGTTTTCAGAGCGTCAAACGATACAAATCGCTAAGGCAAAAACGATGTCGCTTTTGCCAGTTGAAGAAATCTCAACTTACGAGCGATATCGCTTGACACATAAATGCATCAACCAATCATTTACAACCAACTGGATCTATTATTTTACGAATAATTTACATTTTTTGTACCTTTCCTCGATTATTAACTTTCGGTGATGAATTAATTCAAAGCAATAATTATTGACAGCAATGTATGTTCTACAAATGAATTTTGTTGCATTTAGAATATTTTAGTTGTCGTCTGTAATTACTATTGCCAAGATAAGTATAAATGCAAAAGCGATGAGCGATGCATCACAAAATTTGACAATTGCCCATCGCTTTCAAAAAGCGATGCATCGCAATCGCTTGGCGATCCAGTATAAATTCAGCTTTAGTCTTACAAGTTACAGAAAAATGTAGGTAAACAAACAAACAAACAATAGGAAAGGAGACAGATTGCAGAAGTATAAACAGGGCCAGCACAATCTATGCGACAGGTCAGTCGATCGCTGCACCAGTTTTGAGCAGAATGTTTTACAAAGCATTATGTAGAACTAGAAGCAATAAAAAACAGACATTAAAAATGAATGCTAATACTAAAATCCCTACACCCGATACAACATAATTCCTGGGAGCCTATTAGTAAAATCTATCTAGTACAAATACTCAGTACAGATGATGGGGGGGGGGTACTATCTCAGACTTGAAGGTGACTTTGAAATGTATAGGTTTTTTTTCACCAGAATTTTATAGTTTTGTAGAAAAAACTTTTAGACATGGATCTCTCCTTTGAAATTTTTCCATGGTATGCATGAAAACCACAATAAATTTGCAAATTTTAAATCTAGTGTAAAAATGGTCCACAAAATGGCTTTCCAAATGCTGAGGGGGTGCATGCTGAGGGAAGACACCCCACGGAAGTCGCTCAAGCACGACATCAGTCGACATAGACCCCTAGCATGCAAATAGATAATTTTTCACAAAAAACCCTTAAATCTATGTTAGCACTGGTTATGTGCTCAAAGTAGTGTACCATGATGACAATCCAACTCCTAAACCACCGCTCATGTGCGCTCGGTCTCACGCTTTACGCTCGCCTCGACGTGCTCGCAATCGGGGCATCGCGGTCAGAGGGAACAGAGCCAGTTCTAATCTATATTTAAAGACTTTTAGATGTGGGTCTCCTTTGAATCGGCACTTTTTCTAACCTAGGGTAAAAATGGTCCACCAAATGGCTTCAATTGGGCCTTCAATTTTAACTTTTTTTCCAATTCTAAGGGGGGGGGGGTGGCACATCACCCCTTGTATTTCCCATATTTTTGGATCCAATTTTTGCCATCTAGCAATGAAAATAAAGCTACATATAGTCACAGAAATTATTTTGAGGTGATTCTGCAAATGAAGTTGCATGATTTGAGCTGTCAAATTCGGGACAGATTTCTGATAAAATTAGCAGTGGGACTTTTACGTTTAAACGGTTAGTGATTTTCCTAAACGGATAGTGCAATTTGCGGTCATGCAGTTAAACGTGAAATGTGTAAATGTACATGTAGACACCTATAAATAATGTGCCCTTCGTTCCTCAAAAAGTACACATGGAGGTTATGTCAAAACGAGAACAGGTTATTGGCGAGTTAAAAAATAGGCGAGTTAGAAAAAGGCGAGTTAAAATGGCGAGTTACCCCCTGCAGTGTTTTCCGGAAAGTCCATGCGGCGAGTTGTGAATTTCCGGAAAGTCCATGCGGCGAGTTGTGAATTTCCGGAAAGTCCATGCGGCGAGTTGTGAATTTCCGGAAAGTCTACGCTGGCGAGTTGTGAATTTCCAGAAGGTCCACATGGCGAGTTGTGAATGTCAGGAAAGTCCACGCGGCGAGTTGTGAATTTCCGGAAAGTCCATGTGGAGAGTTGTGAATTTCCGGAAAGACCAAAAAAAAAAAAAAAAAATGCAGTTTTGGTCAAAATTCAAAAACTGATTATTTAAAAAATTGATACTTGTATTCTTTGACTCATGTCAGTTCCATAATTATACTTCAGAGGTTGTTTAAATGTAACCCCAGAATACATTGCAGCCACTGATGGCATGTGGTTTGAGAAACACATGGTTATTTTCAGAAAATATCACACTGGGCTCCTGCTGTGCATGGTCAAGGTTGTTATACAACCAGATAAGCTATGTGTCTGCATGCATGCATGTGCAAGAAAACTTTGCTGGTTTCATCTTCTTTTCCCAAGCATTTAAAATATCTAAAATTGTTTTAAAAACACAAGACTTTTTAACTTTCTTGGTGGCAATGTATCCACAAACATTAGCCGCACCAAATTATCAATTCAAAACATAAAAGTCTCGATGAATATTCCATCAACTCACTGTTGGGACTTCATCATAGTGTTACTGTAACTCGCCACCAGGATTTCATAGTGTTACTGTAACTCGCCACCGGGACTTCATAGTGTTACTGTAACTCGCCACCAGGACTTCTAGTGTTACTGTAACTCGCCACCGGGACTTCATAGTGTTACTGTAACTCGCCACCGGGACTTCATAGTGTTACTGTAACTCGCCACTGGGACTTCATAGTGTTACTGTAACTCGCCACCAGGACTTCATAGTGTTACCCATGGGAATATCTAAAAATAGCCTCACTCTGTGGGGGGTAACTCGCCTTTTTAACTCGCCTTTACCTAACTCGCCCATATTGTAACTCGCCTAAAACATGCTCTCTGTCAAAACATTAGGTATGTAGTGTAGTATCATGAACTGCTGTAAAATGTGATTGAGGTCTTAACCTTTAGTCAACACAGCCCTAAGCAAAATTCTTGCTATTTGACAAGGAAGGATTTTAAATGGATATGTGATTTTGAGCCCAAATGTTGGGTTTTTTTTCCAATTACTTTAACAACTTCACCAAAAATGCATTATCAGTTTACTGAATATCATTCAATTTGTAAAACAATATTCACAGCAACTTTTCCACACAATTCTTAGCAAGTTTTCCAAACTGCATACCAAAAATACACTTGCTCCTATCAATTGATGTGCTGAAAAGTGCTTGCTTCCACCTGGCAGCACATATGCCAAATTTAAAGGAACCCTACCCCAAAAAAAGTTGTTTGCTTGTCCTTGTCCGACCAACCGTCTTGGCAGTCCCAACTGTAGATCTTTTTTTTTTTGAAAAAGTTTTTTTTACAATTTTCCCAATCCCAAAACAGTCATTATGTTTTTTCAGGTTTAAACCAGAATTCAGGCTTTTTGGGGGTCCAATTTTCCACACTTCTTTTTAATTTCAGCCCATTTTTTATTCAGGCTTTTTCAAACTTTTCAGGTTTTTTCATGGATGATCATTCTCATGACTGACCTGGCTGAGGGTTCCGATATTTCGTATTTTCATCCTCAGTGTCTACACAAATTAAAACATTGTTGAACTTAAAAATGCAGTATTTTGCATGTCAAATAAAGTAGGGTTTACTTTGAATTTGTCTTTGGTGGAAATTCTGTGGTCAGTGAGTGTTTTACATTCCAAAGAGTACTTCACATTATATACCTTTGGTATTTGAAGAAAAAAAAACTTTCCCCGCCTGAACGACCCAACGAATGTGATCTATGGACAAGCAAACAATTTATTTTTTTCTGCCTTATTTTGTCATGCTTTAGTGCTATGATGTGAGTGTAGTGAGCAGGAAATTGTGCATACAATTATTTGAACATGTCAATGACCTGAAATATCATGTAAAAAAACTTATCAAGGGTGTCATATCTCATTTCAGTCCCAGAAATGAGACTATATGAACATTATAAAATATCTATATCTTTGCATGTTTGAAAACCAGTGATTTGGGTCACCCACAGAAAAGATATCTTACACTTCCCACCATGCATTTCTTCAATTTCAATTTTCTGTACTGATTTAATTGCTAGAGTGACAAACAGTACCTTAATGAAGCAAGAGAGCACATTCAGATCTTAAATATCTTGACTATTGACCCATGTTTAGCCAGTCAAGTCTCAACATGAAAACAAGGGGTAACTGTACAAATTGTGACCCGGCAGCACAAATGAGCCGTAAATTCCCTAAATTGTATTCTGAGTTACGGTGTAAAATGTGTACGAAGGTCATATTCATCGGTAACTTGCTGGCCCGACATCCGCTCTCATTTTCTTAGTCAAAAACTAATCAATAATCCTATTGTTGAAGTGGATAATAAGCTTCTACCTTGATGGCTATAGAACTTTTAATAGCTGGGGTCTTTGTTTACTCTTGCTAAATCCTGTTCAAGTGGTGGGTTACCAGGCATTGTATTTTGTATAGGTATGCATAACCAACAATTAACAATGAGAGAACTTTCTTAAACCTCGTTGACTTGGGGATGATTTGAAATGACCGCCAATTATGACTGTTTGATATTTATTGCCAGCAATGTGGAAAAAGAGACACATGTAAAAAACGTAAAAGCTATAATTTTGTTGAAGGAGCAAAGTTTATCAAACCATAACCCCGCTTCTGGATATCGTTTGAAGTCAAATGATATACCATTTTTAAGTTTATGATGTTTATTTTTTAAACACGAAATAAAACAAAATTGAGGGGAGGAATTTACGGCTCATTCGCCGTGGACGGTCACAATTAATAGGTGTGTCATTTGATGTAACGAGGTGATGCGTCTGGGAAGGGCTCTATTTTTTAAAAGGTATCGATTATAATTTAGGCTAACACAGGCTCTGTGCTGTACTCTGATACCTATGATCCAAGATATTTCCACCTCGCTACGCTCGGTGCTTGCTTCGCTCGTATCAAGAGGCGTCATGGTTTGTGAACAGGGACTATATAGTTCTAATTTAGATTAGTAGTATGTGGGAATTTTTATATTAAAGTGCATGGGGGCACAATTTTTCCCAGGAAAAAATAAGGGGAGGGAGACATTTGAAGAAACTTGAGAAATGGGGGGGGGGGGGAACAAAAAATTGAATTTTTGAGAGATCATGACAGGGAATGTGAAAAGTTTTTGTCTGAAATAAAGTGAGTTCCCTTATTTCCCCCCTAGCATATTATTGATTTCTTCCCTTTAAATAGTTTGCACACAAGCTTGAAAAAGGCCTAAAGTCTGTCCACTATAAGATGGCACATGACCTTTGAAAAAAAAAGTATACAGGTCCCCGAATGGAGACAAAGATCAAATGGTATACTGGTGCAAAACTTTTGGAAAATGTGCCATAGCTTGAATGCTACCACAACTTGCCCTTTCTAAAACAAAATTGACATAATAGTGAAAAAAGAACTGGGTCATGTGCCATCTTATGGAGATGGTCACTAATAGTCAAGGGCACTTTCAGTTCCTCTTATAGCTAAATGTACAGGATTAGTTCCTTTCTTTATGAAAGTACATTAGGATTTATTTGTAGGAAATTAGACTTCTAATATTTAGATTGAATTGGATTCAAGTTTTTATCAAGTGCTATTGATTTTGATAGAAGAAATCTTGCATTTTTGATCGCTATTCTTAAGATTCACTGATGATACCATCCAAGGGGATGGCGCATGATATTTGCCTTCCAGTCTTTCTATCTAGTTGTCCAGGTATTTAACGAAATCATGGACATTCTACTTTTTTGCCATGCGACGATTCTTCGTCGTCACTGGAAGACGCCATTGTTTACCACAACTTGTTTATTCGATCGAGGCTGCAATTACTTCCGCATTCGCGATCCTGTGTGCATACAGTGCCATACGAAATACACATGTAGGGCTCACAATCCAAAATGAATCTGGACTAACTGTTCAAACACTTTCCGATTGTCTAAAAACATTTTTTTAAATTCATTTTTGAACAAAATGTTTGGGGATAAACAAAATTGCAATTTGTACATTTTTAGAAAAATTATCATGGACAGATATCGTAGTAGAGTTTAGTGTGCCACTCAAAATAACGCTAGAAGCAGAAGGAAGCCAGTCTATAATATTATTATACAAATACTATATTATTATACATTATACAAATGGCTTTTGGTAAAAAAACACCTCCCATGCATGTCATTTAGGTTGACTTATATCATTGTTACAGAGTTTATTGAACTTTGCCAGTGGAAAATTACATGTAGTCCCTTTAAATTTCAGCTCAAAGTGATTGCACTCTTCAATATTTTGTTGTTTCTGAGATAAATGGGTCAGAATATATTATTATTATGCAAAAAGATATTTATATCTGGTTTGGGTATGAAACAAAGATAGTTTGTTTAAAGAACTGGTATCAACTAGTGTTTTTTGTTCAATAGGATATGCATAATTTAACAGCCCTTCATTCACAGAGGGCAAGAAGTGAGAGTATTGCATTTCTGGCTCAAATGTCTTGTGGTTCCTTGAGTTACCAGCTTATATTGAAAAGGGAGAAAGTCAGAACCAGAGCCAGAACAAAAGTCTGCCCTTTCCAGACCTATATTGTAACTAAATTACCAGGGCAGTATTGAAATTTTAGATAAAAATTATTAATAATATTATGTACCCTTTGCACCCTAAAAATGAACCAAAACATGAAACCCCAACTTAGTCATAAACCGTAACAATAACCATAACCCTAAAATGCAGGGTGGAGAGAGTATGTCAACATTCCTTCAACCCTTTAATAAGATCCTTGTGTGAAGGTGAATTTTGAGAAAAGGCATGAAAGCATTAACTGTCAGACAGTGTAAAGTGTGATTAGTAGAAGAAGAATGCCAATGTTTCGTGACCAAAGGTTTGGAATTGTTTTGGGCATGCCTGAAAGGTATACTGAACAAATGAAAACATGAAGCATCAAAAAATTTAAAAATAATGAAAATTTTCCCTGTTTGTGTAGTAAATGTGACCAAAATATAAGCTTCCCCTATTACATTGACCTGTCACCTACATATATACATTTTGTGTTGTTATTTTTACAGTAGCTGCATGGAAAGCAAAAAGTGCAAAACTAAAATGCAAAATTTCTAATTTGAAAGTATATAAAGCTTATAATTGAATGCTTCCTATGCTTCCCAGATTGCTTCCCATTTGTGTCTCATTAGGTCACACTTGTAACTTATTAAAAAGAGGCTTACTACATACAAATTTTTCACTACAGTGTAATTTCATGTTGCAATTTGTCTGGGGGAGAGGTACTCGCATATATTGGCATGAGCCTGTCATTAGACGGAGACCCCCTTTTTTTGGCCACTGCCACTCAATTGCCCCCCTTTTAGCTATAGTAATGCATGGAATCTTATAGCTAAAAAAAGTGAAAAAACACAATGTTTTGGAGTAAAATTGTGTTAAAATTGCAAGAACTTGTTAGAAATCTGAAACGCTTGAAGAGGGGTCAATGGCTAGTAGCTAAGTCCTTGACATGTTCACATTGAGATACAAATGTAGTAGCATTCATTCCCAGCTTTGATCATTCATTGTGAAGTGAGGCTGGCTACTTGTTGTCACTTGTTGGCACAGTGATGAGATTTGACACAGGTGAATTGCCAATCGGGGGTGGAGGTGGAGGGGCTGTCAAATAGCACCACTTGGCATAAATGAGTCCATTTTAGCATCACATGGCACCAGCACTTGGAGTCACTGGATCTGTTTTGTCACCAGTGTCACCAATTCAATTTGCCATTGACATCATTTCCTGATACCAAAGTTGCACCACTAATGAATGATGCCAAGACAGCGCCACTGCACCAAGATTGTGTCACTGATGCCAAAATGGATCCCAAACCTCCAGGTGCTGGTTGCCAGTAACACCAAAATGGATCCACTGATGGGGCTATGCTGTGTGATTCAACATTGGGAAAATGTCACTGTTTGGCTTCTAATTGTGTATGTGTAGAATTGTAATTTCACTATGAATGCTCAAAAACAGGAATATTAAACTAAAAATACAACTTTTAAAAATAACTTTTTGCTCTTTTGTCTAGTTTATAATGAGGAAGTATTGAGGATTTTTTTCTAGGATTTTAATTTCACTTCTTAATTGCTATAAAAGGAAAGTATGAGACTATTATCATAGACCATTTACATATTGGCCAAATTTCATCATTGACTGTAGAAAAAGAATCAGTCCATGGTTGTATTTCATATTTCCATTTCTTCACCTGTACATGTTGAAATGAACTAGATCTAATTTTGAAAATTATTAAAAGGAAACTTGTGACAGTATTGTGCACGAGACCAGGGCCGTTCCGACCATTAGGCCAGGTAAGGCGGTCGCCTAGGGCGGCAAAAACACAGAGGGGCAAAAAAGGAGGGGGCGAAAAAAAAAAACGGGAATGGAGAAAAAAAAAAAACGGAAGAAAAATGAGGGCGGATAAAAAGAAAAAATGGGCAGTATACAAATAGGTCAAAACTTCAAGGGTGTGACCCCTTTAACACTTTTTTGGTATGCTTTGGTGGGGCGGCAGGGAGAGGCTTTGCCTATATAGGGCGGTCATAAACATCCCTAGGAACAGCCCTGCACGAGACAACCCTTGCCGCCTCGTATACCTATGTGGCGTCATAAAAGAGGGCATCTGATGAAGGCAATACATTTGATGAGCAATAATTGATATAACTTAACTGTGTAGTGTTACGAGTCGTACTTGACTCAAGGCCAAAATCACCTTTTACCCGAACTCACACGAATGCACAACACAAATACACTGTTTGATTTTAAGCTAACAAATCTAAGTCTTTAATTGAAAATAGAGTATGCTTGGTACATATACAACAATTACAATAAAATCACACAATCAGTTTTATTATATCGGTACTTAACCAGCGGTCTTCTTGTTGGTGATTCTAGAGTTCTTGCAATGTTCTGGACGACTGATGTAATATATCCTTATTCACTTGTTCTGCGAAAATCAGCGAAGTCCATCGTTACACTTGCATTTATAAATCCTTGCACATAAAATCCTTATACGAAAATGATGATGCTTCCTCCAATCTCCTTTGCGCTGCTATCTCCACAAATATATCTCCTTGCGCTGCTTTCTCCACAATATCTCTTTGCGCTGCTTTCTCCAAAAATGGCGTTTCTTTCACCAATCACTCTTTTTCCAGGGAACAGGTTTCTTTAACACAGCTCCGCTGTTTTTGACAGATGCGTGGCCTTCACAAACTCAGCAAACTCCAGCAATTTGACAGAAGAACTCATACTCCTTTGATGAGGAAGAGCACTTCTGCGCGCCCGCGGTCTTCTTCGTTGCTGTATTAAAAATAGCTCAATTATGGGCTATATAAACTGGTTAAAATGTACTTCTTTTTTGAAGCACGAAGACCATCACACACATGTGGAGTTTTCAATCTCACATGACATTCTGTAAAGTCCCAACAAAAACCTCCAGCTTTTTATATCAGTACTCATGCCAAAAAAACCATCATCTATTAATAAACCATTACTTCAATCACATTTTCACAACATTGCTGCAATCTTGGGATTTCCCAAGATTAATTATACACATTCACATTACATCACTTCCTGGGGGGTTTTACCTGATGGTGCAATAATGAACTGGGGCTTTCCAAGTTCCAAACATAGATCTGACTTTGTTTACAATAATTTGGGGGAATTCCAAAACGACTTTCCACATCATTATCTTGCACGTACAAGGGGTTTCCCATCTCATGAAATACTTTCAGCTTGTAAACAAAGTTAAATAATTAAATTAAATTAAATTACTCAGGGCACATCACACCCTCCCCCTTAAAAGAAGAAAGTTCGAATGTAATGAAAACTTTCTTAAATGTTTTCTTCTTTTACATCAACTTCAACATATTATCAACTTTGAGTATTTAACTCATCATACACAGTGACTACTTGTCACACAAGTTCCCTTTTAAAGGAAATTTTTGTTTGTCAGGTTTTATGCAATTCTGGACAGGGCATCAGCCATTACATTGTCTTTTCCCTTAATATGTTTGATGTCCAGATTGTACTCTTGCAAGGTCAAACTCCACCTCACCAGTCTTTGGTTTTTGTTCTTCATCCTGTTGATGAAGGGGAGGGGATTGTGATCTGTGAAAACAAGCACAGGGTATACTGTGGTACCCAAATACACATCAAAATGTAGCAATGCTAATAGCAATGCTAGGCACTCCTTCTCAATTGTGGAGTAATTTCTCTGGTGCTTGTTGAATTTCCTTGAAAAGTAACAAATGGGGTGCTCTATTTGATCTTCACCCTCTTGCATCACAACACCTCCACAGCCTATGTCACTGGCATCAACAGTCAACTTGAACTGCTTCTGAAAATCAGGTGCAGTAAGGACTGGTGAACTCATGAGTATTGACTTGACTTTGTGAAAAGCATTTTCACACTGTTTTGACCAAATGAATTTTGCATCTTTCTTTAACAAATCAGTCAAAGGACTTGCTATCTCTGAAAAGTTTGGACAGAACTTTCTATAATAGCCAACCATTCCTAGAAATCTCATGAGTGCCTTCTTGTTTACAGGTGTGGGTATTGCTCAATTGCTTCAACTTTGGCTTTGATAGGTTTCACCTGACCTTGACCTACAACATATCCTAAGTATGTGACTGTGGCATGGCAAAACTCACTTTTTACCAGATTGACTGTCAATTGTACTTCAGACAGCTTCTCAAACAATTGATGGAGTTGTTCCATGTGTTGTTCCCAAGTTTGACTGTAAACAATCAAATCATCTACATACGCTTCACATCCCTCTATGTCTGACACAATTTGGTTCACCATTCTCTGAAATGTTGCTGGGGCGTTTTTCAACCCGAATGGCATAACTTTGTATTGGTAAAGACCAAATGGTGTACAAAAAGCAGAAATCTCTTTGGCACGGTCTGTGAGTGGAACCTGCCAGTACCCTTTCAAAAGATCAAATTTGCTAACAAATTTTGCATTCCCAATTTTGTCTATGCAATCATCAATTCTTGGAATTGGGTAGTGCAGTCTGTCTTTGAATGAACATTTGCAGCTCTCATGTCTCATGACCAATCGGTATGAACCATCAGGCTTGGGAACAAGAATGCATGGTGAACTCCACTCACTACTACTTGGTTCTATGATATCATTGTCTAGCATGTAATTGATCTCATTTCTGAGATGTTCCATTTTCAATGGATTGACTCTGTAAGGATGCTGCTTAATTGGTTTAGTATCACCAACATCTACATCATGAAATGCAGCATTTGTTCTACTTGGCGTATCAGGAAATATATTGTCAAATTTGTGAATCAAATTTGCAATTTGACTTTGTTGATCTTGAGAAAGATGACCTAACTTTGAGTCCAAATTAGTGAGCACATCAGAATTGTTCAATTTTACATTATACTCTTTGTGCTCTAGCTCTTTATCCTGGTCAAATGTGACATCAGAATTGTCATCTTTACTCTTGTCTACATTGGCAATTTTGTCTACATCGGCATGTTTGTCTACATTATCAGCATGTTTTACTGTACACACAGGTTTTGGAATGCCACTGTCACTTCTTTCAACATACTCTTTGAGCATATTTATGTGGCATAACTGCCTGCTCTTGCGTCTACCAGGAGTCTTGATAATATAATCTACTTCACCCACTTTTGACTCTACCTCACATGGACCATGATATCTGGCTTGTAATGGGTGTCCTGGAATTGGAAACAGTACTAGAACTTTGTCACCTGGTTTGAACACTCTTTCTTTGGCATGCTTATCATACCATTGTTTCATTTTGGCCTGACCCTGTTTCAAGTTTTCCTTGGCGATATCAGTTGCTCTGTTAAGCCTATGCTTAAAATTGGAGACATAATCCAATAAATTGATATCTGATTTCTCATTGAGCCACTTTTCTTTCAACAACTTTAAGGGCCCGCGCACTGTGTGTCCAAACACTAACTCAAAAGGACTAAATCCTAAAGTTTCCTGAACAGCTTCCCTAGCAGCAAACAACAACAAGTGTACTCCCTCATCCCAGTCCCTCTGAAATTCCAAACAGTATGTTCTGATCATGTTTTTCAAAGTTTGGTGGAACCTTTCTAGTGCACCTTGTGATTCTGGATGGTAAGCACTTGAGGTATACTGTTCTATACCTAATTGATACATGACCTGCTGAAATACTCCAGAAGTAAAGTTTGATCCTTGGTCTGACTGTATGGACTTGGGGAGCCCCACAAATGTGAAGAACTTGGTTAAAGCTTTCACTATGGTCACTGCTTTAATATTTCTCAATGGTATGGCTTCAGGAAAGCGTGTTGACGCTGCATACATAATTGTCAGAAGGTATTGATTACCTGACTTAGTCTTTGGTAGGGGCCCTACACAATCAATAATAACCCTACTAAATGGTTCATCAAAGGCTGGAATTGGCTTCAATGGAGCAGGAGGTATTTTCTGATTTGGCTTCCCTACTACTTGGCATATGTGACATGTTTTGCAATATTCAGAAACATCTTTTCTGAGAGTGGGCCACCAGAAATGTCTCAGAATTCTTTCATGAGTTTTCTTAACACCCAAATGCCCTGCCATGGGACTATCATGTGCTATGTTAATTACTTCAGTGTGGTATACTTTTGGTACCACAATTTGGTGCACTACCTTCCACTCTTCATCGGCAGGTACATCAGGGGGCGCCATTTTCTCATTAGCACACCATCTTGTTTGTAAAAACAGACAGAATTTTGTTCTGCTTCTTCTAGGGTCAATGCCCTTTGATTGATCTCTTTGAGTTCTGGGTCATTTTGTTGCTCCAGAATCAGCTTGTCATGACTTAATGGGTCTTTCATGGTTTCCCCAATTTGTTCATGCTCAGAGGCTGTGTCATTTTTAGGGTATTTTTTATCCCCAGGAGAAGGAAGTTTATCTTCTTTCTCATTCAACTTTGACACAAATGTGTCTTCCAAATTGTAGCCTAAGTCGTCAATTTGGTTGTCCTCAATTGTTTCTAATGAGGCCTTCTTACTCATTGCCCGTGTCACTGCACATGCAGGAAATATCTCCTCTTCCTCACTATTATCATCCTGTATACAGGGCTTATCTGTGACTATTGGGTCAGGAAAAACCTTCTCCCCTGCCAAATCATTTCCTAGCAACATGGACACTCCTTTGACTGGCAATTCATGTCTAACTCCTATGGTTACAGGACCAGAAACCAAGTCAGATGTCAAGTTAATTTTGTGGAGAGGTACACTAATTATTTCCATACCAATACCCTGGATCAAAGCATTACCTGCTGAACTAGCCTCATTAAAGGGCAAAGTTCCTTCCAGAATCATAGACCGTGCACAACACGTATCTCGCACAATCTTGATGGGCTTTGGACTACCATTCTCACCAAGTGATACTACTCCCTCTAACACAAATGGTTCAAATTCTTCACACACCTTGTCTGTCTCACCTCCCTTTTGTGGGAATTCTTGTTTCTTGATTTGACTGACTTGTTTCTTTGACACAAGTGACACTGCACATCCTACAGTATTACTAGCAGTTTGCTGCTGTTTTTGTGCGTCTTGTCTGCCTTTTAAGAAATAACACTGGGTCATCGTGATGCCCTGGTCTCTTACAATGAGTACAAGTTACTTTGGCTTTAAATTCAGTCCCAACTTTTGCTCTGTTACCTGAACTCTCTGGGGTCCCTCTACCACCAGCACTATGCTGTGAATTAGACTGAGGTTTCACTTCTTGTGTACCACCCTGATTTGTTCTAGGTTGATTATGGCTGAACCTGTTTGAATAACTTCTGTTATGACCAAATCTACTCCCATTCAATTTGTGAGTTAAGCCATAGTCGTCCGCCATTGTCGCCGCTTCATTTAGCGTCTTAATTTTGCTAGCGCTTTCATCCAAATGAGTTTTTATGTCAACGTGGACACATTTCTTGAACTCTTCTATAAGAACCAATTGCTTAAGTTGGCCGAAATCATCTTTGACTTCTTTTGAACCAAGCCACCTGTCAAACATTTGTTCTTTCACTCTAGCAAATTCTACATGAGTTTGATCTGCTTGCTTTCTTGAATCTCTGAACTTTTGTCTGTATGCTTCAGGCACCAGCTCATAGGCCTTAAGGACTGCCTGTTTGACTTCTTCATAATTATTACACTTCTCTATTGGTAGAGCTGAGTAAGTTTCCTGGCCTTCCCCACAAAACTACTTTGTAACAGTAGGGTCCAATGCTCTGGAGGCCATTTCAAATTTGTAGCTACCTTTTCAAAATGTTGAAAGTACTTGTCCATTTCTTTTTCTTTGAATTTAGGCACAAGCTTTACATACTTTGTAACATCAAAGCCTGACTTTGACTTTGAGGAGAAACTTGATGAGTATTTGTCACCTAGCTTAGCCAACTTCTCTTGTTCAAACTCAATTTCTTTTTTTTTTCATTGTGCTTCCAACGCCATCTTTTCATGGCGCGCTTTGTCTTCCATTGCCATTTTCTGTTTCTCAAGTTCCAATTTTGCCACCTTTTCCTTTTCTTCAATAAACATTTTCTGTTTTTCCATATCTAGCCTTTCTTGTTTTTCTTTATTTTCATTCTCTAACTTGATCATTTCCAGTTTTTCTTTTTGGTCCATTTCTATTTTCCTCAGTTCTAATTGAATTTCCAACTCTTTCAATTTAACTGCAGAGTCCCCACCGATTTCAGTTTCGACCTCTTTTCTCTTGCCCAAAATGGATTCATCAAAATACTCTTCATCAACTAAAACCTCAATCAAGACATTTTTGATTATTTGTCTTCTTGTAGTTTGCTTTACTTTCAAGTCATAATGTTTGGCAAGTGCTAATAAATCAGGCTTCTTCAACTTATCAAATTTCTCCCAATCTATAGTTTCAAGAAACTCTTCAGCTTTGAACTCTGCCATACTGTACTTTCACTTTTAAGACTCAGTAAATGAATGTCAACTTTTTTACAGTGTATTTCCCAGACGCTTGAGCCCCCAATTTTTGTTACTGAGTCGTACTTGACTCAAGGCCAAAATCACCTTTTACCCGAACTCACACGAATGCACAACACAAATACACTGTTTGATTTTAAGCTAACAAATCTAAGTCTTTAATTGAAAATAGAGTATGCTTGGTACATATACAACAATTACAATAAAATCACACAATCAGTTTTATTATATCGGTACTTAACCAGCGGTCTTCTTGTTGGTGATTCTAGAGTTCTTGCAATGTTCTGGACGACTGATGTAATATATCCTTATTCACTTGTTCTGCGAAAATCAGCGAAGTCCATCGTACACTTGCATTTATAAATCCTTGCACATAAAATCCTTATACGAAAATGATGATGCTTCCTCCAATCTCCTTTGCGCTGCTATCTCCACAAATATATCTCCTTGCGCTGCTTTCTCCACAATATCTCTTTGCGCTGCTTTCTCCAAAAATGGCGTTTCTTTCACCAATCACTCTTTTTCCAGGGAACAGGTTTCTTTAACACAGCTCCGCTGTTTTTGACAGATGCGTGGCCTTCACAAACTCAGCAAACTCCAGCAATTTGACAGAAGAACTTTTAATCCTTTGATGAGGAAGAGCACTTTTGTGTGCTCGCTGTCTTCTTCGTTGCTGTATTAAAATTAGCTCAATTATTGGCTATATAAACTGGTTAAAATGTACTTCTTTTTTGAAGCACGAAGACCATCACACACATGTGGAGTTTTCAATCTCACATGACATTCTGTAAAGTCCCAACAAAACCTCCAGCTTTTTATATCAGTACTCATGCCAAAAAAACCATCATCTATTAATAAACCATTACTTCAATCACATTTTCACAACATTGCTGCAATCTTGGGATTTCCCAAGATTAATTATACACATTCACATTACATCACTTCCTGGGGTTTTCCTGATGGTGCAATAATGAACTGGGGCTTTCAAGTTCCAAACATAGATCTGACTTTGTTTACAATAATTTGGGGAATTCCAAAACGACTTTCCACATCATTATCTTGCACGTACAAGGGGGTTTCCCATCTCATGAAATACTTTCAGCTTGTAAACAAAGTTAAATAATTAAATTAAATTAAATTACTCAGGGCACATCACAGTAGAAAGATGTGACAAAGGTTGCTCAAAATATCTTTTGGGGGATTTGATAAACCCAGGCCTGTACCTAGAAGGGTGCATCTAGGGTGATCAAATCACCATAGATGCACTGTGCTGAAAAGCTATTGCATTGGTAGACTGCTTTGCAGAAATCAGCCAAGTTTTGTGCCTTCTTAAAATACAACACATTCCTAGTGACTGCTCTTTTCACAGGGCATCACAGTTTTTGAATAGGAGCTGTTCTTGTTCTGAACTTGTAATCATTGTAAGACGAGTTGATATTGAAGTATGAATTTCAAGAAGGACTATGAAGTATACTAGTGCATTGGGTGAATCATACTCCCCAAAATCTGATGGTAAACATGGTAAATATACACCAGTGCAACAGGCAAAAGTCCTTTACTTTAATTTATGGCAATAATTCTAGTATAGCCTGCGACAAGTATAACCCTAACCCCAACCCTAACCCTAAAACACAGAGTGCGCAAAACCAGAACAACCGCAGAATTGATAAAATTTAACATAAAATTCTCAAAAGAATAAACTTTGAAGTATTTTGATTTTGAATTTCAGCCAAAGTATTTAAAAATCCAATTTAGGGGATAAAAATCTATTTGATGCAAAAAGATACAGAAAATGTCACTCATATGTTACATGTTGACCTAGCTATTTCACCTTATGCGAAAACAGGTAGTAATTAAGGAGTACCTAAATTTGAATGTGCCTCGTAAAATTTATTGGTTTGTCAAAAGAGGAAGCAATTTACTCAACCATTGCCTTCTTAAAATTAATTACTTGCTTATGTGGTGTTTGTCCGTACTCTACACAAACATGTGACATTAATGTGATGTCATTAGTCTAGACTTTGAAAAATACATGCAGCTCAAAAATCAGTCTTTAGTGTACCTTTTTTTTATAATCACCTAAAAATAAGTATACAAACTTGCCAAATTTTGTACTTTGTAGGGAGCGATCACTATATCGCTCGACGCTCATTCTACAAAATCCGGTGCCAATAACCTTTTTTCCATTCTTTGGTCCACAAACACTTTGTCGAGCATTTAGGGCATCAAATATGTTGTTTTTTCTGGTAGAAGGCCCATTTCACGGTTAGGCGCCACTTTTTGATTTTCAACATATCTGGCCTGGTGTGTAAAAAATAATGGGGTTACAGAATTTACTGTTGGTGATTTTTCATTGTCTTTGTATGGCCTACCTCCATTAGCTTAATCGGCCTTTGTAGTGTTATCTTTCAGGTCGCCCTGGGGTCAGAAGTGGTCAAAAACCACATTTCACTAGCAACCTGGAAACGGACATTTATTTTCCAATGCTGCCAATTTTAACTATGTTGAGCCTACCAGCTGCTTTTGTTGTTTTTATGTAGTGAACAAGTTGCACTATACAGCCATACATGAACAAAGTATTAGTTGTCAGTTAAACTAGCATGAGAACCATTTAAATTTCTGAATTCGGATGTGACATTTTCCGTTCACATCTATGTACCTTATTCAATGTGGAATAGATCGACTAATACTTTACATGAATGGCAAACTAGTGTGTTTTAGTAAAGTTCAGAGTCTTGTTACTATTTGTTGAGCAAATTACACTTGTTGCTCTTAATATGTAGATACAGCGATATTTTGAATTTTTGCCAACAAATTCCGTTCACAATTTTGTCACATCCGATTAATTTTCCAAATAGTATAATTTATTAACAAAATGTGGCAGAATTTTTTCTCCTTGATTTTTAAAAATCTCCTGCTATGAGCTATCTAATGACACCATTTAATGAAAACTCCTTCATCAACTTAGCTTGCAGATGTCATTTCAAAGTTTCCGTTCACATGTGTCACATCCATGCATGGTACCTGTCACATCCAAAATAGTTTCTTCAAAGAACTAAGACAGGAATGGGACTAGGATGCCAGTTTGAAGTTATTTCATTACAGGTTTGTGGGGGATCAAAAGGCATAACAAATCTTTAATTCAGTATGCCTTCTTTAATTGTGACAGGAGATTCAAAAAGCTTCAATTTCCGTTCACATGTCACATCCTCAAAATTAGTAGTTTTTTAGGCCAAAATACTTAAACAACATGATATTTGACTTTCTAAAATAGGTTTATTATTTTGTACATGTCATATATGATTATTTCAAAGCGTTGTCTTTGTCTTTAGAGGACAGTTTGTATACAATTTACAGAGCGGATGTGACATTTTCAATTGTGAACGGAACATTTCAGTAAATTATAAACATTTTGCTTGTCAAAAATATAAAGGGTCAGGAAAAACGTTTTAGCATTGCTCAATTCAATAGAATCTCACAAAATATATGTGTTAGAAGTGCCCAAAGCTTATATTTTTGACAAGCAAACTGTTTATCATAATGAAACATTCCGTTCACAATTGAAAATGTCACATCCACTTCTATAAATTGTAAACAATGTTTTAAAATGAACACTAACACAGGTTGATATGTTTCAATATATCCCATTTAATTCACTGAGTGTGTGAAAACTCTTTGAATCATTATTTTCTGAAACATACTCTGCTTTACAGTGTGTGGTTTCCGTTCACATTGACATCAGTCACATCCAAAATTGCACAAACATCAGAATCTTGAATTTGACCTGTGTTTTCAAACTGGCTGATATTATTTGTAAACATTACCCATATTATGACCTTCAAAGCTGTGCAATATCAGAGTCATTCATTGATTATTAAAATTGTTGAGTAAACCTTTTCATGTCAATTTCCCTTTTTTAAAAAAAAAATTACATTAAAGTGGCCATAAATTTGTCATTACACAACAAAATTTGCCCAAATTTGGTCAGAAGGGAGCCTATGACATACTCGTTTATTTTAAATATCTATGATATATGTATTGGACAGTCAAAGTATAATATACACTACTCAATATTGATCAAATTTGTTAAAAAATTACATAACATGAGATAATAAATTATAATTTTCTTCAAGAAGTAGCGAGATTTAAGCTGGGAAATGATATTTTTATGAAAATCTGGTCTTATTTGGAAAAGAAAACCCCTATTAAATTAAATTTAATCCATTTTGAAAATTTCGAGTTTTTTTCACTAAAAGTGGCGCCTAACCGTGAAATGAGCCAGCGCTCACCGAGATCTACACAGACATATATAGTTTTCCATACTTTAAATGCTTTCTTCAGCCTGATTAACCCTTGCAAAGGCTTAAAAATCGCTAAAAATGTGTTTCCACTGCTCAGCTCAAGTGTCACATCTAACCCTGAATATTTTCTTTGAATAAATGCGATTTCTTTACATATTTGTTGCTTTTTAATTAGATAACGCACCATCATATTGTTTATCAACATTATTTTTTAGTGATTAAAACGTCTTTGTGTAATTCTAAAATAAATTGCACTTTCCACCAAAACGCTGTGAGCTACGTTACCCTTTTTTAACACAACACGTTATTGAAAAGAAGTAAAACAGAGGTATCAATGTAATTTGCGGTTTTTGAAAGGAAACACTCATAGGTTTTTAAAAATCACAGTAAAAATCGTGATGCTCTAGCATTTTTGGCATAGAAATGTTGTAAACATTGAAATTTCGACCGACCATGTTAAGATTGGTGAGCTACGTTACCAAGATTCTATAATATGCACTTGTATTACATGTACTTCCTAATAATATGTGAAAGCTACCAGTGGTCGAACCCCATTTATATTAGGATTAACCGACATAACGTTCTACTATTCGCAAATCACATTAAAAACATTAAAAACCAGTGAACTACGTTACTGTGAGCTACGTTACTTACACACTCATTTACTCTAAACTTCTATGAAATGGTGAAATCTGTTTTACATTTCACTCAAGTGATCTTTAGTTTGCTTTTTATGACCTTGGATTGAGTAAAACCAGCCCATTTTGTAGTCGGTAACGTAGCTCACATTACATTGAGTTTTAGTGTTAAATAAAAATTCCCTTTAAAAGGGAAAGCCAGCCTCAATGTAGAAGAGGTCTTGTAATTAGTTTTGGTCAATGTGAAAGGCATTTTTAGGATCACGGCTTACTACATCCATGTTACATGACAGTCCACCAAACCATCAACGGTGAGAACATGTACACTGAAACGGCAGAAAACATTAACTCCTAATCTCATGTCAACTCTTTAATTCATTATTGTTCATTATTATTAATTCATTATTGTTCTCTAAATTGTTCTGTTCTGTTTTTTTTTTTTTTTTTTTTTTTTTGTCTTTTCAGCTTTTTACCCACGATATCTCAATTTCCAATTTTTAATACCATAACTTACAAACTCAATATCTTCGCTTAGGAATGTCCGATTTTATTGGGGAAAACGGCGTTGTGGAGCAAAATAGCTCTTTATGTGAAAGCCTCCAAATTTATAAGCTGTCAAAAGATGTCTGTTTTTGACATGATACGCCACATTTCTTAAAGACCCATTCAGTGATCCCAGTGCAAGAGTAAAAAAAAATTAAAATTGTTTATAAATTGCTTAAAAGAGAAGGATAGGCCTAAGTCATTCAAATTGTCATTTGGTATTTTTGAAATGCCAAATTTGACAAAAAACGAAGAAAACAGCAGTACTGACGAAGTTCAAGCCCCGCCATTCAAATACATGTAGCTAATTTTAGATACTGTCAGTATCTAAAAATACAGATTCGTGTAAAATGTCTTATTTTGTCTTAAATAGGCCTACACGGCTTTCGGCTGAACCATTCGCAGACTTCGCACATCTATGTAATAACACAGGTACGGTACCAAACTTTTGATGATTTTTACGATCGCCCGGATGAGCAAATCACTGAATGGACCTTTAATATTAATAATAGATAAGCTGCCTTTATAAATATTATTGACAATGTTGAGAGTAGGAATTACCTTGAAAAATGTCTCAAAAATACAAGATGCCAGTTTTATTCGGTCTGAAACGATCAGATATTTTAAACATTAATAACATCATAAACCCAAATCGTGAAAAAATCACCCCGGGTAGATTTTTGGCTATTTCTCCATTTACGATCCTGCCCAAAAGTGTCTGCTTTCGATATACCACGTCACAAATACTACACTGCACTTGACTGCAGGTTTTAGTTAAAAGGGCATTTCGTGATCCACAGCATCATCCCCAACTTTTCTCAAAAAAGTTGAGATTTTTATATCACTGGAAACCTCCGGCTACATAATGTTTATGTACAAAATATTTCTTGCAGATTAATTCGTTTAGCAAAGTAATCGTGAAATTTGAATTTCGTTCTGGTATACCAGAACGAAATTACAACACATTGTCTACACATAATCATGCATAACTCGTAAAGGCAAAATCGGAATCAACTGAAATTTTTTAGAATAAGCTTTTTTTTTTTTTTTCTAAAAAAAAATGTCATAAAAAGAGGATGCTAGGATCACAAAATACTCCTTTAATTCGCCATATAACATAATTTAAACACCTTACATGTACATTTTATTTTAAAATAATTTGATATTAATTAGCAATGTATAGTTTACTATATGATAGATGGTGGCAAGCACATTTATAAAGGACTGATTACTCACTGCAAGGGCATTTCGTGATCCACAGCACCATCCCCAACTTTTCTCAAAAAAGTTGAGATTTTTATATCACTGAAACCTCTGGCTACATAATGTTTATGTACAAAATATTTCTTGCAGATTAATTCGTTTAGCAAAGGGATCGTGAAATTTGAATTTCGTTATGGTATACCAGAACGAAATTACAACACATTGTCTACACATAATCATGTATAACTCGTAAAGACAAAATCGGAATCAACTGAATTTTTTTAGAATAAGCTTTTTATTGTGGATATCTACTGAAAAATGTCATAAAAAGAGGATGCTAGTATCACGAAATACTCCTTAAATTCGCCATATAACATAATATGAACTCACCTTACATGTACATTTTATTTAAAATAATTTGATATTAATTAGCAATGTATAGTTTACTATATGATAGATGGTGGCAAGCACATTTATAAAGGACAGATTACTCACTGCAATCTTCACTCTTGTGTGTTTTGACTGTAAGTTTATGAATCAAATAAAAAAGATAGAAAGTAGCTTCACTTACGTTATGTGTCATTTTATTTATAACATAGAAGTTACTAAATTAATAAAGTAAGACAATTTATTTATCTATAAGTGCATGTCAAATGGGTACATTGTTCAATACTATAGGCCTACATGCATAAATTATGCCCACATGCATAAATTATGCCCACATGCATAAATTATGCCCATATTATAGCTAGGCCCTAAAAACTTTATTTTGCATCGGATTTTTCCGTTGAAAAGACAAAACTGATGTTTATGATAGCAACTATTTCATCAATAGCATTTTGAGTCATTTTTATCCATAAAACGACACAGGATAGGATAGATAATTACTTTGACATCAATGATATGATGAAGATTTTAATTCTTAGATCTTTTATCAACATGATATCACGCTGTTCAGTGGTCAAGGACCCCGGATCATAGGTGATGTAATTTTCTTCTGCTGACCATATGATGCTGTATATTAACTATTATTGTTACATTTTAGGCCTATACCTAAAACTTTTAAAGTCATATTAATTCAAACATAACTTTGGTAATACTCACTCGTTTTCATTCGTTGAAACGGCAAAACATACTTACTTTTCCTGACAAATCGAATTACAATAATTTTTAAAAATTCCACCCATAAAATTTAAAAAAATAAGTCATTCCAATACCAATAAAAGTTAATCTCTTGAGCAAACAGACCCGATCCCAGAAATATATACCAGCCCGCGAATGGGCTGGCGAAAACATCATGACTTCCTGAAAGAAAAATATGCAAGTGGTGTTGACAATTTTTTACATCTGAAAGTAGTGATACATTTACTCTTAAATAAAAATTCCTTTAAAAGGAATAGGGCGGGCAAATGAAAAATTGTCAAGAGAAATGAAAGAATGAGTAAGTCTTCACAATTAAAAACATGGAAAATATGACACAACATCGATTTCCAATGGGGAATAACACAAAGCGTATAAACAAAGTTAAAAGAGTTTTTAACTTTATACGTTTACACGGTTGTTATTCCCCCATAGGAGGTTGTGTCATATTTTCCCTGATCTTATCTATTGCTTATCCTTTATTCTCATCAGATAGAAAGACTTCTGTTCATCTTCTCTGGTGAGACAACAGGGCTGGGGTATCTTTCCATATCAAAGTTTAAAAAATCTGTCATATCGATTTCCTCAATATGTTGTTTTGATACAACTTACGAGGGGAAAACTTTGATTTTACAAGATTTTACAACTTTATTATATGATTAACATAACTGTATTTCAAAGCGTCAAACTATATCATTATTTTGTCCCAACAAAAATAATCCAGGGAATAAAATATTCATTCATATGTTTATTTATTTTATTTGACCTGGGCCATTTCTACTAGTGCACATGCATTAATACATAATAATTTGTCTATAGGCTAATACCTTATACAAGCATCATCAAAGCACAATTTGTCACAAGATTTGAAAAGTAAATAGCCTATGTACACACTGAACACAATGTATATACAAGCTGTATTTAAGTCCATATAGAGGCTGTCAGTATAAAATGATATATATGACCTTCACGATGCTATTAATTTAGCCCAAAGATTAGGAAAACTAGCAAAACTGGTGAACTGGTACTGTTCAAATAAAAACATCTGCAAATCTTGCTGCAATTTCCAAATAGTATTTCTATTACTTAAATAATTATTTTTGTTATTTCTTTTAATACAAACACATTACTGCCCATGACGACTTTATCGTATTACTTACATCTCAAAATCAAGTAATAATTACCAAACTCACGTAAACTATCACCTCTGTGGGTGTTTGGGATATAACCGCACGAATATTTTCTCAACACTGCGGCATGTGAAAAAGTAGGTCAATAGTCAGAGAATACAGGGCGGGTGCGGCACGCCGCACCCGACAAAAAAACAAAAAGCAGGTCTTTTTGAACAATTTTTTCAATTTTTATAGTGGATTGGCACCGGATTTTGTAGAATGAGCGATATATGCCAGGGGAAACAGAGTAATTTAGGTGGGACGCAAATTTTTTTGATTGATTTGGGGAGGGGACATGAAATTTTGACCTTGATATTGGAGGGGGGACATGAAATTATATACAAGGAATGGAGGATTCAAGGGGGTGACATTTTTTATACTTTTGTACTTTTTATACTATATAAATCTATCATAAACTGATTTTCTGATGGGTTTCTGATATATTTATAAAGAGTTGAACTTGGAAGAAAGTGACCTGTAAAAAGCCCCAGGGGGGGCACTCCCACTTTGGAGGTGACACGTATGTAGGGCTGTTAAGACCCTCCCTTTTCAGCGTCGCTGTCACCCAAAGACCCCATGTTTTTTTACAAATACAGTATGCTCTGTCAGCCGAAGATCCCTTATTTTTCATTTGATCTGTCACCAAAAGACCCTTATTTTTCAATTTTTCATTTATACACTGATTTTGTTACTTATTTTGAAAAGACAGAGAAATTTGAAGCCATTTAGAACTAGAAATTTGATTTTCGAGGTTTCTCACCCAAAGGTTCCATTTAAAAAAAAGGTCATGTTCTCACCCAATGACCCCATATTTTTTACATTTTGCTCTCACTGAATGCCAAAAATCATGCTCTCACCCAATGACCCCATATTTTTTACATTTTGCTTTCACCGAATGCCCCTTACTGCGAAAGTGCCAGCCCTATACACCTATATCCATTTCAAATTGAAGTGCCCCCCTGGTAAAATGACCCCATATTTTTTACATTTTGCTCTCACCGAATGCCCCTTACTGCGAAAGTGCCAGCCCTAATACACCTATATCCATTTCAAATTGAAGTGCCCCCCTGGTAAAAAGCATGCCCAAGTTACTGGTCTATGTAATACTCCCATTTACAGTACATCAACGAAGAATTTTTGGAATATTGCCCTACTTAACCTGCATGTAAATGGTTAACAGTCGGTTGTTTGAGACATATGCTTACAAATGTGATTTTGGTCAAAGGAAGATAATTAATCCTGAAAAAGCTAATTAGTTTTAATTAATATTCAATATACTTAAAGGATTTCCTCACCAAGTTCAACAAAAGGAATGACTGTTATATAATCAGTATTAATGTAGAAACAGATAAGATATATTTCATATGTAGGCCTACATAGAATCTCTAAATCAATTTGATAAATAATTGTGGTGAACTTGTTGTTTGTAAACTTTGGATATACTGAAGGTGAAGAGGATGTACACAGTGTTACATGGTTTTTTTTTTGTATTTTTGGTAATTATTTTGCTTTGTGTGTGTTTGGGGGTGGGGTGCACATGGAGCATAACAGAAGGGTTTCAATGGAGGTAGTGGCGTTGGCAGCAGGGTTCTAAATTTTGGTTGTCCGGTTGCCCGGGACAACTAAAAAAGTCGCCGGACAACCAAAAATACTGATTCGGTTGTCCACCTGACACCATAAATCTAGCCAAAAGTCACATTTGTAGGCCTACGGACAACCAAAAACTTAGACAGACAACCAGA
The DNA here is from genome assembly GCF_039555335.1 of Amphiura filiformis. Classification (NCBI taxonomy): domain Eukaryota; kingdom Metazoa; phylum Echinodermata; class Ophiuroidea; order Amphilepidida; family Amphiuridae; genus Amphiura; species Amphiura filiformis. The sequence goes on from NC_092628.1 coordinate 18,957,260, forward strand.
AATTGTAATCTGGTTGTCCATGGGACAACCATTTATTTTTCCTAAATTCGATCACTGCCCAGCAAACACAAAACGTTTTCGACATCATTCGCAAAAGGTTATAAAAGGTTGTCAGAAAACGTTTAAATGTCGGGTTATATAAAGGGCATATTAAGGGTATAAACGTTTTCATAACATTGAAAATCATTTTTTGATAATCTACTGCTCAGCAAACAAAAATGTTTTACAGAAAACGTTTAAATGCCTCGTTATATAAAGGGTATAAAAACGTTTTAATAACATTCCAAAAACATTTTTGAAAACTTGATACAAAACATTCTAAACAAAATGTTATTTTGGGGTTGAAAAAATATTTTGCGAAAAATGTTTGCCCAAAATATTTGCAATAACTAGAGACTGACCGATCAGATCGGGAGCTTCCTAATCGGGCCGATTATTAGCTTATCGGTAGTGATCTGCATCGGCCGATTTTTCCTTCATCCGCCGATGTAATGCACGATCACCCAATATCATGAAAGTAATTGTTGAAGCTTAACAAGTATTCATTTATTGGTATATTTCTTTCTTTAAATCAAGCGAAATTTAGCAAAAGAACAAGCTTTGTAGGCGATAAACATCGTGATTCAGGCACGCAGCTGAGATAATCAGGTAATTTCCCGCATGCATACTTCCGGGTTACACACGTGCGCCAGTGTCAGATTGGAGAGAGCTACGGGCCGCGTGCAAAACTCAACACTTCCGGGTTACACGCGTGCGTGTCAGCTACGGGCGGCGTGCAAAACTCAACACTTCCGGGTTACACACGTGCGTGTCAGCTACGGGCCGTGTGCAAAACTCAATACTGACTTGAGCGTAAACACAATATTAAAATGGGGCGTCGAATGATTGACGGGCTCGGATATCAGGGGAAAAGGTAAATTGAACTTAGAATAATCATGGTCAAATTAAGTATTGTAAATGAGCACGGGAGTGTAGTTTTGTGCTCAGAACATACATAATTATGGTAATACTTTGCGTACAAGTACCCTTTCAACATACAGGTGAAATTTACTCATGGCGATGGCAGCCATTGTTTACAATTGAAATTGGTAATCGGTGATCGGTGATCGAATCGGCAGATCAAAGAGGGAATTGATCGGCCAATCGGCCGATTCAGATATGGACCTGATCGGTCAGACACTAGCAATAACGTTTTGAAAACGTTTTCATGACCTTTATATAACCCGACATGTAAATGTTATTAAAGCGTTTTGAAAAAAACATTTTAAGAACATTTTTGTGTTTGCTGGATGCAAATATTTTAACATAATGTTATTTAAGTGTTGACAAAATATTTGGCAAAATATGTTTGCAAAAATAGTTTACAATAACATTTTTGAAAACATTTTAAAAATATTGTGGTAGTGTGTTTTCATACAAAAGCGTTTTAAAACGTTTTCATGACCTTTAGATAACCCGACATTTGAATGTTATTAAAACGTTTTTATGTAAACCAAAAACCAAAATATAACTTATTAAAAACGTTTTTAAAACGTTTTTGTGTTTGCTGGGTGGTTGGCAGTGTTCGATTTACCACCTGCATGCCTGCACATATGCAGGTGACTTTGATTCATAACATGGGTACATGCACGATTTGAGGTTGGTGATTCGGCATGTTTTTTGAGTTCCACGGGAACAAGGAACAGGATCAAGAATCGCAAAAAAGTAAAAAAAATATCAAAAATAATAAAAACCAAAAAGCAATAATATGGAAGAAAACAATTCAAAAAGAAAATTAAAATGCGAGTCACAGAAACAGGGGAACAGAGGAACAAAGCAAATAAAAACACAAGTGCATGTAGAATGTGGAATTTTATTCGTAAATTGCACAGTTCGAATCAGAAACATACGATGTGCCTCTAAATCAAAGAAGTAATATATAAATATCCCTTACGAAATTACACCAATTTGTATACTTTTCATCTGTAAAAAAGATGATAAGTTTCATGGCACAAACTTCTTATTTTATATGGTTACATGTAAATTGTGTGCAAGTTATTTTCACTTTGTGCAGGTAGATTTTTTATGTTTACCTGCACAAATGCAAGTAACTTTTTTTCTGGTAAATTGAACACTGGGTGCCTGGGACTGGCCCCCGACTGGGTGTTGGTGGTGTGAGAATGGGTTGAGTTGAGTTGAGACATATTGGGTTTGAGAAGATGGATAGTATTTATCTGTAATATGATTCTTTTTAATTTTCAATTTTTTTTATATTTATTTCCACCTGTTACAATGTACAAGGTTTGCACAAATCTGTTTTTCAGTTATTTCAACGTTTATGTTAACGTTTTAAATATCCTCATAATCTTGTACATTTGTTGATGTGAATCTATCAATTTTAATATTCTTTTTCCAGATTTTGAAAAAGAAAATGGAGAAATAGCAAACTGAGAAAAAGGAATTTATATGACCCGATCTAATCGGCACTCATCAGGCTAAAGTTGGAAATTTTGAAAATTGAGTTGCTATAGAAAAATTATTAAATTTGTGTACATCGTGGAACATTCAACTACGCTTGTTACTCCGTGACTAATCATGCTAATACACGAGCGTACAGCGCTACTCTACGCGTCCATATGGCGAGGTTATCTGCGTACAACAGCTTACTACACACAGCCACGCAAAGAGTATGTTCCACAATGTACACGAATTAAGTAATTTTTCTATAGCTACCATTACTAACTTGCTCAGTACCTACACTTAACTCCTTGGTTGCAAAGTTCTGAACCTTTTATACATCCATTTTCCTATGTTTTTTATTGGGTTTTTTTTCTCCTCATATATTTGCCCATATCTTACATGTAGTTTCATTATTGCCGACTTTAGCCTGATTGGACCTCGATCCAGTCACAATTTGGAAAATGGAAACATGGCATGAGGGATATGGGTTCTAGGTTTGGGTTAGGATTAGGGTTAGTTTCAATGCTAAGAGCATTCCATAGTTATGCTGAAAAAAAAGTTTGCCTATAAAATTAAAATTACACAATATGACAGAAATGTTAACTCAATAATTTTGAGACTATAAATTATAAAATATACTTACTATGAATATATATATACATATACATGTGTATGCCCTTACTTAATCCTGATGACATATACCACAAGCAATTAATAATACTTAATTTCCTGAAGTAATTGATATCACATGGACGTTAAGGTCACATGTATCAAAAGATGCATGAACGATATAATAAATGTAATCGAGTTAAAGACATTAATGTATTATGATTTCGGTCAATTTTAATTTTGTTATTCTTCACCAAAACATATTACATAATATTAGTAACAACTGTCAAGGAGGTTTTCTGATCATTTTAAGCTGGAATATATATGAAAATTAAAGAAAACCATTAAGCCACTTTGTGGAGCTCTATGGGGCAATATCTCTTAAATTTTACTCAAAAGGCAAGGCAAGTTACGTGAGTGATGCATTTAGGGTCTAAAAAACAGTGATTTTCAAGAATAAGGGTAATTTTCTGAAACTGAACAACTTGTTTAGGGTACCTTTTCAAATTTTTGTTAAATTACAAGTCCAAAAAGGGCCAAAAAACTCATTAGGGGGTAAATTTTATATTAAATTACCTTATTAAGGGCCTGAATTTGCTGGTAGGGTAAAACTCGTTTAGGGGGTGTTTAAAGAAAATTTGGTCTCGCATGCGTACACTATCATACTTGAGTGGCCCCCTGGGATTTTACTGCTCAGTATAAACTGTACCATGATGACACTTCGACTTCACTGCTCATCCCCGTGCTTCGCGCTCACTGCCACTTTGCTGCGCGTGGAGATCAGAGGGAACTTAGCCATTTCTACTGTTATTAAAGCATTTCAGGCTAAATTTCACAGGGTATTCAAGTATATAGAAAAAAATGGCATCCTTGTGAGCAAATCACACAGTATTGCTTTAAATTTAGAGTTCATTTCATTCAACTGTGAAGCAGGCGACTACAAAGGTTTCTCCATGATGTACTATGAATTGAAGCCAAAGTGGTAATGGCATCTGGCAGTAAAGAGTTGTTGAAGTCCCCCAACAGTTTTTGCACTTAAGACATGTAGGATGTTCTTTGCCTTCCAGGTCTTCTTTTACCATGTAATACAGTGTATGTAGGGAGCATATCTTCTGCATGGTTCATCTTCTTGCATCCTCAGGATATGTCCCAGGAATCGTAGTTGTCGTGATTTGACAGAATTGATAAGAGGCACAGTGTTGGTGACTATAAATCTTTAAAGAGTAATTAGCAATATCTTTTGTTTTCTTCATTTTTGCTGCATTTATATGCAGTCCTACTCTCGATTCAGATGAAGAAAATGCAGTGGATGATGACATAATGTAAGTATGGAACATCATCTGGAAACCCATTGGTTTTCTGCATGATTGTCTGCATGGGATCATACAGATCATCACCAAATCGCTCCAAATCATTTGCTTTGCATCATTGTTACCACATTTGCTCATAGTCAATTTATTTTATTTTTCATTGATATTTTCTTGCATGAAATTGCCATTGCTTTTGTTTGTTCTCTTAACTATTGCTTGGTATTATAACTTTATTAAGTTTATTATTACTTTAGGGACCGTTCACAAACACTTGTAACAGGGGGGCCTGATGCAAAAAGAAAAATTCACATATTTTTTTTCAGGGCCCCCTTTTGGACCATAAATAATTTTTTGGCCATAAAAAATGAACATCACCCCAAATAGTGTAAACTTCGATGTTCCACGAGAAAAATTAAGGTGATATTTTTAAAGCCCCCCCCTTCAGAGTGATAGAAAATTTCAGGCTCCTGTTTTGCATCAGTCCCTCCCCCCAAGTGTTTGTGAACAGTCCCTTACAGCAATGTGACCATCACAAATCTTTTTTGAATTTGCAATTATATTGTTGGCTGGATCATGCGCAAATCACCATCCCTCATTTATGACTTTACATTTATATACATTGCTTTTATACATTTATTGTGCATAATTGTTTCTTCAATTTTGCATGCTGCATGGTATGTTTTTGAAAGTGATCATTCATTTTTTATTTATTTGATTTCCTTGGTTGAAATGTCTAATGCTAAACAGGGTAGCCAACCCTTATCATGCATTGGGCTGGAGTATCATGTTTTACAATATTTTCTCATGCTTTTGCGCTTGAGCTTAGGCCTGCTAAGAATGTGCAATTTTGGAGGCAAAAATATGCACCTTGATTTTCCAACAAATGTAAAAATACTCAATTACCCACCAAAAATGCAAAATCTAAATTTCTCTTTGGTGGATTTGGTAAGCCACTAGACCTAAAGCCATATATACTGAAATCATTCATGGTTTTAAAAAAAATCTCCAAAAAATTATAATTGGAAAAAAATCAGCCAAAAAAAAGAAAGTTTGTATCCAGGAGGGTAGATTTGTAACTTGTATTCACTTTATAATCTATTAAAGATCAACAATTCATTGGTTTTGAACACATTTCTATATCTTAAATAGATTCTGAACTGAAGTGACCATACATTACATATTTGCTCCTTTTGGATACAATATTGTAATTTTTTTGGGATTTATTTTCAAATCAGCCACAAATGACTTGGCTCTAGGTCAAGGGACTCTCCAAATCTGCAAAAAAAAAATCAAAATACAAAAAAGAAAATATTGCGTATTCTTAGCAGCCCTAACTTAAGCCATCAAACAACAGGTGTATAATACTGAACACCTTGCATCACCATGTTTTTATTCTCCTCATATTTTTATGCATCCACTGTGAGGCACACTGTCCGTGCTTCCGAGCTTCCGTGCCTCCTGATGCTGTATCTTGTGATTGGATAGGTGGATTGAGGTCTAATTAATGTACATATGTCACTGTCAACTGAATTGGTTTCTTCTGGGAAAGGAGGGTATCCATTCATTCCCCATGCATGCCCACTAAATCGTCTCCCATACTGCTTCTACTGGGAATGTTGCCATGTATCTCCCACTATTAACCAATAAGGTTACCCGCATCACCTGGCTTCACCCGCATCACCTGGCTTCACCCAATCTGTTTCTATGTAACCTACTGAATATATTAGCATTACCCTGCAATCCTGCACTCATAAACCCTTTGCTCTGCACATCGTCCACGCCAGGTAAAGAATTATTTTGTACAGGCAGTAAACAAACCAAGACATTTGCTTGCCAATCAACACACCTTTGTGTGGGGCCCATTTTAATTACGAACCAGGTAATTCTAGTTGCTAAGTCCTTCATTTAAATATTTTATTTTTACCCACATGCATACAATCTTGTTGAATCAGCTCAAACTCATCACCCAGTCAGTGATCCAAGATGTAATAATATGTTCTTTTTTCTTCCTCCTTCCAGACCGCCCATGGACTCAGATGAAGAAAATGATGATGTTTATGATGATACAGGTATGTTGGAATTGAAACAGAGTGACAGCATAATAGCTACTTGCAGCATAGTGTACATGAGGGTAGGCTTCTGAAAATCTCATTGCAGCACTACTGAAAGTGCAAATTAGTGGGGGGGTGGAGAGGCTCATTGCAGCACAGTGCACACTGGATGAGGGGTGTGGGTTTTTGAAAGGCTCATTGCAGCATAATGCACATTGGGGAGGAAGAGAGGATTTCTGAAAGCCTTAAGGGCTATTCCAGTTAAAATCCACACTATCCCTGTGGAAAATTTTGGAAATATCTTCCACAGGGGGAGTATGAATTTCGAATGGAATGAACATATTAGGCAATTCCATTTGAATTCCATACATCCTCTGAGAAAGATTCAACTTGAATCTTCCACTGAGGTAGGGAGAATTTCAAATGGAATTGCTAATGTGTTCATTCCATTTGAAATTCATAATCCCCCTGTAGAAGATATTTCCAAAATCTTCCACAGAAGTAGTGTGAATTTTAAATGGAATAGTCCATTGCAGCAGAGTACACAGGGGAAAGAACACGCAACTTCAGAAAGGCTCACTGCACCCAAAACCAACAGGTTTGACATGCCTTGTTTCATGCAATATTATAATGAAATACTATGAATATAATATAATATAATATAATATAATATAATATAATATAATATAATATAATATAATATAATAATATAATATAATAGTTACAGTATAAAAGTATTTTCCTTTAAATAGTTGAGATGAAATCAAGATTGATTTTGAGATACAGTGTATGCTTATACAGTCCAACCTCTCTTATCCGGACCTCTTTTATATGGATCTCTCTGTTATCCGGATGTGAAATCTTCACAGGGAAATATGTTTTTGATGATTTACCACAGGTAATACCATGCTCTGATTGCTTAGAATGACATCTATGTTGCATTTAGCACTCTAAAGCCATCTTTTAGTTTTATTACACCATGTTTAAATAATCTTTTGTTGTCCCAATTTCAGTACTTGGGACAGGCAATGCAGATTTACATGTAATTCACTTATCCGGATTTTTCACTTCCGGACAATGCTTCGTCCCATCATGGCCGGATAAGAGAGGTTGGACTGTATAGGCAATTAATATATCCTCTCACTGTTTTCATTAGTCATTAAAATGTTCAATTTCCAGAATTTTAAATCAATTTCAATAAAATTGGCAATATTGCAATGTACATTGCAGCTCTTCTTAAAATGGTTTTCTGGATTGAGCCAACTAACAAATAATTATGTCATGGAAGAAAGCTCCCTGAAAGCTAATTGCTCTTGACAAGCAACTTGCGTTTATCACACATATCACATATTTACCATGGCTTATATGTGATATGACCAGGATGTGTGACCATTTTATCACAGATCATCAGTTCAAAGTACAATGCACCAGCAGTTCAACCGAATGTTAATTAGGATTATTTATGTCTAAATACTTGTGTTTGTGTTAGGTTTCTTTAAATGGTAGATGATTAATTAAGAATAAAATGTATCACTAAAAATGTTGTTTAACATTATGCATTTGAATTAATTGGACATATAATGGATATCCTATAACCCATTATGTAATGAAACCCTACAAATGTACATGTATGCTTCAAACTTAATAATATAGAGCCCTACATGTATATTATTTGTAACCAAAAATAAGCACAAACTAGTTTGGTTTATCTCTGAATTGATATGTTCTTGCAATATGAAGAAACTTAGAATTTGGCAACCCACATGCTTAGAGTAACTGGTGCTGTTTATTATTAAGACCATGCAGCAATATGTGCTTTAAAATTATGTTCTATAGCTTCCAAGTCTAGCACCGAAGCTAATATTGGACTCTTCTATTTACATTCCAGCCCCCTGTGGAAGATTTTGGATATATCTTGGGGATTATGAATTTCAAATATAATGAACACATTAGGCAGCTCCATTTGAATTTCATACACCCTCTGAGAAAGATTTAACCTGAATCTTCCACAGAGGGAGAGTCAAATAGAGTTGGTTTAATGTGCTAATTCCATTTGAAATTCATACTCCCCTCATGGAAGATGTTTCCAAAATCTTCCACAGGGGTAGTATGGATTTCAAATCAAATAGCCCATTATAGCAAATGTTGAGTAACATGAATTTTGCATAAACTGCACTTACATAGAACAGCATGATGTATAGTTTTGTTTTGAGAAAATAAAATGAATAAATAAAATTACATAATTAATGTAAAATACCTGATAAATAAATTAATGAATAAATAAGAAAATAAAATATAAAGTAAATAATTAAATAAGCAAACCAAGGAAGTTGACTGAATGAATAAATGATTAATTGATTGATATGCATGAAGTAAAAATGAAACTACACTACTTCCTTTACAGCACAGTACACCCTACCATGTATATGTGACAGATCCTAGTAGGCCTCATAAGCATTGCACCCAGTACGATATAGTGTATACATGCATGACCAAATTTGTTCACAGCACCATTTTACCTAGCACTGCTTTTAAGCTTTGTCGCTTTATCCATAAACATACTATCTGGCTTCACATTTGATCCAGTCCTCTTCAGTCTAAATCTGTGCGGGTCACAGAATGCGACTATTCTTTTTACGAGTTGTACTCTACCAGCTAAAAAAACCCAACTTGCTCCCTAAAGCAGGGCATAATTTAGTGTCTGAATTTTGCATAGCTCAATTGTGACAAAGTTTTATTTGTATAGCAATAATTATGTATAGCAATCATATTGTGTGATTGCATAGCAATTTGACTAGTTTGTGTAGCAAAATGCGATGCGATACCGGATATATTATGCCCTGTCCCTAGTTGTTAGGACTTAATTTGCAAAGTTTTTCGAAAAACTACCCTGAATGAGATCTCGAAAAAAATTCCAAGAAATCTAAACAACAGGTTAATATTACCCAAAACATTATTTCTATTGTTTTTAAATTTTTTTGCTAAAATATAATACAAGTTAAAAGGATGGACCCCCAATGACCAATCTACCAATTTTCTTGATAATTAACTCATAAACACATTACATAAGTTATACTTGACTGGTTACAAAAAAACACCCCCCAAAAAAAAAAAATCACACCCCTGTTCATGCATGTTTACAGTGAATATCTCAACTGGTCTGGCCTCTGGTTTGTGCAACGTACACTATAAAGAAACAGATTTACAGTTAATAAGTTTCACATTCATTGTACATTTTAACTTTTTTGCAGCATTACCATTTTTAAACTTCAGTTTTTTGCCGCCTGTGCCATCAGCAGCGAGTATACCACATCTTCCACCAAGTCACAGCCCCTTATTTTTTGAGGGTAAACACATGCATGAAGCGCATGCAACCCTTCATCTCTGCACTTTCTGTCATGGCATGTCTATTTTCATAGGTTAAATATTTTGAATCATTGTAGGAGTAATTGTTACAATATTTGGCATTGAGCACTAGGAGGGTGTGGGAGAACTTTTCCCAATCTTTGACTTTGCTTTTTGGGGCAAAAACAAAATCTTGGGAGAATTTTCAGATGATTCATTCATTTGTTCCCCATCATTCACCATCAAAGTACTAGTGTATAAATCCAGCATTATCACTTTGTCAACTGGATTTGAGTCCTGAACCATGATCTAAATTATCGTCATGCAAAGTCTACTGCATGTACTAACCATTCTAAAAGGTGTGTGATCCTGTACTAGGGAGTATAATTGTGACCACTTTGCTGCTTCTGATTTGCATAGCCATGTATTTATGTACCCATGTTATTGTCAATTGGGCTATTTTTAAGGGCTTTATTATCTTCACCTCAATTAGTTCTATTTATGTCTTCACTAATAACTTGAAATTTTGTTCCCTATTTTGGCTGGGCGAAGTCAACTGCCTATTATTATTAATACGTTCTTAAAAACATAGCCATTAGCCATCATTCACCATCAAAGTGCTAGTGTATAAATCTAGCATTATCACTTTGTCAACTGGATTTGAGTCCTGAACCATGATCTAAATGATCGTCATGCAAAGTCTACTGCATGTACTAACCATTCTAAAAGGTGTGTGATCCTGTACTAGGGAGTATAATTGTGACCACTTTGCTGCTTCTGATTTGCATAGCCATGTATTTATGTACCCATGTTATTGTCAATTGGGCTATTTTTAAGGGCTTTATTATCTTCACCTCAATTAGTTCTATTTATGTCTTCACTAATAACTTGAAATTTTGTTCCCTATTTTGGCTGGGCGAAGTCAACTGCCTATTATTATTATTACGTTCTTAAAAACATAGCCATTAGCCAATCAGAAAGGCGATAGAAAGATATACGGAGTGTATTAACCATGTCTAATTGCACTACAGTACACACACATTTTAAAATTAGCAAGAAACTTGTGTATGAAATAGTTTAATAACTGTGTTTTACTTGCTCAAAAAACATGACAAAATTACTCACTTACACTGAAATGTTCATGCAGCTAATGTACTCTCCCCTTCGACCAGGGCTCTTGCATTAGATGCATTGAACATCTCAGCGCAGGTGTATTATTTTGTCCAATTCTCTCCCAACAAGTGATATGCAGTTATTAAGCTATAAACATTTCTCAAAATTTCCTAAAAACTACATGACTGCATGCACATGGCTATCTTATATACCTCATTGGCCCATCTGGGTCATGATCTGCCTCATCAGGCTACAACCTGTTATTGTAGTCACTTCATGAGGGAACTCAAGTTATGAAGTGAGAATACAACATTTTTTTCAAGGCAGAGGTAATGTAATAAATGTTTGGTTTGCATGGCGCATGAATCTTGCCTTAAACAAAATCTCTTCAAAACCGTTCACATGCATTTTTGAAATTAATTTCACTCTTTCAGTGGGTTAATTAAAAATAAAGCTGTGTACTGCACAACACATGTTATCGTATATTTCACAATTATTAATGTGTTGACAAGAACCCAAATAGATTTGTTGAACAGTATAATAGCAAATAAAATGAACAGTCACCATTGTTTTCTGTTTCCTTCTTCTGTTACAGCACCACCACCTCTTCCAGACATTGCTCGTTTACCACAGTCTTTTCCACCACCACCACATCTCCCGCCAAGTCGCAGTCCCTTACCAAGTCGACATAGCCCATTGCCAAATACTCCTGAAAACAGTGGTGGTGATGGGGACTTTGACTTGACTTATGATGATGTATCAAATCCGTCTGTAAGTATCATATTCAAATTAATTATCACAAAAAAAGTCATTGTTGTCAGGGCTCCGGTCAAAATAAAAAGCAAAAAAATAAATAAATAAATAAAACGGTTCACTGGGATTTTACAAAAACCAAGAGTAATTTCTGAAGAAACAGGAGAAATGTTCAAATAGTAAATCCTTTTCTGCAATACAATATACAGCATATAGTACTCCTGCATCAAGTGCAAAACTGGAACCAGGAGCAATTTGTTTTAGTAAATTGCTGGTTCATGTGAATTTTATAAAGACCAGGAGCAATTGGTGTCTTTATGAGGGCAAATTTGCTCCCAGGGCCTGCTTATTTCAAGGCTTGCATACAAGTTGGACTGAGCTCATGGACTTTGGTGGGAGCTGTCATCAATATCTCTCATGCTAGTTGATGGTTATTTAAAGTCAGGAGAGGTCGGTCATTTTAGGTCAAAATAGTAAAGATTGTTGGATTTTTCAATGAAATGGACTTTTCTTACAAATTTTATTGTATTGTGGAACATTATGACATGTAGAGATAGTAAACATCAGTATTATGTTTCACACAATGTGATGCTCATCCCAGGTCATATGGGGTCATCTGCTTGGTGACATTTGTTTATTATTGGATGCCTCATTTTGTATAGTCATTTCAAGTCACCAGAGATGTAATAGTAAATACTGTTGAACTTTAATTCATGACAGTTTGACACCTTTAAATGATTAGCATTGAAAGCCAAGGTCATTATGTGACCAGATCCAATGAGGCTAAAGTCAGCAATAATGAGATGTCTAAAATAAAGAGGGAAAAAACAAAAAAAGCATAAGAAAATGGATATATAAAAGGTTCATAACTTTGTAACCAAGTACTCAAGAGACCTGGGGATTCAACATCAGTAAGTGTTGGTACTGAGCAAGTTCAATTTTCAAAATTTTAGACTTTAGCCTGAGTGGATCAGATCAAGTCACATATAGAAGTCATCTGGGATCAAAGGGGAGATTCTTGGCCATGAAACTTGATAAAATAGTCATCAGAGGTCATCGCTGATCGCTGGTATGACTGAGGGAATATCTGTTTGTGAAAATTCATTTTCTGTTTGTAATTGTCTCTTACACAGGATGGGGAAGCTGAGCAAGATGAGTTGTATGAAGCTGTTGGTAGTGAATTCAGGGAAGAGCTGCAACACAATGAGGATGGGTAAGACTGTAACCCTTGTATGGGAAATAAAAAGTGTCAGATCTTTAATATAATTGTTTAATATGTGTTTATTTTATAGAAAGAAAGGTTAATTGTCCTAAAGTTACCTTTAGATACTAGCAGATTAATATCACCTTGTCAGATAAATCTTGCACATGCATGGCAAACATTTTCATGATTCTGATAATTGAGGCATATAGAAGAAGAGCCTTTCAATCAACAATGGGACAGTGCCGCATGGTCAGTCTCCCTGCACACCTTAAAATCTGATGGGTAAGGCGGGTCTGAGGGAATTTGCACTCAAATATTGAAATAAATAAAGCAGACACACAAGAGGAATGGTGTGGGTTCTATAAAGAAAATCCCAAGGCTTGATTTGATATAAGGGGTGTCATTTCTGCCTTGCCATCCCACTTGCCTTAATATAGCAGGTGAAAGTGGTCAATGTGTTATTCCAGTTGAAATCCATACCCCCCCATGGAAGATATGATCTTAACCTCCCCCAGAGGGGGTGTAGATTTCAAATGAAGTCACCCATTCAGGTACGTTGTACCCCAGTTGAAATTCACACTCCTGTGTGAACAATTAAGGTCATGTCTTCCATAAGGGGTGTATGGATTTCAAGTGGAAGAGCACAGTGCATCAGGCATGTTGTAACATGGCAAAGATATTCATTCCATTTAAAATCCACACCACCCCTGTGGCAGATTTAGTTAAGTTTTGAATACAACAGAGAATTGGTTAACTTCCATTTGAAATACTCACTCCAGTTATGGAAGATATGCATGTAGGTAAAGCCATAACACAGGGGGAGAAGTGTGGTTTTCAAAATAATTTAACCCTGACCAATTACATTTGAAAAACATACTTCCTCTATGGGAGATATTTCAAATATCTTCCACAGGGGTAGTGTGGATTTTAAATGGAATAGCCTATTGCCAATAACTTGATTGTCTGTTTTCTATGCACAGAATATCAATTGCATCTGGAGTAACAGATGAAGGCCAAGACGTATCAGCCAAGGAATTAGAAGCACAGAGGAAAAGAGAAGAGAAACAGAGGAAAGAACAGGAGAAACAACAGAAGAGGGAAGAAGAAAAGAGAAAAAAAGAAGAGGAAAAGAAGGAGAAAGAAAGACAGAAGAAGGAGAAGGAAGACAAGAAGAGGAGAGAAAAAGAAGAAAAGGAAGCCAAGAAAAAGTTTGGTGTAAGTGTTAGAGAAGATTAACCCCATGGGTACTACCTTTCTTTACAGATCCCCTGATTTGTTGATTATATGTAATGTGATCAAGCAAAATGAGACAGATGTCATGGATATTGAGTTTTCTTGTATTTTATTGTTCTGACCAACACTAAAGTTTGTTCGGCTTATATAAAAGGCGAAAAAAACTTATCACCGTGTATTGATATAAAATGGCATGCATGCAGTTGGCGCAGTGCTTACACTAGTTGTGCATTGCATAATGTGTGGCAGGCGCATGCTTATGTGAATTTACACGCCCAGTAACCAAACCCGAATCATTTTTGCCTATTATAAGCCAAACAAACTTTAAAATGGCCGTATCTCTGGAATTGCCCGAATTTTCCACAGGGGTAGTGTGGATTTTAAATGGAATAGCCATTGCAATTTCCAGAAGAGTTCTAAAAGTAAATGTGATCAGACTTTTCAAACAGATTCACTTAATAAACCTAGGTCATGCAGTTTGCTACCACAGACTAACGACACTGGCTGAAGCATGCACCCTGTTTATCGGGTAAAAAGAACTGGGTCATGCTGGGGTCAGCTGATGCTATGCTGCTAGATCAGCAAATGAGGTACCAATTTTTCATGATGTGATTGAATCAGTCAATCAGGGCACCATTTCTGTGTTTATGCACGGCAAGCACTAAAACGGTAGACAAGTGTTCTTCTCTGCAAGCAATTCTCCTATTGCACAGTTCCGCCATGATGCAAGGAGAGCCTTGAACTGGCATGACATGAAAGGAAGAATTACATAACTTTACGCAATGTTACATGACTAGTTCAATTCCCATTCAGAAGCCAGATCAAGGCTCTCCTCGCACATGGCAGAACCATGCAATGGGTGAATATTAGTATAAAGTGTCACACATTTTATGTGCCGATTAAAAAGGGATCTGATTTATTGATTTGACTATAGTGATTCAGTTATTGATTTATTGGTTGGATTATTATTAATTGATGATTAACTTACTATAATATTTTGCAGTAAACCTTTGACGAGTGCGTTCCACCATGATGTTGCAAAGTCAGAGCCTACAACATGTATGGCGCAAAGTTCATTCATAAATTTCCAATCGGCAACAGCAGATCGACCCAGCAGCCAATCGGAGACAAGTGCATTTTCAATGCAGTAAATATGTGATGTACGCTTAAAATACGCTCTCGATAAAGATTTACTGCAGATTTATTTATCAGTCAGTTTGTCCATCCACACATCCGTCCTTCACTTTTTGACTGATTGATTGATTTTTGTTACAGATCAAAGGTGATATAGAAGTGATAGAAAGACGTACAGTAGTAATAAACTTTCATGCAGATTATGCCGATAAGCTAGACCTGAGTGTCACCAAAGGGGATGAGTTAGAAGTATTGAGGAAGGATGGTAATCCCCCAGGGAAATGGTTAGCAAGAGACCTAGAGGGACGATGTAAGTATACTTTATAATCCTACCATGGGTAGGGGGTAGGGGTAGTGCTAGGTTTTTAATAAACAAGGGGTCAAAAACTGTATATTTTGTGAAACTATGGATCCAAACAATAGAAATAAAGGGTTCAAATGACCCTTTAGCAACCACTAATTGGTAATTTTGTGCGCTAAAAGAATGCGCCTATGACCCCATGATGCAAATTAGCTCTACCCCTGGGGGACAAGGATCATACAATAGGGACCTAGCAAGGAGTCATGACGTCAGGGGTTCATTTCACTTAACTTTACGAAGCTTTGTAAGTCTCAAAATCTTTTGTAACTTGCAACGAGTCGTAAGGACCATTTCACTTACAAACGGTACCCTTTTTAAGTGATAGGATTTACTACAGGGACCCTTTATAAAGTTACGTTTAGTATTGGGTATTCGTAACTTTACCAACGGTTACTTAAGTTACCAAGGGTTAAAAGTTTAGTGAAATGGACCTCTGGTCAACAAAATCAGGCTAAAAAATTCAGATGTCAAACTCAATAAAGAACCAAACTGAATACACCTGACTATGTAATTAATTCTATTATATTACTATTAATGATGATGTTTTCCAGACTAGAGAGTATAACAGTGGAAACTTGTTAACACAGAATCTGTTAACATAAAATTCCTGACAGAATGCATTTCAACAAAAACATATTAGAAAAACCTGGTAACACAAAATCCTGTTAGTATTGTTGTAAACTAAAATTGAAGGTCATGATAATTTTTTGTTAACAAGGCCCCACATAGCCTACAAATACATTGCCATACATTGGTATTGATATTTTAATTTCTTGATTGTGTGTGTGATGTGTTGGTTACAGATGGGTACGTTTCTGAACTTTGCGTAGAAGTTGGTGATGATACACAGGATGTATACGATGATGTAGCAGCTGTAGCCACAGAAGGTAAGCGGTCTCTCTTCCAATGGAATCGGAATAGGAACAACCTCCTTTATTTGGACCTCTGTAATAAGGGTCTCTCTGTAATTCGGCTTTGATGCCTTAATTTAATGCCCTATATGAAGCATTTTAAATGGCATCTATTTTGCATACAGTACTTGCATGCTATCTTTTAGTGTTGTTACCCCATATGAGTCATCTGTGCTTGTAACAAGTCTAACAATCTGAACATCCAATGCAGAATTATACATAATTTACTAATCCAGATATTTTACCTATCTAGCCTGTGCTTGGTCCCATCATAGTGGAAGAAGTTGGAATGTATGAGGGAATGTGAATCACACCACCTTTGTTCAGGGATGGTGGAACATTTGTGGTTGAAATGTATTTGATACTAATCAGAGGTGTGGGCAATACTAGCAAACATGGCCAAATTTAATACCCCAAACTTCTTCTATTGCTGATGATACTTCATACAGGGTGATTTATGGAGTCTGCATTCTCCCTTTATCTATGTATTTGGCCTGATGGTCATAGATTCTTATTTTAGGTCAAAGGTCATGCTGTGCTATTATGAGTAAATCTAAGCACTATCTTTTGTGTGGATATATTAATGTAAAGAAGTAGATGGCAGGTTTTCAGTTAAATGGCCAATACTAGAAAAATAAAGCTCTACTATATATATATCACTCGCCAGAATAGTAAGGAATTCAGAACTAAAGGAAAACATCTTAAACTTACAATGTAAACCAATAAAATAACTACTCTTTCATTTCTAATTGCACTTTACTTTCACTTATTTCATCACAGATGCAGAAGGTGAAGAAATTTATGATGTTCCCGATACGGAATAACCTCCATGGATTCCATCACAGAATTGCACATGTGCTTCATCTGAAGAGTCATGTTTCTAAAGGATTGTTGGGAGATTGCAAATCACATAAAGGGTATAACAGTGTGGAATATAAACAATTCCAAAGCAGCTATTACTTTGAAGGTAGCTATTATTGCTTTGAAAGCAGCAGGTATTGTTTTGAAGGCAGCTATTACCATGAAGGCAGCTCTGATGATTTGTTATCTTTTATATACTCAGCATATAATCCAGACTCACAGTGAATTTGCAGACTACTAGTTTCTGTATATATTCAGCTGTGTTTCTTGCATATTCATGAGGGTCGATTGTTTTATCAATCCTAACAAATTATGCATGGGATTGCATGCCCTTGCAAAAGATACTACAAATATGCTTTGGAATATATACACTGATAGAAGACTGATGATCCACTTCAAGGAGTGATTGGCCTTCATAAATATATTGCACATTTGCTTAATTACGATCTGTTTCATAAAATTCATCTGTTATTATATGGTACTGCTATGTACAAATTGCAGCTATTATATCAAGAAAGCAGAAGGCAGCTATAATATCAAGACAACATAAGGCAGCTATTCATCAAGACAGCAGAAGGCAGCTATTTATCAAGGCAGTGTAAACGGCTACGTACATAGGATGATAAATCCGGATCAATTTGGCACTACAGTGGATTTACTAAGTACACTTTGGTACTGTCTACATTTTGCAAACTGCTTTTGTATGATCACTTATGAGAACAGGGATGTATTTCACTAAACATAACTTTTTGCAACACAGATTACGGACATTCTTTTACTTGTCGTAACTTTACAAATCCCTACGAAGGATTGATCATAAATCATATTAGTGAAATGGATTTTACGATGCGTTGTAAGTTACGGTGAATTTTGAGACTTGCAACAAAGCTTTGTAAATGCAGAGAAGATGTAATAAAGAGGAGGGTCAACGGAATTATATCCTTGAGATAATCCCGTAGGTAATCCTGTCGCATCTATTCATAGTCCTTTATTCTCAAGTAGTTAGACATCCACTTGAAATATCCTATGATGTTATGTGTGTGACCGCCCATGGTTGACCAATTTTCACTTCAGACTTGAAAATATTTCCCATGTTTCTATAAAGAATTTGTTAAAAAGTATGAAACGTGTGTGTTAAGGACCTGCCGCTTGGATGGGATACCACATGTGGGTAATACAAGAAAGAAATCGAGTGCTGTAAAATTTCCCCCCAAATCCACCGTTTTTTGTAAATATATAAATTTCTAAAGAAGAAATTTTTAGGATTTTTTAGAGAGGTGATGATTGTTGATCATTTCTATTTTATTATTTTATATATTTTCCTGTCATTTCCTGCCAACCTAATAAAGATATTCTGATAATTGATAACATTCTTTATCCTAAATAATAGAGTCTGAAAGTGGCAACAAGTAGCAAAAATTATAATTTGCCATAGAACTTCAGTCATATTTTATCTGAAATCTGACAAGATGACAGGGTCTGCATGCATGCTGTGTATAGCATGATGACATGCACACACTGACCTATCCCTAAAAGCAGTTAGCTGTAACTTGTGTATCACACCCATCCCGGTTCAAACCCTATTGTGGTATTCTATTGTTAAGCAGCTAAATAGGGTGATTCATCATTTACTTTGAGTGTAACGGTCTCACACATATTTTGTTTGAGGATAGCTTGATCAACCTCCTCTTTATTACATCTTCTCTGGTAAATGTTAGTGAAGTTACAAGTAATTGAAAGACATGCATGCATGTACTAAAAGCAGTGCTGGGAGATCGTAGCTTGTACACATTCCCCGGGCAGTGCAGTTGCATTTAACACCTGTTTAGATACATTTCAAGCCGTGGAAGTACACATTGATAGTATTATTATTGATGATCTTCACTACCATGCAGATTGCAGTAATTGATAAATTTATATGGGATAAAAAGTCCCCTACAGCAAAAAAGAGAGTGTGCATTGTAACTAATCATGCTATATCCATATAGCAACACCAATTGTGTGGGATCCTTGATGATTTCCTGAATGATCATTAGCATCCTGTCAGGTGATTTTATCCAAACATGCCATTACTACTATCTTACTCAATGTTGCACAAATTTCGGGACATTCCGCATGGTAAGGGATCAATCATTATAGCTTGCAAAATTGTGTCAAAATTAATGTTCTATGTGACCAGGAATATGATATCCCTAGCGAGAGTCATATTTTGGATTTGATACTCAAAGTCCCAAGACTAGCGCTAGTCACACTTTTTCTGATCGAGTATGGGTACCCAGCCAGAATCCAAGTGCCTCTCCCGTGGGCGTATTAAAGAAGAAAAAACTACTGCATGTGTTGTAGTCTATACCCAATTATCACTATAGCCCTATTTGTTGCAAAATTGATGACCTTGTTTGGCAATGTATTAGATTGACCTTAAGTTTTGAAGTTGGCAACTTACTGCTATTTATAACTGATGCAAACAACTGATAATTGCTGATTATTACAAAACTGTTAAGAAAGTTTTGGTTTCACTGTGACAGTGAGTGTCTGGCTTATCAGCTTTCACATCCATGATTACTGCATGGATGGTCTCATGACAAATTGTATTGTCATGGTCACATGGGACATTAAAATGTTCTTCTTGTATACAGCATTACACTAATATGACAAGCCAAGTGATGGTTAGAATTCATTCCGCCATTATTGGGGGGCCATCCGCACTAAACTGGTGTTGTAACTGCCCAATTGGGCAGAAAAGCGCTGCTTCAAAATCAATCTTATATTGTATTGCATTGTAAACTTTCAGCATCCTTTTGACACATGGATGATGGGTACACAGTTTAAAATTCCCGCAAAGCCTGCATCATTTCACCCATTTCAATGGCTGCCATTGAGGTGTAGGAATGTGTGGAATCGGGATTTGTCTATATGTTACAGTCTTGCAGCTGGTTTTCATCAGTTAACTTTGCCAAGATATGTTGCCAAGTAAAAAAAAATGCTGCACACTTTTTAAATGATGTAAAAAACCTTCAATGGCATAAACTTTTATGTGATACAAACATGAAATCTGGCTAATATTATGAAATTATTTTGAACCTTGTACACCTTTTTATTTTAGTACGTACAATTATTAAAACTTGCTCCAAATTATTACAACAATGATTGCTTGCCTTACCCGAAAACTGCAAAAAATTGCTTTCCACATTTTATGGCCTGCAAAACACTCTTGAACAACCTGTTATATTACCCTCTCTTTAGGTGAATTGAAGCATATTATAGCATCAAAGTTTGCTAGAAAGTCTGTAATATACATGTATGTGCCAAATTGCTTCATCAAATTGTACATAAATTGCTGTATAAATAGATTTTATTTATATTTTTTGAATGAAACTTTGATGTACCATATACAAATAAAATTGAAGCACTCTATGCAAGTTTTTTATCACACAAGTAATATCCAGTTTGGTTGACCATGATTTATTGAAAATTGCATTTCTACGTGTATTTATGCACAATTTTCAAGAGCCATACATTTTATGTGAACTTTTTCAAATTATTATGTTATGGTTGATCAAAACTGGAATATGTGTAGTATGTTTATGAAAATGAATTGATGTAATAAACAGTAAATTACTATTTTTCCTTTATGTAATAGATAATAATGTTATGGTATTACATTTATGTCAATGTTTTTTATGCCTCCACCGTGAGGCATACTGTTTTTGCAATGTCCATACTCAGTCTGGATGCTGCATCTCTTGAACGGACAGACAAATTGATGTTGGATATTCTAGGATAAGGTAGGGCGTGGACAAAAAGTCCAGTTCCTCTTTTTTTGCATCTAATTTGAATATTCATTGTGATAATGAGCTAATTTGCATATTTTTGATGTAATTGGTCTTCCTGTCTGGATGCTGTATCTCTTGAATAGATTGGCAGATTGACTTGATGAGCTAATTTCCTTCTTTTTTTTCAATTTTTTTTATTTTCAAAAACAAAAACGTTTCAAACATTTTGTTTTTAAAAACATTTTATGGTTAATGTTTTTATTTTCATAAATGTGGATTGTGGGCGATACATAGCCGATTCTAGTGTTGTGTGTGTCTGTCTCTCTTTGTTTTGTGTGGGTGTGTGTAAATTTGACACATGTAATTTACAATGTACATGTAGTACTTTAGTGGATTTTTTTAAGATCATTATTTTAATATTTTTGTGGCCAAATATAATTGTACAAATGTTTTTAAATAGCTATTACATGTATATTAAACCTAAAATTGTTAAAATGATATGCAAGGAAAAAAATAGGGCTTAAATATCAAAGAAATTTGATATTTCTTTCTTATCAAATTTGTTTACTTGTTGTACAATGTATTTACATAAATTTGTATATTTTTAAATGAAAGTAATTATGAACATGTAAAACAACTTACAAAGACGTCTGCAACTATTTTGTTTAAAGTACTATGATTACATGACACAGACGTCATACACACAGATAAAACATACTTTATGTAGTCTATCACTTTAATTTTCTCCTTAAAAAGCACCAAGACGTAACTGAAACAAGGGAATCAAATACTAGGCCTGTTTGTACTCATTGGAATGTGTGTTAAAAAGAAAAACAAACATTGATATGAAGTGTTTTTGTGTGTGAACTTGCCATTAGCACATATGGATATAACAGACATTTATAGTTCATCAGGATATCGTAACTGTGTTACCTTGAGGCCATCGGTCAAGGGGAAGAACTCAAAATTATGTACAAATCTTTACTAGAATAAAACAAAAACATCCTTTTAAACAAGCCAGCACAAAATATTAATTAAAGATAACATTGACTTTTGTTTTTGTTTGAACACTTAAGTATGGACTTAAATATATACTAATTGACAAGTTTGAATGTTGATTTTTAAGTTATATTAAATTGACTTTCTTTGTATAATGTGTGCAACAAAAC
This sequence comes from Amphiura filiformis, assembly GCF_039555335.1. Lineage (NCBI taxonomy): Eukaryota > Metazoa > Echinodermata > Ophiuroidea > Amphilepidida > Amphiuridae > Amphiura > Amphiura filiformis. The sequence continues at coordinate 18,979,526 of NC_092628.1, forward strand.
TCATAACCAAAACCAAAGTCCATATTCAATATAGTAGCACTCAACACACATTGCAGAATGATGGCTTATAGGAAATGAAGTAGTGGAAGTCTGTGTCTATCACAAAGTGGACTTCCTTGTGAAAAACATATCAGAATTCCTGTGCTGTATTACATCCTTTAAAGCATCTATCCATGACCATGCTATTGAAATAGTGATAATCTGTTTTGATATAAAAATTATTGACCTTCAGTAAAATTGACCTATTTGAGGGATGTTACAAAAAGCAGGAAATTACATAATTTAACAATTTAATAATATTTTCATATCTGTATAATATTGAGGGTTTAATGCACAAAGGCCCTATCTGCAATAGCTGCCCTATACACTTGACAATTCCTTTACATGTACACATGTAAAAATATGACACATGGCAGCCATTGCAGAAGAGGCCACCTTGCACTAACCCCTAAATATGAATCATTATATATCTACAAGAAAAATGCATTCAAAGAAATGGAGACATGTTTCAAGTTTGCTCGGCTTATATATAGGCGGAAAAATAAGACTCATAACACTGTGTATTGATATAGAATGGTGTGCTTATGCTAGTTGTGCGTTGCGTAATGTGTGACTGGTGCACGCTTATGTGAATTTACGCGAGCGTGAGTTGAGACTTTATTGACACGCGCAGTAACAAAAGGCAAATAATTTCCAACTTATATAAGCCGAACAAACTTTAGTTTGGGTTCAGCTGGAGAGACGTTCTATGAATTTCCCCAACAATGGGCTAAACTAGACTCACTCAGCAGGGATTGAACCCGAGGCCTCATACTTACCGGTCGGGAATTTTACCACTGTGCCACCAGAGTCACAGCCAATTTATATGGCTATATATTTAATATTTAAGAATTGTTTCACTGTCTCATATATACATGAATATGTAAGTTTGCCTGAGCTTTGTAAAGCATTATTTATTTTTTCAATCCTCGCAAATATTATTTGTGTCTCACATTGTCTGATGCCCTGCTATGGTAAAGCATGTGCTGTCTCATTTCTGCATTTACTATAGATTTGTTTTAATAATAGCTATTGTTATAAAGAAACACTTTCACTTGACTCTCTTGATGGCTACATTACACAATCAATTACAAGCTTTCTCTGGTCTTTCTTAATATGTTTAAAAATTTGTCTTTCAGGCACATTATAGAAAGAAAACTTCTCATATAATTGCAGGTGGTGGTTTTTAGGCCTCAAATGAGGTCTTTCGGCTGTTGTAGCGATGATAGCATGGCTTCCCAGAGCTAGCCTGGGCACAGAGGGTAGACTAGATGGAAATCTAGGGCATTATTTTTCCACCGAAGTGATCCTCCAAGTAGGCAAATGGACTAACTTCTGGTCCTTGTGTTTCTCAGTCCCTAAATAAAGTCTAGGGTGTCTCCCCAAAAACATGTTGGTGGATGTTAACCCCATGAGAACTACCTGCTGATTGGCCAAAAAGAAGTTTTCATCATCAATTGGCCCAATCAGCAACATTGTTAGAATAATTTCACCATGCACAAAAATTGGGGTGAATTAATTGCAAAGCTCCATTCTGATTGGTGATTAAAGTGAAAATGTCATGTAATTAACCAATCAGAGGAAATGTTAGATTGGCAGGTAGTGCTCAGGGGGTTAACTTCTTACACAATCATTTTCATTGTTAGTTGCAATCTTTGCCAGTTGGAAGAAAGTTTCAATTTATGTATGGAACAAAATAAGGTGTATATATAATTATGATGAACCTTTGTATTACATGTATTATCTTATAATCTTTCATGAAATTTACCCAGAATATTGTATATTTTAATAATTTGAAAATATTTTGCTAAATATTTTGTATATGCGCTTCTTGTAAGAAAAATTGAATCATGAGATTTTTTTGATAGTATTTTTTCTAAAAAATGTAAATGGGAGTCTTGATTGTATTGGTATTGAATTTGGCATTATGCATAACTCCATGAAATCTATTGTTTAATTCAAATGTTATCATCCTATTGGGTTTGGTGTAGTGATTAGTAGGTTTTTCTTTTCCCGCACATATATGTACCCATTCAATTAGGCCAAAGGAGGCAGTTTTGTTAAAGAAATATAGTTTGATCAGCTTATAATTATTCAACGGGCCTGATAACATCACAGATTAATATCAATATATTTAATTTTGAGAATTGCCTTGTGACATCTCGACAGAATTCGAAGCATCACAAATCATTGTTTGAAGTCCTACACTTTTGTCTACTTTATTATTAGACATTTCAACTATAGGTCTCTTAACGTGGGTCTACTTTTCGGTGTAGTAGTAAAAGCCTAACAATTCCTGCCGATTACGAGCTGATCAAAGTATAGTTATATCAAGACCCTGACAGTACATTTTGCTAGTCTTTGTGCAGAGTCTGCAGACTTTTCCCATTTGATTTTGCCCTTCACTCTAGCAGCCCGGTACCATGACGGAGGGTACCATATGCTGAAAAAGCATCTATGTGTGCTGAAGAGGCATCTGTGTGCGCGTCCATTGTGCGTGTTGACCTGGTAGTGTTTCAAGATACACAATGGCATGGCACAGTAATGGTGACTTGCATATTTATAGCTGTAATGCTGCTGAAGTCTGCTGTCAATCATTTCCTATACTGATTATTCCCTGGTTATATCATCAACAACTTTCAGTAATTCCAAGTGTAAGTTTGCTAAATTGCTGAAATTCCATACATCCCTAGCAAAACTTATTACATTCTTGTTTATCTCAATTTCAAAATGTCTGCCTTTGGTCGCTTTTACACCATAAATATATATTGTGTCATATTCATGTAACGACAGAAATGAAATCACAAATGGTTATGTGATGTGTATTTTTTAATTAAGCCTAACCAATTTATGAAGTCCTTTTATACATTTAAAATTCATTGCAGTACATTGTTCCTGCAAACTTTAAAGCAATATGATGGGAATTTTATAAACTAAATTTTACCATTAAATGAACATAAGATGAAGTGATTAACGAAAACTTCATCGATCATCATATTAGCTTTTATTGTTGGGTAGGAAACTTTCCAAACGCATGAAACTACGGAAAATGATAACAAGTTACCTGTAATGAAGACATCTCACCCTGTAAGATTTAAAATTCCAGAAATAAGAAAACTGATTTAAATCGAGAAACTGATTTATATTGGAATTTTCATCCTATGGGCAGCACCAATTTGAATATTAAAAAAAAACACTAAAAAAAAGTTTTTTTTCTGAGAAGACATTGGGCTTAAATACAAGCTAATCCATACAAAGCTATCCAGGAGGGTGTATTTCACTAAGCTTTTTACCCTTTTTAACTCAAGTAACCGTTAAGTGAGTTATGAATACCCTTTTACTGGACATAACTTTACGACCGGTCCCTGTAGTAAATCCTTATTACTTACGAAGGGTACCGATCGCAAGTCATTTTAGTGAAATGGATTTTACGATGCGTCCTAAGTTACAATTGATTTTGAGATGTACAAGTTTAGTAAAGTTTAGTGAAATGGATCCTAGATTCTTTATTCCGTGCTTTGACAAGCTATGTTTCCTCCGTTGCCAGTTTGAATTGCCACTCACTGATGCCACGGTGGGCTATTCCAGTTGAAATCCATACACCCCCCTATGGAAGACATGACCTTAAATATATTCCACAAATTGAGTATGAATTTTAAACAGGGACACCTGATGGGCGACTCCATTTGAAATGTACACCCCCCTAATAGGAGATTAAGATCATGTCTTCAATAGGGGGTGTATGGATTTCTATTTGAATAGACCAATCTATTTTTAGCACTTTGGTGATGTTGGAATTTGATATTTTTTACAGGGAGGGAGTAAATGCTTTAAATTCATTTTTGGACGATTGAGAGATGTTTCTAACATAAAAGCTAATGTGATGATTGATGAAGTTCTCCTTAATGAATCAAGCTGTTTTTTAATTATAATAATATGGTATTTATACTGTGGTGTATTATGGCTACAAGATTTAATATGATGGCAAATTGTAATAATCAGTATTTTGTACTACCGTGGCTTTGAAAATTTAATAAATAATTGAAAAATTAAAATTTGATCAACTTGTTCTATGATTGGTATGTATTGCCTCTGAAGTAATGGAGTCAAATTTTTGGGAAACCTGTTTTACTGGCCCAAATGACTCAAGCTTACACATATGTCAGGAACATTTGTTATGCACAAAGACGCATGTTCATGAAGGACTGCATCTAGATAGCTCAGCGGCACAAAGACACAACTCCATTGTTAATGAAAATGAGCTCCCTACACAAACGCATGGCCACTAAATGGACATACATCTATGCCACTGAATGCACTAGATGCAAGCAATCATAAGGTATGTGTAGCTAACAGACATGTTTTTGTGCTGCTGACCTCTTAGACTGCTTTGCATTCCCTTAAGTAATGTCAATCACAAATTGTTACAGGTCATTTGAGGTGGACTAAGTTTATATTTGGATTGTCAGAACACCTTCCCCAATCAAGCACATTTCTCTTGCATTTGATCATCCTCTACTCTTCCCTAGAAAAATCATTATAATACCAAATCTACACACCATGGAATTTACCATATCACGTCCAAGTTCACATTGGGCGCCACATTCCTTTTTTAAAGGAATTTTTATTTGATAAACAATTCAGCTATGCCATTCCATAAGGCCAATGAAAGTCAATTCCTTGTTTCCCGTCACACAATTTTTCATGACTGTGTAGGTGACCATTTCATTTTTTCATTATTCATTATTTCCTACCATTTCATTATTGCATCTGTTACAGGTGTAAACCAATAACTACCCATGTATACATGTGATAAATCACAGTTTGTAGTTTACAGATGTAGTTTACAACCACATGAAGGTGATTGTACAACTATTATCAAAAGTTTCACAATATTTTTACAGGATGAGATCAGAGCAGATCAAAAAGTGTGGGACAGAGAAGTGAGTAGGTATTCATTATTAATTCATTATTAAACCATATGCCATGCTCCTACTGCAAAGAAAATCCCTGAAAATCAACAGAAAGAGATTTATGATATATTTAAAACCACAATTATTTATTGGTATGTTAAAGTTTGTTAGAAACAATGTTTTCAAAATAATGAAATATTTGGCCAGCAATTGGTTTTGAGCGGAGTAGGGTAACGGGAAACAAGGAATCGACTTTCATTAGCCTAAAGAATAACACATGCCCAGAGAAATACCATTGTTTCACTAAGGGATATGTAAAGAGTGGAAATTCATTTCTTTAAACACCAGCAAAGAGATTCATTTGGTAGGAATTTTGAGATCATAAACTGGTTAATTTTGTTACTAGCCAAATCCAAAATGTATTACTCACAGAAATGAACTTTCGCCATCTTGTCAAATTTAAATGTATGGTTTGCACGTAAGTAGACTACTGACCCCTGGGCTCTCTAAAGGCAATCATTCATATGGCAGCCAATGGACATACATCTTTGTGCCACTGAGCCCTAGGTTCTCTAGATGCAATCATTCATATAGCTGCTGCAGCTAATGGACATACGTCTTTGTACCGCTGAGCCCTGGATTATCTAGATGCAATCATTCATATAGCAGCCAATGGACATACTTCTTTGTGCCACTGAGCCCTGGGTTCTTTAGATGCAATCATTCATATAGCAGCTAATGGACATACATCTTTGTGCTGCTGAGCCCTGGGGTTACTTAGATGCAATCATCCATACAGCAGCTTATGGACATACGTCTTTGTGCCACTGAGCCCTGGGTTCTCTGGATGCAATCATTCATAAAGCAGCCAATGGACATACGTCTTTGTGCCGCTGAGCCCTGGGGTTACTTAGATGCAATCATCCATATAGCAGCTTATGGACATACGTCTTTGTGCCACTGAGCCCTGGGTTCTCTAGATGCAATCATTCATATAGCAGCCAATGGACATACATCTTTGTGCCGCTGAGCCCTGGGGTTACTTAGATGCAATCATCCATACAGCAGCTTATGGACATACGTCTTTGTGCCACTGAGCCCTGGGTTCTCTAGATGCAATCATTCATATAGCAGCAAATGGACATACATCTTTGTGCCACTGAGCCCTGGGGTTACTTAGATGCAATCATCCATATAGCAGCTTATGGACATACGTCTTTGTACCGCTGAGCCCTGGGTTCTCTAGATGCAATCATTCATATAGCAGCCAATGGACATACATCTTTGTGCCACTGAGCCCTAGGTTCTCTAGATGCAATCATTCATATAGCTGCTGCAGCTAATGGACATACGTCTTTGTACCGCTGAGCCCTGGATTATCTAGATGCAATCATTCATATAGCAGCCAATGGACATACTTCTTTGTGCCACTGAGCCCTGGGTTCTCTAGATGCAATCATTCATATAGCAGCCAATGGACATACATCTTTGTGCCACTGAGTCCTAGGTATCTAGATGCAATCATTCATATAGCAGCCAATGGACATACTTCTTTATGCCACTGAGCCCTGGGTTCTTTAGATGCAATCATTCATATAGCAGCTAATGGACATGCATCTTTGTGCCGCTGAGCCCTGGGGTTACTTAGATGCAATCATCCATACAGCAGCTTATGGACATACTTCTTTGTGCCACTGAGCCCTGGGTTCTCTAGATGCAATCATTCATAAAGCAGCTAATGGACATACGTCTTTGTGCCGCTGAGCCCTGGGGTTACTTAGATGCAATCATCCATACAGCAGCTTATGGACATACGTCTTTGTGCCACTGAGCCCTGGGTTCTCTAGATGCAATCATTCATATAGCAGCAAATGGACATACATCTTTGTGCCACGGAGCCCTAGGTTCTCTAGATGCAATCATTCATATAGCAGCTAATGGACATACGTCTTTGTGCCACGGAGCCCTGGGGTTACTTAGATGCAATCATCCATATAGCAGCTTATGGACATACGTCTTTGTACCGCTGAGCCCTGGGTTCTCTAGATGCAATCATTCATATAGCAGCCAATGGACATACATCTTTGTGCCACTGAGCCCTAGGTTCTCTAGATGCAATCATTCATATAGCTGCTGCAGCTAATGGACATACGTCTTTGTACCGCTGAGCCCTGGCTTATCTAGATGCAATCATTCATATAGCAGCCAATGGACATACATCTTTGTGCCACTGAGTCCTAGGTATCTAGATGCAATCATTCATATAGCAGCCAATGGACATACTTCTTTGTGCCACTGAGCCCTGGGTTCTCTAGATGCAATCATTCATATAGCAGCCAATGGACATACATCTTTGTGCCACTGAGTCCTAGGTATCTAGATGCAATCATTCATATAGCAGCCAATGGACATACATCTTTGTGCCACTGAGCCCTGGGTTCTTTAGATGCAATCATTCATAAAGCAGCCAATGGACATACATCTTTGTGCTGCTGAGCCCTGGGGTTACTTAGATGCAATCATTCATACAGCAGCTTGGACATACTTCTTTGTGCCACTGAGCCCTGGGTTCTCTAGATGCAATCATTCATAAAGCAGCTAATGGACATACGTCTTTGTGCCGCTGAGCCCTGGGGTTACTTAGATGCAATCATCCATACAGCAGCTTATGGACATACGTCTTTGTGCCACTGAGCCCTGGGTTCTCTGGATGCAATCATTCATATAGCAGCCAATGGACATACATCTTTGTGCCACTGAGCCCTGGGGTTACTTAGATGCAATCATTCATATAGCAGCTTATGGACATACGTCTTTGTGCCACTGAGCCCTGGGGTTACTTAGATGCAATCATTCATATAGCAGCCAATGGACATACTTCTTTGTGCCACTGAGCCCTGGGTTCTCTAGATGCAATCATTCATAAAGCAGCTAATGGACATACGTCTTTGTGCCGCTGAGCCCTGGGGTTACTTAGATGCAATCATCCATACAGCAGCTTATGGACATACGTCTTTGTGCCACTGAGCCCTGGGTTCTCTAGATGCAATCATTCATATAGCAGCAAATGGACATACATCTTTGTGCCACTGAGCCCTGGGTTCTCTAGATGCAATCATTCATAAAGCAGCTAATGGACATACATCTTTGTGCCACGGAGCCCTGGGGTTACTTAGATGCAATCATCCATATAGCAGCTTATGGACATACGTCTTTGTGCCACTGAGCCCTGGGTTCTCTGGATGCAATCATTCATAAAGCAGCTAATGGACATACGTCTTTGTGCCGCTGAGCCCTGGGGTTACTTAGATGCAATCATCCATACAGCAGCTTATGGACATACGCTTTGTGCCACTGAGCCCTGGGTTCTCTGGATGCAATCATTCATATAGCAGCCAATGGACATACATCTTTGTGCCACTGAGCCCTGGGGTTACTTAGATGCAATCATTCATATAGCAGCTTATGGACATACGTCTTTGTGCCACTGAGCCCTGGGGTTACTTAGATGCAATCATTCATATAGCAGCCAATGGACATACTTCTTTGTGCCACTGAGCCCTGGGTTCTTTAGATGCAATCATTCATATAGCAGCCAATGGACATACATCTTTGTGCCACTGAGCCCTGGGGTTACTTAGATGCAATCATTCATATAGCAGCTTATGGACATGCGTCTTTGTACTGCTGAGCCCTGGGTTCTCCAGATACAATCATTCATGTAGCAGTTAATGGACATACGTCTTTGTGCCGCTGAGCGCTGGGGTTACTTGGATGCAATCATCCATACAGCAGCTTATGGACATACGTCTTTGTGCCACTGAGCCCTGGGTTCTCTAGATGCAATCATTCATATATAGCAGCTAATGGACAAACATCTTTGTGCCACTGAGCCCTGGGTTCTCTGGATGGAATCATTCATATAGCAGCCAATGGACATACTTCTTTGTGCCACTGAGCCCTGGGTTCTCTAGATGCAATCATTCATTCAACAGCTAATGCACATACAAGTGGGCCCCAATATCAAAACCTCATAAACAATTTTGGTCTGGGCATTCTTTTTTTTGTGTGTGTGTGGCAACTTCAGGAAATGTCCCCACACACCTATTGATACCACCTTTTAACTGTAAACTATAAGTTTGTAAAATTACAAAATAGCCAACAACATTTCTTGTAAATCCTGTTAATTTTGAACAGTTTTTTATGCCTTGCACAAAATGAAAAAAACAAATGCTACATGACCTGTTCTGTTCCCACAAAATGAGCATAAAGTTGCAAGTTTGAATGAACGCAGCTTTCAATAGCATGACGAATTTTTGCGTTCACTGCGCGATGTACGCCAGCGTGTGCGATTGTGTGTGAGTGACGCGAAAGCGAATCTAACCATGCCAACACACTCATGATTGGTTAGCATTGTATCCAAGGTTGTGCGCTCGCGTTGTAGTTTGAAATACCCGATATACGGTCACTGTTGGATCGAGTACAGCAGTTGAAAGCTGTGTTCATTCAATTGGAATTCTTACTATAGGTCAGAGCAGGTTTTCCCAGTTTCCGCCTCACATGCTTTTGTTTAGTTCAAACAATAAGTCTCAAATTGAGCATGTTTTAAACCAGGATCTAGACCATATTTCTAAATGGATGAACACCAACAAATTAACACTTAATGCCTCTAAAACAAAGATTATGACTTTTGGAACACACCAAAGAACTAGAAAAATGGGTGACTTGGAAATAAAAATCAATAATGAAATTCTTGAGAATGTGAATGAGTTTAAATATCTTGGTATGTGGTTTGACCCATAACTTAAATGGGATAAGCATATTGAAAAAATGGCTGGCAAAATATCACAAAAACTTGGTGTTTCAAAAATATTACGAGTTGTATATTGATCAATACACTCGTAATATTTTATGTAATGCTATCATCTTGCCTCACATCGACTACTGTTGTACAATTTGGTCAACTGCCGCAAGTAAATATATTAATCAGATTCAAGTCTTACAGAACAGAGCAGCCAGACTGACTCTTGGGTGTAAAGTTAGGGATTTACATGTGAAGGATTTGTACAAACAACTCAATTGGATGAAGGTAAATCAGCGGGCTGATTATTTTAGAATTATTCTTATGTATAAATGTATTAATAATGTGGCTCCTGAGTACCTGAGGGACAACATTCACTCACAAATAAACATTCACTTATACAACACTAGATTTGTTGCAAATAAAAATGTTTTCCATTCTTCTGTTCATACTGAAACTGGTAAACGTTCCTTCAGGTACTCTGGAACAACAGCATGGAATAACCTCCCTGACAATTTAAAACAAATAAGCAATATTATTAATTAACTTTAAAAAGTCGCTCAAGGAGCACATTTTACAAACCTAAATAGTCTATCCTGTTTATAGTCTCATGTGTTTTAATCTTTAAATATTTTATGGTATTACTCTGTATATTATGTAGTTTGTAATTTTATAATATTTATTTGTTTTATATCTTGTATTTACAATTGGTGCAATGACTTTCTAAGTGTATTTTACATTTATTTCATATTATTACATATTACATATGTTTTATTGTATCGAGGGCCCCTGTGGAAAGCAGTGCTTGCACTGATCGGGGTTTACCCTCATTAAAGATGTCATTAAATAAATAAATAAATAGATAAATGCTTGGGTATCCAATGAACAAATTTTGATGTGGGCTCCTCATCAATGGAACAGTGGTCAATGATGATAACAACATCCTCTGAGTGCTTCCATCATCATTTTTCAAAATTTGACCTTTATAATTGACACTTCAAATAAAACAAACTAAGAGATAAATTTGTATTTCATAATTTTTTATTCTGTATCATATGATTGATATCAACATACATTCATCACCTGGTGGGTAGACACAAACAACTTATCTAGTTTAAGAATACTAAAAATATCGCCATTAAGTGCATAATGGGTCCATAGAAAATTGTACATTTTTAATAACAGTAATTTAAGGAGTACATTATTTAAAACAATTTACCCTTAAACATATAACTTGCAATAGACATAATCTTTCTGGTTTTTTAAAGAATACTAAAAATATCTTGATTTTAAGACGCCACATTATTGCATAATTGGTCCATATACATACATTTTAAATTATTTACATTAGGGTACATTATTTATAACAATTTACCCTGAGCCTCTGAGTTGCAATACTACCTGATGTTTTCAAGAAAACATTATGCCTGACTATACATACATTCAATATTACATATTATATACCTCATCTAAAGATTCCTGCCATCTGATTGGTTAAAAGAGCGGGCATAGTTTTGACTATGCCCACAAAAGTAACTATTCCCCGGGCATAGTTCTGCGTGTGCGTTGTTCCCAGCGTAAAATGATATTACGCACACGTTACTATATTGCGCGCGCTATAATTACGCGGAAATCGCAGATTGTAATCTGTGCAGTTCGCATTGAAACTATTAATTTCTCTTTCCAAAATCGATGCTTTTAACCAAACAGATGACAAGAATCTTTAGATTTGGTATATAAAACAAATATTGACTGCTTTTTATTCGGGGCATGGTTAAAATTATAGGCCCGCGGTGATCTCAAAACCATGACTATGCCCCTCGGCGTACATAGCAGTCAATATTTGTATACTATATGTGACACAATCTGATCTACTCAAACCAAAGTCAGAAAGTTTGCCATTGCAATTGGTCAATATCCAAGTTTACTGACAAATGATAAAATCCTTAAACCCCTGGCATACTTGGTTACATAGTTATGAACTTTTGGTATGTCTATTTCCTTGTGGTTTTTTTTTTTGCTCCTTATTTTTCCATATAGATGTATCGCTATTTCATTATTGTCGACTTTGGATCAGATTCTGCCACACATGCATTATCACTATTACATTTTTGCATTATCTTAATGCATACATATGTTTTTTTCATAGGTCAATGAAAAAACATATTATAGAACAGCTCCCACTATATATTCTCGTAACAAGTTTCATGGAAACTCTACTATTGGTCTATTAAAAAAGATATAAAAGTTCATACTACAACATTATTCTTAAATTTTGACATTGTGACCGCTTTAATTTTGTTCTCATGATTAACTATTTCAGTCGATGCAATTGAAATTGAAACTACACCATCAATACCAATGCACATTCTCAATGTATGTTATACTGTGCATGTTCCTGAACATATGATTAGTGGCATTATTCGCTGCCGTAGTGCACATTAGTAACCATTGGTTACTGGTTCAAGCCTGGGCTCATACACCTGTTCCGAATTCAGTCGACCTATAGCAATGGTCATATTCTAACGTGCACTACGCCAGCGAATATGTGTCCATATGTTACAAGACATATTACCACTGTGTTGATGACATCATAGTAGTTTCAGTTTCATTGCAAACATATTTGAGGAATTACAGGAACCATCCAGCACAACTGAGCCCTGAAGTCGCCAATCATCATTTTTGATATATTCAACCAAAATATTCTGCTTGAAATTAGCTTTAAAATGATGTATATCATGTCTATAGTACTTGACATTTAAGTAGTTAAAAAGCAATAAAGCAGTCAATAAATCCTTTGTTTCCTATTGTTTCAATGGACCATATCTCAATAGTGGCACTGGCGACATCCGGGCTCAGTTGTGGAGGATTGTCACATATTCAGAAGAGTAGTTAATGGACATCAACCTCATGTACTCTTACATATTCTTTAATTTGGATAAGTTATTAGTGAATGAGTTTAGGATGGTGCCTCACAGATTTTCACAGATGATTCCTTGTGTATTGAGTCCAATACAGCCATGTCTTCCTTAGACAATTCAAAATCAAAGACCTGGAAAACAAGGACAAAATTACATGTTAAGGTACGCAAGGGTAGTTTTTCACAATATAAAATTAACAAACACACAAATTTATTATTTTATAAAATCTATATTAACCTGCAAAAGAGTGCGAACAAGGACACAAACGAGAAATCTCTGTATAATGGTTAACGCATCACTGCATGCAGTTCGTGGATGGCATTTCTAGATTCAAATAGCATTGAATGCATTATATAGCCATTTACTACATTCGCTGCTGTACGGTTAGCTAAGCGTAAAGATTTTCATTTGATCAAGATCAAGACCAGTCAAAATTAGCGGTTGATGCTGCTCCAACTTCTAGAGTTGCCGGTTCAATATCACACAGCACTGATGAAGTCAACCGATGGTTGATGAAACGTCCAGAAAAACGTAAGTTTTGACTGGTCTTGATCAGATGAAATTCTTTATGCTATGGATAATCTACAGACCTGATGAATTTATTCAAGGACTACGGTTAGCTAACCTTTAGGTGCACACTGGGATTCAACAAGTATTTAGGTCTTTGATAAAAAGGGTAATTGGTCAATTTGTGAACTAATTGTATGAGCAACTATTGCAGCACTCACCTGAGCATTTTCTTTAGCTCTTTCCACTTTTGCTGTTTTAGGTATAGGAACAATTCCATGCTGAACAATCCATCTTAACATGATTTGACCTGCTGTTTTCTTATACTTCTCTGCTAGCTCCTTTACTTTAGGTAGAGCAAATGCCTTGCCTGCTGCATACGGTGAGTAAGCCTTGAGACATACAGGGAAGAAACAGAATGTAAGAAATTTATCAGAATTGATGTGGTATAGATCAGAGATGGCCAAACTTTTTGGATCAGAGGGCCATATGGTGAATATAGCATATTCCAGTTGAAATTCATACACCCCCGTGGAAGACATGACCTTAATATTCCACTCAGGGAGTGTGAATATCAAATGGGGTTACCTGAATGGGTGACTCCATTTGAAATCTACATGCCCTGTATAGGAGATTAAGGTCATATCTTCCATAGAAGGTGTATGGATTTCAACTGAAACAGCCCAATGCTTGGCAGGCCACATGGGTAACCTCACAAACAGGGCAGTGCATAATCAAGGAGTACCATGCAATCACACACTGTTAATGAAATAATTTAGGTTGTGTGATTGTCTACCGAATATGACGTCACATTCAGTGTTTCTATAATACAGATAACATATTGCAATTCATTCCGTAAAGCTAAAACCAAAACCAAAACATATTTCGTGGTGGCCCAGTCTGGTCAATTATGTAAACTAACTTGTTTCTTTCTTTCAAGTAGAAAATAGCCGAAGTCCCAAAATATTGGCATCAGAGACAAAATCTGATTAGTTTCCACGATTTGGCATTGAATGACCCTTGTATGGTTGGAGTTACAACTTACACCTCACATGAGTTGATAATCCACAGGCTCAAATATAAAAGGGTTTTCAGTGGAGACTGAAAAACTACAATTTTGACAATTGCATTTAAGATACATGCTGCTAAAGGAACATAACTTTGAAGTGAACCTCATGTAAAGTTTGTTCGGTTTATAAAGCGGAAAAAATAAGACTCATAACACGCGTGTATTGATATAGAATGCCATGCACACAGTTGGACGCAATGCTTACGCTAGTTGTGAGTTGCGTAATGCGTGACTGGCACACGCTTATGTGAATTTACGCAAACGTGAGTTGGGACTTTATTGGCACGTGCAGTAACAAAAGCTGAATAATTTCCGCCTTATATAAGCCGAACAAACTTTAGTCTCACCCCCATCAAAGTCAGACCTAAAACTTTTCTGCATTCCGCGGAATTCCAGGGTCCTGATTTACATCTTCAGGTATACTTACCATCATAACGATATTATTGTCCCTGCAGTACTTGATGATCTCTCGATTGGGATCTTGCATCACATGAAACTCTAGCTGCATATTAAAAAGGATTTAAACAGAAAATAACATAAAAGGTAATGCCATTTAAAATAACAAAAATTTTGCCTAAGGCTAAAAAAACAAAACAAGTTTGTTTCCCATAGGTAGCCTGATAATCAAATTGCAAAATGCATTTTTAATTTTTGATTTTTTGTTTAATTTTAGAGTAGGGATTTATGGTAACTACATCAACATCAATGGCAATCTACTTAAGCAAGTGGATGAGTTTGTGTACCTGGGAGGCACCATATCTCAAAAGGGGACAAGCAGAGAAGACATCAAGCACAGAATAGGGAAAGCATTAGGAGCGGTCCAAAGACTTCACAGTATATGGAATGCCGAGGACATTCAACGGGCCACCAAGATCGAGCTATACAGGGTCCTAGTACTTTCCATCCTAATGTATGGAGCTGAGACCTGGACCATTAAGAAAGAAGATGAAAATCGCCTCCTAGTCTTTGAAATGATGTGCTTGAGGAAGATAATGGGCGTATCACGTCTGGACAAAATACGAAACACCATAATACGGGACACACTTGGGCTGAAGCACACAGTCATCGATAAAATCACACAAAAAAGGATCCGATTCTTTGGCCACGTACAACGAATGGGCAACGACAGATACCCCAAAATTTTGCTAGAGGGCAATGTACATGGAAAAAGACCACATGGAAGACCTCCCAAAAGATGGATGGACACTATTAAATCAGACTGCCTAGCTCGAAACATCACCTCCGTAGCAGCAGCAGGAAGGCTGGCCAAAGACCGAGTGGCATGGCATGGAATCACCATGGATCAGATGGCAAGGCAGAGTGCATCAGCATCCGTGCTGACGCCTTAGGTCAAGGTAGGTCAAGATGCCTCAAACAGTAAATATGCAATGTCTAATCAGAATATGTAGTTAGATATGAAAATTATAAGATATGGGTTTTACATGTCCTCATTTAGGTAGGTATTTAAGTATGTGAGGGGGAGGGGTGTATATGTATGGGGATGTATAATGTGTAAGTTTCAGTTAAGTTTTTAAACGTTTAATTACTCCCACTTCTAAAGTATGAGACTCTTTTTTCCATGAAATTTGGACACAAGGATCCATGAGTAAAGAGTATTAGGTAAGCTATTTTTAAGATCATTTATTTGTGGTAATTTACTGTTCAAAATGCTCTTTGTCCACAGAATCCAATGGATTTTGATGTAAATTCAAATTCCTGAGTGCCTCTGATGAACCCTGATCTAAGAATCACTCTGAACTGAAGTTATAACAAAATTAATTAGATCTGTGGTCAAAGCATTTTGAAAATTTTTAGAAAATTACCTTTGACCTGTGACCATTGACCTAAAACATAGAGCTTACATGTACCAATACCTCTTTACACTAGTGTCCCAGTTGCATAGACAGGGGACTTCTTTGGAAGTTGGAGCAATTAAAAACAAGTGGGCAAAAACTCACTCACAAATAAACTCACCCCCACATACAGAATTTGGGCTGGTTAATATCTCCCTGAACACGTCCATGTTCAGACTACACAAAAAACATGTGACTTTTTCTTTAATTGTAAGGGTCTTCATGGATGTTACTTACCTGAGCTGCTTGCGGCATCACTTTACATTTCATAGCCTTCAATTCTTCGTAGTGACTAATTTCATAGTTACTGACTCCAATAGCTTTACATAAGCCTGAAATTGACAACATAAGGTTATATATTAAGTAGTCATCAAGTCAGCTCAATCTGTAAAGCATTATTCTCTGGTTCATTGGTGTAAATAGTAAATGAAAGTTCTTGCACTAGCAGAGCTCATCACTGTTTGTTCTTGTGAAATACTTGAGCTGACATGGAATTCCCTTTGGCAGGGAACTAATCTTTTCAGCGGGAACATAATATATAATTTAAAACAAATTTCTTGAAATTTTGGAATAATTTGTGGTCTGTGTGTTTTGGAGGGAGGCCTGGTTACATGTTTTTCAACAACCTGAAATGGGTAATAATAAATCAGGATGGGGGGGGGGGGGGAATTGAAAAAACTGACATATTAATTCATAACCACCCCCTTCTGAAGAAAACGACAGCCAAAAGTAATTTTAGATGGAGGTGTATGTTGTGGCTTTTGAGGCAAAATTAGACACCCACTGGGTCCGATCAACTGAAATTAATGTGCCAGTCTGACCCTTATATTAAATGATCAAAGTATAGGTATATAAGAGTCGAGACATATGTCTATCTGTGGTAATATAAAGTATATCCAGGAACAAGTCCATGTGATGCCTCTTATCAATGCACACACACTCCTTAATGCTGTCAAGTGTGGCGGTGTGTGTGTATTCCAACTGGGGAGATTCACACACCCACATTCAAACTGGGGATAATTTTTTACACAAATCTGACAGCAACCACCATACTGTGGAAGTTGATCAAATCAGAAAATGGCAGGTGGTAATTAATCCATGGTATACACCCTCTATGTCTCAAAAACCCCATTTTTGAGGTTATCTCCAAGCTCCACGGTTGTTAGCAGACTCCACAGTTGGTATGTGGCAAAACACACACACCTCCACAGTTTGAATGCGGTTACAAACGCACATTGATACACACCCCTGCCCTCATCACACATAACACACTAACCTGCTTCATAGCTTTCTTCCATTGCCTTCCACGTTTCTTGACGGCATTTTACAGGGTCTGCTGTACCATCTGGACATACTGGCCAATGAATCAGGTAGAGATCTGATGGAAATAGATAAAAGGATGGTAAATTGTTTGAATATAGTGAAAGTAATTCTATTACATTTAAATTGACATTTCAGCTCTGAATGTGATATCCTGTGGGCCTACTGCAACAGATCTATATGTAGATAGAGCCTAACTGCCAGATCCATTTGATGTCTTACCAGAAGCCCAAGAGGACAGGTAAAATACAGGTGAATTTGTAAGTGTGCATACCAAATGACTGCTAATTACACATGCCCCCAAAATGGAGCTGCATTGAACAGATTAAAATGGTTAAATAGAGAGTCTGTTTAGCTGTAACACATGTCCATTGGCTATTTAGTGCTAGCATACATACATTATATGATGACTTGATGGATTTCTTAAAATTACTGTCTTGCTACATGTAGCATAGATTGAGTAAGACCAGGTTAAAAGGGATTATTTTATGCATAAATTTTGCAACAGATTGAGAAAAGATTTGAGTTTGTTTTATTTGCAATTTTTGTAATCATCAGGAACATGGGGGAATTCTTACTTCATTATTGACTACATCCTCTACCCCACAACTAAGACAAATAAAGCATGCACCATCCGCGCATTATGCAACACGCAACTGTATAATCTGTATGGATACCTTCCTCGAGTCAGTAATTTAGATAATATTTTTATTGTATTCTCCAATTGTAACGATGAGAAGTTTATAAAAGTACGGTATATAAGGAAATGATGCAAGGAATCCAACTATCATAACAGATTCCTGCAAAAATTTTACTGACTCTAGGAAGGTATACGGATAGCATAAGTGCTGCACCCAACTGCATGTATGTCACTCTATATCAAAACACAATGTTATGAGTCTCATTTTTTTGAAACTCAAAAACTTTAGCCTAATAGCTCACCTGCATGACTCTTAATTTCAAAACTTACTTAAGGGATCTAGAATGAGCGTTTATATGCTTTAGACAGTATTTTGTGGGACATGAGAGCACCTCAGACCTATCGAATTGCATTCTGAATACTGAAGCATGTCTTTCTGATATCAAATAATTTTCATTTTTGAAAATCACAATATAATACAAATTTTATGACAAATTATAAAAATTTGATATTTTCAAATTTATGATATACATGTATAACAGTTCTCGAAATAAATTTTATAAATCTAATGATATATTCTTAAAGTGTATGTAGCTGGGAGGAAAAGCCGACGATCAATTGAAAATTTTGACCTTTTATAATTAAGATATGGATTTTTGTCCCAAAAATACCTTCTTTTTTTTTTAGTGTTTTGGGAAAAAATCCATATCTTCAATACGAAAGGTCAAAATTTTCAATTGATCGTCGGCTTTTCATCCCACCTACATACACTTTAAGTATAAATCATCAGATTTATAAAGTTTACTTCAAGTACTGTTAAATATCAAAAATATCAATTTTAATGATTTGCCATAAAATGTGTATTACATTGCAAATTTCAAAAAATCTAAATTATTTGATATCAGAAGGACATTCTTCGTATTCAGAATGCAATTCGATATGTCTGATGTGCTCTAATGTCCCACAATAAATACTGTCCAAACGCTCATACCCCTTCCCTTAATATACAAACTAACCTACATATTCTAATCCAAGAGCTTTAAGCGAAGCTTGTAATGCTTTCTTTCCCGATTCATACCCCATATTAGTAAACCACAGCTTGGTCACCACGAATAAATCTTTCCTTGGAATGCCAGAATCCTTGATTGCCTTGCCAATGCTTTCTTCTGTTCCATAC
Source organism: Amphiura filiformis (assembly GCF_039555335.1). Classification (NCBI taxonomy): domain Eukaryota; kingdom Metazoa; phylum Echinodermata; class Ophiuroidea; order Amphilepidida; family Amphiuridae; genus Amphiura; species Amphiura filiformis. The sequence goes on from NC_092628.1 coordinate 18,998,766, forward strand.
CGGGCAGCTGTGTCTAGTAATCGCATGCCACAGTCCTTGAGAGCGCACACTGTGGCTTCATGTCCATATCCACCAAATTGAGCAGATGACCCTGTCAAATTAAATATTGCAATAATTAAATTACAGTTACGTGTGAATGTGTATCATATTAATAGATGTAGGCCAAAATTCCAATAATTACCGTATTCATTCCAATAAGCACCCATGCCCCAATAAGCGCCCACCCAGGGTATTTTCAATTTGCTAATTGGGGTACCATCAATGTTTAAGTGACGGATAGACGTCGATACAGTGAAATAGAAATTAGCCTCTAATAAACGCCCTAACAAAATAATTATGTAAACCAGGCAAAAAATAAGCGGCCACCCGAAATGACTTTGTTAAGCTGGGCGCTTATTAGAATGAATACGGTAAGTGTAACTTAAAGGCTTAATGTACGATTTCCTTCAAATTTTAAATTTGTCATTATACTCAAAATGCTGAAACAATACTAGTAATAATGATCGGGAATGGTTTCTGTCCATTTGAGCTGAAATAACGAGGTAACGTGAAAGAAACACTGCTTGTTATTTTGGCCGTTTAACACGCGCAGTTCTATGGGCGGACATAAAGTCATAATTTCTTGAATTATGACTTTATGTCGAACTTTGCTAGAGCTGTTTACCTACAAACACAACAAATTTGGCTGATTCCATTTAGGTGCAAGTTGTGACATGTGTAAACATTACAAATATGCCAAAAAAAATCAGGTTTGAAAAAAATTAACCAAATTCATATTATAAGATCGTACATTATGACTTTAATGTTGGAATGTGTTTCAAATACCAAAAAATCAGTGTGTGAAAAACAACTAACTGCACAAAAGATTGTACATTTATGAAGGAGGGAGGAAGTAAGGAAGAAACAGGAAGGAAGGTAGGTAGGGAGGGAGGAAAGACCCTGGGGAAGGACAGAAGGAAGGGAGGGAGGAAGGAAGGACCCCGGGGAAAGATGGAAGGAAAGGAAGGAAGGAAGAAGGAAGGGAAGAGCAAAGTGGTGGCATACAGGGGAAATTGGCCTCCTCAGATCATCAGTCTTGGGCTTTCCCCCAGTTTCCCTGTTAAATACAGGCAGAATGAATGGAGAATCTGGGCATTTGCCACCTCAGTGGACATTTTCCCAAGTTGCATGCCCCTAATAGGAGTGGCACAAATGACTATAATCAGAACAGTTTGCCCCTCATTCTTGGGCTTTACCGCTGCCACCCCCTCCCCTGTCAAAGAGTCAAATAGGGGTGGCACTAAGGTGCATCAGACTTTTGCCTCTCAGTCTTGCGATTTTCCCCAAGTTTCCCCTGCCGCTGTCAAATAGGGGTGTACAAATGAAATATTTGCCCCACAGTTTTGGGATTTAATTACTCCAGTTCACTCCCTTCTCCATCAAATTGCCATGGATTGACGTCAGGTCATGAAATCTGGTGAAAATGATCTCTACAGACAATTTAAACTTAGTGAAATCTTGCATGCACCAACTACCCAAACAAGAATTTTTCTGTTTTTATGAGGCTCCTAAATTTGTTTATTTTCTTCCAAAATTTTGTTTGGAAAAAATTAAACCCCTTGGTTTTGCTTCTCAATTTTAGTTGACACATTTTAGGGAAGATATAAATTGCAGTGCATGTTGAATATGATCAACAACCTCCCATGCCAGTGGCGGATCCAGGCAGGGGAACACTCGGCCTGTGCTCCTCCCTTTTTGTGTTAACCGTTTTGGACACCTGTACACTTACTGTTTTTACCCCATGAGAACTTACCTGCCGATTGGCCATAAAGAAGTTTTCATTATCAATTGGACCAATCAGTAACATTGTTAGAATAATTTCACCACACAAAAAAATTGAGGTGGATTATTTGCAAAGCTCCATTCTGATTGGTGATTACAGTGAAGATATCATGTAATTGACCAATCAGAGGCAATGTTATCCGCAGGTAGTGCTCAGGGGGTTAAGCAATGATAATAACAATAGTGTTAAAATAGTGCACATAATGCAGGGGGTACTCCCATTGTTACTTGAACACCAAACGCAAGAAGAAAAAAGACCGACCATGATGGGGCGCACCTGGTCTGATTGGTGGGGGGCACAAGCCATTTTGTGGCAATCCCCCCCCCACTTAGTCCCCATTCAGAAAGGTGGTGACAAAAACATTGAAGTGTGGCCCTCGGGGGGCACTTATACATGTACATGTATGCTTTTATGTGTTGTCATCATCAAGCAGGCCCTCAATGAGTGGCATTTTCTAAAATGTCTTGAAATTATTTGGTTATAAATTATGAAAATCTGACTAAAAACAAGAATTAGACTGTATTTCTAAAATATATAAAGTATTGCCAAAACCAGTATTTGACCAGGTATTTACTAGTAATTTCAATGTTTACAAGTATTAACCAGTTGGTGGTGTCAGAGATGCCACTTTTCCTTCTTTTGGCTAAATCCCTTCATTTATAAAGTAATACCGCACTTTTAATTATCTTCATCATTATTATTCATCAACCCTAAATTATATTGACCAATTTCCCAAACCATAATTAAAATGTTATTTTGCCAATTATTATATTTTAGTAAATTACATAGGCCCCAATGTTGCATAAAAGACCCATGTACAGTCGAAAGGTGTAAAATGTAGTGAACAAAAATATATGTATTCTTTCAACATTTAAAGTTTAGATTGATTGCAGGAAATTATTTTCATAATTATAATACTGTTACCTATTTGTGCATGCTCAAAGACTTAAAATGAGCAATATATATCTGGATTAAGCTTCAAATAATGTTTCAAGTCTATTAAAAAACATACCTCATTCAAGAATCCAAAATATGTATGGGCTCAACGAATTCTTTCAGGTTTTGTGTGGATATTGCTCAAAATAATATAAATTTTTGGCTTCCAATACCATTTTGTACTGTGTGATATTTATTCATACTCAAAGTTGTAAACACGGTAAATGAATAAATTGACAGATGTTCATTTCCCTCAACATCACTTTCAAAATGCAAGTTGAGTTCAAGAGGTGCACCATGGTACTAGTTTAATTATAATTATTAAATGGTGCCCATTTTTTGTGGGCAAAATAATTAACTGGATGGGCACTTTTGGGCAATGGGCAAGTTGAATTTAATGGGTGGGCAAAATAATTTACTGGGTGGGCAAATGCCCACCCAGTTAACATGTTATTTACCTCCCTGCATTCTTTTGTCGAGAGTTGACATGGTCTTTCAATTCGTGCCGAGTGTCCTTGGCAGACTTGACTATGCTTCAGTGGTCATGAAAGGATTTAATAGATAACCTCTGCCCCACTAATCCCCAGCTATTGTCTGAAATTGCTCCTTGGAAGATATATCACAACAACTCAGTCCTCAAATGATAGTCATATAACGACCAAAAGATTTAAATGACTGACTATCATTGAGGACTGAGTTCCGCAGTTTAAACAAAACCACCATTTTTGGGTGGCGAGTTCAAAACGTGTGGCCAGCTTTGAGCACATCGCTGATTGAAACAGTATGCATTTTACTAGTCTTGAATAATACCAGGGATATCCCTGGTAATACTAACATGAATAGCAAAGACTTATAGGTTTTTAAAAAACACGCACTGTCTTCAGATATGTAGACTTGAGTCGTGTGACTTACTTGGGCTCGAGTCTGACTCAAGTCACTATTTTTGTGACTTGTGACTTGACTTGCAACTTTTGCAAAATGACTTGACTAATTACTTGTGACTTAGACTAAGGCTTAGACAAAATGACTTGGACTTGGACTTAGACTTGAAAAAATTGACTTGTTACCAACACAAGTCTGAGGTTACTTTCCTGTAAATTGAAATTTATGGATAGAATTTATGAATATTAATAGGCCTACAATTACATTAATGAATTATCCGCTGGCAGGCCTAATTGTGTCCGGCATAACCTGAACTGGAAATAAATAAATACATAAATATATAGTGCCCTCAATTAGCGACACGGGCTCAGCGTGGGAAGTAAAAGTATGTCGGGTTGAAAACTTGTGAGTCCTGTCCCAGCAAACACAAAACTGGTGAATAGACTTGTAGTGACTTGTGACAAGTTGTGACTTACTAATTGCGACTTGACTTGTGGTTTGATGACTTGTGACTTGACTTGACTTGCAACTTTTTCAAAATGACTTGACTTACTTGGGACTTGGACAAAAGGACTTGTGACTTGGACTTGACTTGCAAAAAATGACTTGTTGACATCTCTGACTGTAATAACTGAATGTTATATGGTAAGCTTACCTAATCCTAACGCTGGCATATCCAATCCTAGTGCCGTACTATTACGCTGACTTTCGTATTCGGCGAGGAGGACGATTTCGACCTCCTGGTTTGTTTACAAACAGAGAGGTAGAAAAAAAACCGTTCTGCGTGTCCAAACACTGAAGTATCAGAAGGACGGTCCACAATAGCGTGATTCACGTAACCTGAATAGGGATTAAAAAAGCTGTCACGTAGAACCATGTGCTTCTATTGTCCAATTTGCCATCAAGATTTCATATGGAAACAGTTCAGACCCAGTACAAGATCATGTCAGAAATTAATATTTTGTTCTGGGTCTGATTATTCGGACTAATCCAATCCATTAGAAAGCTTCACTGTTGGAATTGACGACATTTTGACCATCAACACTGTTACAGTATAACATGTAAGGTGGACGTGAATTGGCTAAAGGCCTTGCCTTGGTCACTTGTGAAGGCTGGTAATAATAAATAAATGGAAAATGGTTCGTTATCGTGGAAACCTTCAGCTAGACAGCATCAGCAAGGCTAATGGAAATTCCCATAAAGACAACAATGCTATTTCATACTCGATCGATTTCGCACAAATGCGAGTCGCACACATACATGTCAGTGTGTAATGATCGCGTCGTTTTGCACACTGAGCATGCGTGCGATTCACTTTACTGCAAAAGCGATTAAGTATAAACTAGAAGAGTCTTTCAAAAAGACACAGTTCACGGATCAGGTGTAGGGTTAATTGTTAATTGTTAATTGTAATTTGTTCTAACCATAGACTCTGATGTTCTAACTTTCCATTTTCATATCTAACCTAGATTTGAGGCATAATGATACCTACACATCCTGACTCTGGCTTATATAACTCTCCATCCAGCAAGAAACTCATTGAAATACTCATCTGCAGGCCCGTACGCAGGATTATTTGGGGGGGCTGATTTTGAAAAAGTGGGCTTTTTTTCCAAGGGGGGGGGGGCGGTTTTGTGAAAAGTGGACTTTTCCCCCCAAATTTGGACTTTTTTGACCAAAAAACAGTTGGGGACTTTTTGGTATACTTTTGCAAAAGTTGGGGAGGTGCGGTCGCACCCCTCGCACCCTCGCACCTCCCCCCCCTGCGCACGGGCCTGCTCATCTGGCATATAGGCTAACTCTCCATCCAGCAAGAAACTCATTGAAATACTCATTGAAATTCATTGAAATAGAAACTTTCAGACCCAAATCAAAATTGCCTATTGAAATTCAATTAAATGTTAACTACGGAAGAAAAGTTCGCGGCCTGTAGGCCGGATTTCATTTGGGGGGGGGGGTGCTGATTTTGAATAAGTGGACTTTTTTTCCAAGGGGGGTGGGCGATTTTGTGAAAAGTGGACTTTCTTTCCAAAATTTGGACCTTTTTTGTCTAATAGGCCTAAAGCCTAAAACGTGATTTTTTTGGTCGCTACGCTCGCAAATCCTGAAATTTTGGGACTTTTTGTGTACTTTAGAGTGTGATCGGAATCCGTCCCTCACGTGAGGGACGGACATCAATAGATTAATTGCTGTGTTTAATTAACCCTTGTTAAAATTTATTCCTTTAAGTTAGGTTAATATATAACCCTTCAACCAATAGTTATTTCATGCAGGAAAATGTTGCCACATGTGCATCAATTATTTCACTATACAAAATTTTCACGTGTGAGGGACGGAAATCAATAGAATAAGCAATCACCACCATTAGTTACATCTTCAAGTTTTCTATTGAAACTTATACACATGTTTAATCAATATATACTTTTCATGAAAGAGTAATGTTCCATCTCTCCAAAAATTAAGAAATTTGACTCAGTTTGTTTTCAAGGCGTCTATGAAGCGGGTCCAAAGTTTATGTGAGGGACGGACATTTTCTATGTGAGGGACGGACAAAATGTTACAAAATTTCAAATTTGGCAAGATTTCTCCAAATCCACCACTACTGCTATCCTTGACATCTAAATGAAATGCAGTTGTCAAAATAATTCAAGTTCAGTGGAAATATCATATGATTATACCCACTAAATACTTGTGTGAGGGACGGACAGCTTGTCTGTGAGGGACGGACATATGATTGCCTAAATATCTTATTCAGTGTGTATTTCTCTTTTAATTTCAAATAACACAGAAGTTTTACTTCATGCTGTTTGTTTTCAATACCCAATTGTAGTTCTACTGATAAAGAAGCAGTAATTTACAATAATATTAATTTTAATAAGTTGGTGTGAGGGACGGACAGACCCTCTTTTTTAGCAACAGGACCTTCAATTCCAAATATTTGGGGGCATAACCTTCTGGGATTGGCCTGAATTTGTTCTAGACAGACTCTCTGACTGGGTAGAAGAATTGGGTTTAATATTTAGTGGCCAAATATTTTCACTCAACATACATTGGTACCTGTACATCCAAAATAAGTTGGTGTGAGGGACGGACATGTCGGTCCCATAATTAATTAAGGACTAATAACTCTTAGATTTAAAGATTGGTAATTTTAGTTTCTTTATCTCTAGTAAGGTGAGCACTAATATTGATAGATAGGGTGTATGCCATTTTAATTCCTTAGAATATTTCTCAGAGAAACAACCTTTTTGGATTTTTATCTGTGAGGGACGGACAAAATTTCTAGCATTCACCTTCCATGACTTCCAACTCTCTTCTGAAAGACATCTAATTAAAAATCTCATTGATATTTCATGTGGCAGGGGTTGCACTATTGATATGTAAACAAAAATAATTTCACTCAACATACATTGGTACCTGTACATCCAAAATAAGTTAGTGTGAGGGACGGACATGTCCGTCCCTCACATTAATTAAGGACTAATAACTCCTAGATTTAAAGATTGGGAATTTTAGTTTCTTTATCTCTAGTAAGGTGAGCACTAATATTGATAGATAGGGTATATGCTAATTTAATTCCTTGAAATGTTTCTCAGAGAAAAAACTTTTTGGATTTTTATCTGTGAGGGACGGACAAAATTTCTAGGGTTCACCTTCCATGACCCCTCCTATCTTCTGGAAGACATCCAATTAAAAATCTCATCGATATTTCCTGTAGCAAGGGTTGTACTAATAATCTGTAAACAAAAATTGACAATAGCATATAATCTCTTCCTAAGAGAAGTATTTTCATAATAATGCAACATAGTGTCCGTCCCTCACGCTACAAATGATGCACGCAACTTTAGCGGCACGGAAAACACAAAATTTGCGACAAATTTTTCTTTTTTCTTTTAGATTATTAAAATATAATCCTTTCCACCAAATTAAAAACATATTTTATGGAAATTTGAATAAATCCTATTTTTTCACCAAATGTTACCCAATTTCCGATCACACTCTTTACCAGATTTGGGGGTACCCCCCGGCCAGTCCCTAATAGCCTACAGTTGCTGAACAGGCTTTTTACTAGAATTATGGGGGGGCTGAGCCCCACACCGAAATAATTCAGGGGCTGGGCCCGGGTTCCTAAGCCTGATATAGGCAGCTATAGGCCTTCGTGATATGGGAAAATTCTGGCGCTGTGCTCATGAGGTTCATGATGCAGTCATGTCTACAGTAGAATTCACCACGACCTTTGCAGGACTTAAACCCCCATTAAAAGCTATTAAACCAAGATAACACTCATTGAAAACAGCTCAACTATGTTAGGGCCTACATCGGATCTTCTCTGGTTAAATCCACACATACATGTGTCTGTTATGAGCAATGAGCTGGTATTATAGTTTCAGTTGGGTGAACGATTATAAAGCAAACGCAAGGTAACAATTTATTACTGTGTGGCCTTTGTTCACGAAATGAGACAATACTGTGCATATTGTTAACCACATTCTTGAAAATGAGAAACATAATGGCTGTCACGTGGGCCGTAACACGGTTTGGAAATAATTTCTTCATATTTTTTGGTTTGGTGTTATCTGTCGTTTACATATCCTTCTTAAAACACCAAAGTGCGAATATTTCCAAACACTTAAATTAGCTAAAAATTTAGGACATGTTACAAAACTATATTTTCTAGAATTTCAGAAGAGTACTTTAAATATTGGCCGGTTATTTTTCACACAGCGACGTTAACTAGGCAATGTAGGCCTACTATTACCTATACGTACACTAAAACACCAAAGTGCGAATATTTCCAAACATCTAAATTAGCTAAAAATTTAGGACATGTTACAAAACTATATTTTCTAGAATTTTAGAAGAGTAGCCTACTTTTAATATTGGCCGGTTATTTATTTAACAGCGACGTTAACTAGGCAATTACCCATACTTCTAACATACGCTATTTGTAGAGGTTACGCGTCAATGGTAAGAGCACTGTGTATTGTGTACAGTAACTGCAGTATGTTTGACAAAAACCAATCACAGATTCCTATTTTCCACTAAATCTCACACAGCTCTTATCATGCTATGCGCTCAACCGTGTAGTATAATCACAGTCTGCGTAGAGGCTATACTCTGTGCTTGGAAATACATGTGTGCTCGGGTGTATCAAGGCCACTGTGCGTACAAACAAAATGTAGATGCATTTATAAGAGAATCGTTTTTGTAGCCAAACCGTTTCAATATCATCGTCGCGTCATAGATGGCTAAACGTCACAAATGGTGACGACAGACTCTTATGCATGCACTGTCCATGCTCTTACACAAGGTACCGAGCTCACGGTACTGTCCTCACTTTTGCGATCGAAGTAGCGCCTCCCTTAATTAAGTACTCTCAGAGAGAACTCTCAGATCTTCAGATGGTAGCCTCAGCAGCAAGAAATGGTGAAACACTGTTAACACCTAGTCTGGTAAGTCCACCAGAGTTGATACCAGTACTGAAGGATGGGGGTCAAGCCTATACACTAGATCAAAAGCTATCAAAAGTCAAAGCTGGAAAAATTTGCCAGACTTGCCGCTAAATGTAAGCTTACCAGCACAGCTCAGTAGAATCTGCTCCTGAAGTTCAGCAACATGCGCAATGGTAAAGATAGCCTTCAAGGTCAAAGATGTTAGGAAGCTTCTGCAACCAGATAAAGCTACTGACCTGGCCCTGAGTCCTGAAGGAGTACAGCGCAGAACTGGCTAGATCACTCAGCCTGCTGTTTGGGCTTTACTTCTCCAAGGGAGTTTCCCAAGCCAATGGAAGAATACATCTGTCATCTTTATTCGCAAGAGAGATTCGAAGTAATCCATCTTTGTACCGCCCATCTCTCTGATCTGCATCATCAGCAAGTTCATGGAGGCTGTTGTAACCAACTTCAGAATTACTCCTTGGAAACCAGCTGATATCAGATAGACAGTTTCGATTTAGGCTACACCACAGCACAGCTGACATCGTTACCATTCTGACCCAAGAGTGCATCTGATTGCCCTGGATCTGAAAGCTACGCCCCCGGATTAGGAGCTACCTGACAGATCGTTCCATCAAAGTTGTCTTATCTGGCCAGTCATCAAGTACTTCCTCCATCAATGCCTCAGTTCCCCAGCGGTCAATACTGGGCCCACGTTTGTTTTCCGTCTTTATTGATGACCTGGGTGATGAGTGTGAAAACCAACGGCAGATTATTCCACCTTGTTTTGTGAGATTATATCTAGAGACAACCATGAGGTCGTTACTGCTACAGGGTGTATCAAAATGATTGGTACCGGGATATGTGACATTTTCAAAAATATATCAAAAATATATAATTGTTAATAATATAGTTTTTATACTATAAATAGAAAGGGGCATATGTTAACTTATTGATCTAATAATCTGAAGATAATAGGTTGATGCATCTGGAAGCTATTGTCATTTAAAACGAAGATCGACGATTCGACGTAGCTCAAGCGTAATCATGGTTTTACTTACACAACACAAGATGAATAGGTTCACTGCTTGAACTATTTATTGGATACATGCTCTTCAATATCTCACCTCAGTCTACATAACATAAAATTGCTTTACATATGCTTTTAGAAAGATAGTTCCCGAAGTCCCTGCCTTACGACTCTGGAAGTGTGAGGTGATGCTGAAGCCCTATTTTGAATGAACTCAATACCTGAGATGAATCCATTCTGTAATTGCGCATATCAAATTTTGAAATATTGTAAGTTATAGCATGATTGCGTGTCTTCTAAACTTCGCTGCACTTCTGCATATATCTTTGTGTCAACTACAAATGTAGTAATTCTTTACAATGAATGCACGATGAAGTGTTGAATATTGTGGAGCCATTCCAGGTCTAACCTAACATACACTGCCTACAGTCTATAGCCATTCTGCCACACCATAACTACTAAGTAATCTCAATGCATCTTATACTACAATTTAAATAACCGCCCTAGAAGGTGTTGATACACAAACTTCTTCCACCCCACCTAAATTATTCAAGTCAATAATATTACTCTCAGCCAATAAATATTGATTAGAACATTTATATATTATGAATGAAGAAATAGACACGGAAAAATTAAACATTTCCATGATTTTCAACATATCATTCTCACAAGTTATTTGTAGTAAAATAGAGCTTGAAAATGGTGTGCTACTACTAAATCCAGATGAAAAGTGTAAAAACACCAGTCCTAATTTCTGAACAGAATGTGCTATCTTTATGATCTAAAATTCTTAGAGAAGATAAAACTACTATCATTTCAAGTATTTAAACAATCATCCCAAAACTGGTACAAAAAATATTTAAAAAATTCGGCAAAAATGGGAAGTCGTCGGTACCAATCATTTTGATAAACCCTGTAGCCTGAACAAAGACCTGGAGAAAATGAGGATCTGGGCGCGGAAGGTGACCTTCAAGCCATCGAAATGTAAGACAATGACAATATCAAGAAAGAGGAATCCAACCAAGTTAGATCTTCTGTTTAATACCACCAAACTGGCTGAGAAGGAGCTGGAAATCCTGGGAGTCACAGTCGACAACAAGTTGACCTGGAAAAAGCATGTTTCTAACGTCTCCAGAGCAGGACGGAAGCTGGGCGCTCTGAGGATAGTTGCAAATAAACTTGATAGAGGCAGAGCAACCGTTTACATGGCTGAAGTTCGCAGTGTAATGGAATACTTCTCACTGTCTTGGATGAGTGCCAGCGCCACCACTCTAGCATTACTACTGAGACTGTCCAGAGGAAGGCCCTTCGAATAATAGGTGTGAACGTTGAGGAATCAAGCTTTTCCAGAAGCTTTCACCACTCAAGAGGTAATTGCGCTATTCCGCTATTATCAGAAGCGCAATAATTATGACGTTTTCACTTTACCTCACCACTCAAGATCATTCCATCAAAGTTGTCCTATCTTGCCAGTCAAGTATGGTATCGAGAGTTGTTGTTCCTAAGCTGCTACGAACCACTGATTGGCCCATGTGGTTTTCTTTAAGAGTGCCTAAGTGCCTAAATGGTTCTGGACCTTTGTCACTCCTCATGGGGAGAAAGGCGCTATAACTGATATTTTGTCATTTGTTTCTACACAAAATTGAGAAATTAGCACTGCTATTATCAAATAGTGATATTATCGCTATTAGCAGCCTCTTTTTTAGACTTAGAAGAAAGTAACTGATGGAAAACGGCCTTTACACATAATTGCGCAATTATGACATTTTCACTTTACCTCACCACTGAAGTGATAATTGCGCTATTCCGCTATTATCAAAAATTATGACATTTTCACTTTACTTCACCACTCAAGTGATAATTGCGCTGTTCCGCTATTATTAGAAGCGCAATTATGACATTTTCACTTTACCTCACCACTGAAGTGATAATTGCGCTATTCCGCTATTATCAAAAATTATGACATTTTCACTTTAATTCACCACTCAAGTGATAATTGCGCTGTTCCGCTATTATCAAAAAATGGCCTTTACACACAATTGCGGAATTATGGCATTTTCACTAGCATTCACCACTCAAGTGATATTTATGGTATTCCGCTATTATCAAAAAGTATGACATTTTCGCTTTACCTCGAGGCTTTACCTCACCACTCAAGTGATAATTGCGCTATTCCGCTATTATTAGAAGCGCAATTATGACATTTTCACTTGACCACACCAGTCAAGATCGTTCCATCAAAGTTGTCCTATCTGGCCAGTCATCAAGTACTACCTCCATCAATGCATCAGTTCCCCAGGGGTCAATATTGGGCCCACTTTATTCTCTGTCTTCATTGATGACTTGGGTGATGAGTGTGAAGGCCGGCTGTGCCTCTACGCGGATGGGTCCACCTTGTTTTGTGAGATTGCATCTGGAGCCGGAGACGGCCCTGGGGCCATTGCTGTTGGCCCGTGTGGAGGCCTGGAGAGGGTAGGTATCTGGGCGGACGGGTGGAGGATGGCCTTCGGGCCATCAGGGTGTGGGGGCAGTGACGGTATCGAGAGAGGGGGTCCGGCCGGGCTGGATCTTCTGTTTGGTACCACAAAACTTGAGAAGGAGGAGCTGGAGATACTGGGAGTCACAGTTAACAGAAAGCTGACCTGGACAAAGCACATCTCCAACGACTCATCCAGAGCAGGACAGAAGCTGGGCGCTCTGAGGAAAGTTGCAAACAAACTTGACGTTTACAAGGCCCAAGTTCGCAGTGCGATTGAATACGCCTCACTGTCTTAGATGAGTGCCAGCGCCACCACTCCGAGGATTATCAGACTCTATCCAGGGGAGGCCCTTCGGATCATAGATGTGAGCGAAGAGGAGGCGATTACAGAGCTGAACATTACATATCTCCATCAAAGCTGCAGAAACAGTCCTCTACAAAATCTGAAGGCATTGCTAACAAAGTCATATGTAGTCGGGAGAGCTGCACGCTCCGGCTTGTCCATGCCTTGCCATGCTCTCACATTACCAGTTTCTAGAACCATATCTACTGGCAGGACCTTCATCCACACTGCAGTTCACGTTTAGAATAGCCTACCAGATGGAGTAGTCGGAGACGTAACTGACAACGGCGCACCGTCATTCAAGAGCAGAGTGCATAAGCATCTCATTTCATGTGTCTGATGCCTAAGTTACTGCACCCCTTCACTCTTGTTGTTCCTAAGCTGCTGTGAACCACTGATTGGCCCATGTGGTTGTCTTTAATATTGCCTATGTGCCTATAAGTTCTTGACATGTGCCACACCTCATGGGCTGTTGTTCACTCTAGCATTTTATACAAAAGTGATAATTGCGCTATTCCGCTATAATCAAAAATAATGTCATTTTCGCTTTACCTTACCACTCAAGTGATTATTGCGCTTTCCCGTTATTATCAAAAATGGCCTTTACACATATTTGCACAATTATGACATTTTCACTTTACCTCACCGCCCAAGTGATAATTGCGCTATTCCGCTATTATCAAAAATTATGACATTTTCACTTTGCCTCACCACTCAAGTGATAATTGCGCTTTCCCGCTATTATCAGTTTCTAGAACCATATCTACTGGCAGGACCTTCATCCAAACTGCAGTTCACGTTTGGAATAGCCTACCAGATGGAGTAGTCGGACACGTAACTGATAACGGCGCACCATCCTTCAAGAGCAGAGTGATTATTGCGCTGTTCCGCTATTATCAAAAATGGCCTTTACACATAATTGTGGAATTATGATATTTTCGCTAGCTTTCACCACTCAAGTGATAATTTTGCTATTCCGCTATTATCAAAAATGGCCTTTACACATAATTGCGCAATTATGACATTTTTACTTTACCTCACCACTCAAGTGATAATTGCGCTATTCCGCTATTATCAAAAATCATGACATTTTCACTTTACCTTACCCACTCAAGTGATAATTGTTCTATTCCGTTATTATCAAAAATGGCCTTTTCACATAATTGCACACTTATGACATTTTCGCTTTACCTCACCCACTCAAGTGATAATTGCGCTATTCCGCTATTATCAAAAATGACCTTTTCACATAATTGCGCAATTATGACATTTTCACTTTACCTCACCACTCTAGTGATAATTTTGCTATTCCGCTATTATCAAAAATGGGCTTTACACATAATTGCGTAATTATGACATTTTTACTTTACCTCACCCACTCAAGTGATAATTGTTCTATTCCGCTATTATCAAAAATGACCTTCACACATAATTGCGCAATTATGACATTTTCACTTTACCTCAACATCCAAGTGATAATTGCGCTATTCCGCTATTATCGAAAATGGTCTTTACACATAATTGCGCAATTATGAAATTTTCGCTTTACCTCACCACTCAAGTGATAATTGCGCTATTCCGCTATTACCAAAAATAGGTTTACTTCATTATATTCAGCCAATTATCAGATATAAATATGTAGGACTTTTAGGACTTGGCGAACGAGCAGTAAGCTGTAGCAAATACGCCGTAGAAGTGACGTCATAATCGGATTAACTATCATAGCAATGGATGAATACAATTTTTGAATAGACCGCCCTGCACTATAAGCAGATTGCACAAATCACCTGTGTATGTCAGCAAACATAGATTGAATACAATACCGCTCTTTTCAAAGATACTTATCTTACAGGTGCGAGTGATCAGCCTTTCTTTGACATCTGTGGTTCAATGCATCGGTACCGCGTCAACGTTGTAGTACAGGGTGGTATAGTAAAAATTGTATTCATCCATTGCTATGGTAGTTAATCGGCGTATAGGTAATTGTGAGGTTGCGTCATGATCAGTGAAGGGTGATACTATGCAAAAGCAATGGAAATTCAGATGTAAACAATGCCGATCACATCGAATTGGCATCAATACAATTGTGACCGAGATGACATGTCTGACTTGCCCTGCGGGGCTGTTCCATCGTGGTCCTTCTTGGTAAGTGGGAGTCACTTGGAGCATGTTCTCGAAACTTTTGGGCTGCTGAATAACGCCTTCGGACAACAATCCAATTATCTCCATCCGCATACGAAATTCCAACGATAATATTAAACTTTTAAGCTATCACAACAACTCTGTAAATCTCCGATCTAGGAGTTAACACTTTCTTACTTGTCCTGTGGGCTGTCCCGTTGTGGTCTCACTTGGAGCATGTTCTCGAAGCTTTGGGTTGATGCGCGTATGTTCCTTAAAAAAATGACAATTGCCTTCGGACAAAAATTCAATTATCTCCAGCCGCATACGAAAATCCAATGATCTGGAAACTTTTAAGCTATCACGACAAATGCGTTAATCTCAGACCCAGCAGTTCACACTTTTTTACTTACCCTGTGGTGCCGTTCTGTTGAAATTTCGAAATGAGGTTGATAATTGCAAAATAGCAAAGTATGCTTCAGGCTTCATATTTGCGCTAATTTCAACAAGTGATTTCATAATTGCATAATTGCGCTATTATCACGAAGCATTGTGAAAGTTGCATAATTGCAACGTTCATGACGTTAACTTCATAATTGCGCTAATTTCAAAATGTGGTTCATACTCGTATATAGTTGCATAGCAAAGTAGACTTGATAATTGCGCTAATGACATGAACAATACTGACAATTTGAAAATTTTCATAATTGCGAAGTAGAATTCATAGCCTAATTGTCTGACGTTGATAATTGTAGATTAGCAGTCAGTGTTGCTCTATGTTCTTTGATATTATGGCCATTGTCAGTTTCAGCGCATATTGATCACTCTCAGAGGATGATTTAAGGAAGCCCCATCATGCACTGTAAAAGAGATCTAAAGTGATGTATGCATGAAGGATCATTCACACCTTCTGTAGATAACATAACATGTGAAATCGACCAACTTTTTGAAGGTGTTTTTATTGTAAATATATCTGTCCAAATTTAAATTTAACCATGCACGTGTGTATGCAGTGGGCGGGCAGTGGTGTCATGTTCACTCACACAGCTGTGCTAACCACAAGACTTGCTGGGAAGTGCTTAAATCATCCTCTGGATCACTCTAAACATTTTATATTTAAAAAAAATGACCGTCATAATGATATTCAAAATATCGCAAACATTGGTTTCAGTAGCCTATATTAAGTGAACCCTAAAATACGTGAACCCCAAACTTCACAAAAGAGCAGAAAAAGCAAATATCCACAAATTCCCAACGGCAACGACCAATATTTTGGCGACCGTCTGACAGTGTAATGTCAACTTCAGTCTTTGGCATGGATCACCGCGCGGCGCGGCGCCGGCTGACCAGCCTGGCCGCCCAGCACCATGCGCCAGATATCATGTCCAAATCGCTGCATTGAAACATTATCATACGTACATGGTACGTGGTACAAAGATCGATGATAACAATATTTACATTTTATAAAGTAGGCTTGGTGTATAGCGATATAGGTTAAAAGACACAAGGCAGACTATATGACTAGTGTGGTGTTCGTGTCAACATGTCTTCGATTCCAACAGTGAAGCTTTCTAATGGCTTGGTAATGCCAGCGTTAGGATTAGGTAAACTTTTATGTACTGTCATGTTTTTGTTCATATCGCCTAAACGAAACATATTCCAGGCCTAAAATTGCATTGGGATTGTTAAAAAAGTACGAGCTGATTACAAAATCTGCACGTCATGTGGTAAAGTGTGGGATGAGGTTATCAACCTGGTCATTCAGCACCTTTAATATATCACGAATCCATGGCTAAATTGCCAGTCCAAAGAACATTTTATTTTGGCTTATTTCTAAACACTGCTGCTGATCCACCTTATTGCAGGACTTGCTCGCACCTGTTTTTCGTCATCTTTAAAATGATTGCTAATGCAATTACTTTAACCCCCGCTTTAACCCAGCTGCAATACAATGGATTGCAATACGTCACCAAAAGTTCAGGTTGATGAGTCCAGTAGTTTCTAGTCTAATTAGATTAATTATATTAGCCAGTCTCTTGCGTCAAATCACTATTCGCATACAAATATACAGTTAATAGAAACCAAAACGCAGAAAAAGATGAATAAGTTGATAAAAATACGAACATCTATGTTTAAAAAAAAAACTAAAAATATAGGTAGCAAAAGTGTTGGTTTTGCTTTTCATGTCTAGTGATAGCACCCATGATTCACAAGGAGACTCGTCACGCAGGTAGTGCGGAATAGTTTGACTTTTGCCGAGATGGCTTCTCCATAGATGTTCCAAAAAGCACATCATGCTAATCCGTTTTTGCCATTTTGGAGCTAAGATATTTGAAATCTGGATGGGGATGACTCGGACTCGGACACCAAGGATTCGGATGAGGAGGACTCGACTACAACACAAGTTCTATCTTTGTTAAAGCCGTTGACCGAAGGACTACTCCTGTACAGTTCAATGAGTCAAAGATTTTCTCAGACATTTTCTTTAAAAGTGACGTGTGCATAGTGCATACATACATGCAATATTCTATTCTATTTATTATAGGATCATCTGTTGAATTTGGAGGATACGGGCATGAAGCCACTGTGTGCGCCATCAAAGATTGCGGCATGAGATTAATAGACACAGCCGCCCGGTATGGAACAGAAGAAAGCATCGGCAAGGCAATCAAGGATTCTGGCATTCCAAGAAAAGATTTATTCGTGGTGACCAAGCTGTGGTTTACTAATATGGGGTATGAATCAGCAAAGAAATCATTACAAGCTTCACTCAAAGCTCTTGGATTCGAATATGTAGGTTAGTTTGAAAACTGTGAAATTAATGGAACTTGCAGAAAAACTAGTAAAAATTGACAAAGCTCATAGTAGGCATGTCACAGTGGCTGCACAATACTTCTGCCACACTGTGCATGCAAGCATAACAGTAAATTGAAAAGCGCGCGCATGAAAGTTGTTCAATTTTGGCAAACATCCATGCCGAAAAATTAATTTCCTCATATGTGCTATTTATCACAATTGTTTGAATTTTTGATATATGGTGTGTGAAACCTTTCTGTGACTACCATCGGTTTTTTTAAAAATAAATATTGCTTCGTTTAAGAGCTACTACCTATTTTTATGGATTGTTGAAGATCCCTCATAAATCAATAAATATAGGCCTTTTGAAAAATCAAGATCTACCACCATTTAGCTGAAATACTAATCTTTCTAAGCATGTAAATTATTTCCGTCGACAACGAATGGCACACTTGAGGAAAACGATTTGAAACAAAACATTTTTAAGTGAGTTTAAAGGGAGTAATATTCCAAACCACAATAGCTCTAAGCCATTGTGTGTGTCCAAGGCCACACCATTTTTGTATACGCGGTATAATAGAGGGGCTGTTCTGTTTACCGTTTCTCTTCCCATGTTAATCCAGATAACAAAATGTTAATTTAAAGTATCATTGCAAATGAATTTTTATTTTTACTTTTCGGATTTGGCTTTGAGCAATGGTGACACATACCATATTTACAGAAAAATGAAAATTCTATTCCAGACACCGTCAAAATGTCAAAGTTTTTTTTGTTTGTATTATATTAAAGTAATTAACTGCAGATTCTTTACTCAACATCATAACAGGTTCATACTTGACAAATTCATGATGAATGAAAAGACTTTCATTAAACATCGAAAAAAAACCAAAATTACTCATGCCTAATTTACATAATAATATCATGAATACATAATTAGCTGTAATAAGCTAATTTGCATAATTGATTACTTTTTGTGTATTTTTTGTTATCAATTGAAAGAACTTTGTATACATATGTTTGTGAAAAAAACCGCACCCTGATATCATGTACGGTTTGCTTTTGGCATCAATTTTGCATATTAATTAGCTGAACTTAGTAATTTTTTCAACTTTTTATTTGTCTGCAGATTGGCAGGAATTGCTAAAATAGTATATTTGGAGAAAAAAATGAAAGAAAAAGTGACCCTCAGAAAAAAAATGAAAGAGAAAATCAGGAGGGCAAAGGAAAAGAAAAGGGCAAAGAGCCCTTTTCTAGCAAAATTCAGGGCCAAAATAGTGTAAAATACAAAAATTTTCCGCGCTACGCGCGCACATTGTAACAATAAAGCCCTTTTTTACCTGGATAATGGGCGAAAATAGTGTAAAATACCATTTTTTCGCGCTATGCGCGCACATCTTCCCAATAAGGCCCTTTTCGGGAAGCTCGAAGACATACAGTCTCTATGTATTGTATGATGCAACTGCAATTTTTTTCGTCTATGCCCCCAAAATTTAATTTTGCCCCCCCCCCCCCGACCAAGAAAGCTGGCTACGCCCCTGGGGTTGAGACACTAAATATCAATCGAGCCAATCGCCTCATAATAAATTAAACGAGAGTGCAAGTCAGGACTCGTTTGTATTGGCAATGAAGTTGGAACTCATTTATTTACTATCCAGAGAGATCAATTAAGAGTAAACCGGTCTGCAAGAGTGAGAATTCAACTGAAATGCATCCAGTCTTTTATATTCAAGCAATTTTCCCTTTTATCTATATCCATCAGATCTCTACCTGATTCATTGGCCAGTATGTCCAGACGGTACAGCAGATCCTGTAAAAGTCCGTCAAGAAACATGGAAGGCAATGGAAGAAAGCTATGAAGCAGGTTAGTATGTGTAAAGATTCGCCTAATGGCGCTATGGGGTCACTTGACATAAGTGGAATTTTAGGCACAACCTGAAAGTACCCTCCCGTAAAATTCCCACTAGCATATAACCTTAATTCTTGTTGGGATTTCAAAGGAGGGAACTCTCTATTTGCACATGAAATGTAACCGAAGGCAAAGGACCCCAATTAAGTGCGCCATTAGGCGAATCTTTACGGTATATGTATTTAAAACAAGAAGAAGGGAAGCAAAAAGAGGAGCAAGATTTTCAAACCATGTACCAAAGGGCTCTAAACAAACCGCGTTTTTCTCGCAACAAGCCCATCATCGGAAAATTTATGGATTGCCATGCAGACAAATTATTATCCAAACATGAGAGAGGGCATCGTCATAAGCTATGATACTGCATGCGTCATTATTCCCTAACTGTAATAAAGTTTTCTAACGTGAAACGGTAAGAAAACAAACCCCACGCGGAGGCAATTCCGGTTCATACCGATCGGGTCTGTGTTTTCCCGGCCGGGTGTTGCCATAGCAGCGTGACAGCATCGTGTGTTGACCAATGAGAGCTGCCCTCTCGTCTGCGCTGGTCACTGTCGTGGTGTTTTGTTTTCATTACATTATTGGTTTCCAGAATGGATAGACAAACAATTTTAATTCCCACCCACCTCTCCCAATTAAAGGGGAACCTATGTGTTTGTCAAATATGTTAATGCAAGCACATAACTTTATTTCAAGCAAATCATAAGTTGTTTTTAAAAAAAAGGCAGGTACTGCTTTCCTTACATAATTAAGGAAAACAAATTAAATAGTTGCATATAGCATGCTTTAGGCATGCTATTTAAGCACAAATAATTATATGGGTAAAGAAAATTTTTATGGGATTTGGATTCTTCAGTCGGGTATTCACTGTTGAGTATTTTTACTTTTATCTTGGAATTCCATGAGGATTTGTATTAATTTTCCCCTGGATTTGCTTTGGGATTCAGATTCCTCAGTAGTGTTACTGTGGAACAGAAATTGGGTTGAGCATTTTGCTTTCATCTTGGAATGTCAAATATCCTTGTTGATATAAAATAGCAAATAAATGATAAGCTCCCGACATGCGCGGTCAAAATTCATTATAATGCTAGTTTTTATATATAATAGCAGCATACAATTTAACTGCAGCTTATTGCATTATTACAACATCTGTTTTCAAAAAAAAAAATTCTAACATAGAAATGAGTCCTCACAGAAGACAGACTTATCGATCAAGAGTTAAACATGTCATGTTTAATTACATATAATACTTAGAGGACAAGCTATATACATGTATTAAACAAGGAGATTTTTGTTTTCTTTTATCTTGCATCTTCCACTTATATGCACCTGTATCTCTATATTTCATATTAATATCAGTTAATACTGTATGCACTAATTATATAATGAAAAACTGATAGAGTGGAAAGTTTCGGCCATTATAAAAATCCCTTTGTCGGGTTATTTGTGGGCTCCACGTTCCTCAGTAATGCTTACTGTAGAATAGAAATTGGGTTTCAGCAGCTTTGCTCTTATTATGGAGTTCCCCTTTGAATTTGCGATTGGGATTCATGATTCCTCAGTTGGTTTACTGTCGAACAGAAATTGGGTTGAGTATTTTTACTTTTATCTTGGAATCCCATCCTTTTGATTTTTCCCTTTTTGTACTTGCTTGATTTGGGATTCATGATTCCTCAGTTGGTTTACTGTCGAACAGAAATTGGGTTGAGTATTTTTACTTTTATCTTGGAATCCCATCCTTTTGATTTTTCCCTTTTTGAACTTGCTTGATTTGGGATTCATGATTCCTCAGTTGGTTTACTGTCGAACAGAAATTGGGTTGAGTATTTTACTTTTATCTTGGAATCCCATCCTTTCTGATTTCATTCCAGGGTTGTGTACAAACCCTTTGCTTGTAATGATATAATGGCTGAAATCTTTGTTTATGAAAATAAAATTATTGTCTATCCTGATGGCCAATAAGTATTGCCAAAAATTGCTGTTGCCTTGTGTGTCATTGTCTCCGTCTGGGGTTAACAGTACGTTTATTGCAAAGAGACATCTGTAAATTGTTGTTATTGATTTGCTGTTGTAACCTAATGTTGTAAATTGCAGGTTTATATAAAGCTATTGGAGTCAGCAACTATAAGATAAGTCACTTAGAAGAACTGAAATCTATGAAATGTAAAGTCATGCCGCATATTAATCAGGTAAGTATCCATAAACGTAGAACCTGATTACACTCAAGGATAAAAAGCACACATTTGAGTCAGTACTAGGTGTGCACTCTCAGTAAGTTAAAGTTCTGCTCAGGGAAATTTGACAATAACTTTAAAATTAATTTACTGTAATAACTGATAATTGCTAATTGCTTAAGCAAATATTTCCAATTCGATATAGCGCAAATTTTATTCAACCACATTTTGCACATTGCCGTATACACATGAGTAACACATTTTTGGCCCCTCGGATTTTCCATGTTGTTGTCTTTCTTCTATCTTTGAATTTAGCTTAAAATTCTTTGAAAACCTTCCTGGCAGTCATTTTATGAACGAAATAAAACAAATAAGTAATTGCTTTGCCGATAATTTTATTTTGACGCTTGATGGTTTCCACTTTAGGAAATCATTATGCATGCTTTATTTTGTTTGGAGTTGTTTTTTTAGGGGGGATTTGGGAACTTTTGCAGGGGTGTCTGGTGTCCGCATTCAGAAGTTGGGAAAAGATTCACAATGAAGTCTCAATCCACTGATTTCGCCCCTTGACAGCATACATGGCATTCATGAATGTATTATAACATTTCTTGTTCATGTTTGTTGTCAGTTCGAGGTTCTATCCACTATGCAAAAGGGTAAATTGAAGCCATTTGGTGCCATGATTTGTACATGATGTTTGGCTTTTTGAGGGCGAGTAAAATAGTAAAGCAACTTTATCTCAAGATGTTAGCAGTAAAATCAGCATAATTATTGTAATTTGCTAAACAAAATGGTATACCCACTGTGTGTATAATTATACAGTCGTGGACAAATGTTTGGAATATTTTTATTTTTTGCATAGCCCTTAAGGAAGGGGTATGAACGTTTGGACAGTATTTTTGTGGGACATGAGAGCACATCAGACATATCGAATTGCATTCTGAATACGAAGAATGGCCTTCTGATATTAAATAATTTTGAGTTTTTGAAATTCGCAATGTAATACACATTTTATGGCAAATCATTAAAAATTGACATTTTTGATATTTAACAGTACTCGAAGTAAACTTTATAAATCTGATGATTTCTACCTAAAGTGTATGTAGGTGGGATGAAAAGCCGACGATCAATTGAAAATTTTGACCTTTCGTATTGAAGATATGGATTTTTTCCCAAAACACCAAAAAAATAAGGTCTTTTTGGGGAAAAATCCATATCTTCAATATAAAAGGTCAAAATTTTCAATTGATCGTCGGCTTTTCCTCCCAGCTACATACACTTTAAGACTATATCATTAAATTTATAAAATTTACTTCGAGGACTGTTATATCTCCAAAATGTGAAAAATATCAAATTTTAATAATTTGTCATAAAATTTGTATTATATCGTGAATTTCATAAAATGAAAATTATTTGATATCAGAAAGACATTCTTCGTATTCAAAATGCAATTCGATAGGTCTGATGTGCTCTCATGTCCCACAAAAAATGCTGTCGAAACGCTCAAAACGCTCATTCCAGATCCCTTAAGGGATCTAAAATGAGTGTAAAACAATTCTGACGTGTCACATCAATATTTAGGATAAAAAGTGAAATTTAGAAACCATGTTTATTTAATATATGCAAGAAGTCAACATTGAAGCCATAATGTAACATTTGCTAAGGAGGACGCTCTCAATGTCTTTCAATGTTTTGTTTTTACACGATTTTAATGTACTTCAGTAAACTAATATAAAAAAAACCCTAATATAACCTGTCCGAGGTTTTGAATGAAACGTTTGAAACGACATTTCATTATTACCATGATTACGATGGAAATATTAGTCGAGCGCCTACGCGATGTTCATAGCACATAGCACTGATAAAAACAAAATAAATATTTAAAAAAAAAACAATTCCATTTCTTATAGAAATGTTCCAATATGGCTTTCAAATGAAGAAACTGATTTTGACACAAAACATGAGCTATTCAGATTTCATTATCTGTGAGGTATTGGACTTTTTATTTTATTGGAGAAGAGTAGGCAAGGCAACTACTTGATTTTATTTCTACATATTCAATTCATACTACATACTCTGACAATGTTTCAAAGTTTCCTTTTTGTTACTAATGATGGGTTATAATAGCGTCCTCAATAGGCACTCTCCATAATTATAACTACATGTGAAAAGCAGCCCTAAAATAAACGCCGGATTCTTTTTGTTCAAAGTTTGACCACTTTGATTGTTTGTTTTGGGCAGTTATTTGGAAAATTATTTGGTTGGAAGTCTCTGCTATGTATTTATATTTATTACATTTTATTTCGTTCCGTTCTGTTCAAACCTTTCGAATATCTAGTTGGAATTTCATGTAATGCACGATCCCAATCGAGAGATAATGAAGTACTGCAGGGACAATGGTATCGTAGTGATGGTAAGTATATACCCGCAAAGCAAATCAGGACACGCCCCAAAACGTGCAATCATGTACAGTATTGTACACCCTTAGTACATAATGTACTGTGATGTAATCTTTTTAAATCAATTTGAATTACTTTTTTTAGTGATATTGTTTTATATAGCGACCTTTAAGAGTGAAATATCCACTCTTTAAAGTATGATATAAGGGACAACTTGTAGTGATCCTTTATGTGGCTTTTTAAATATAGCTTCTTGAAGAGTTAAAATTGTACTCTTTTGGAGTAATTTTCACTCATTTTGGAATGTAAAGATACTCACTTTTTTCGTTCACTCATTTACATCATGTACATTAAGAGAGTATGGATACATTACTTTTTTATGTTTCTTCCCATTATGTCTCAAGGCTTACTCGCCCTATGCAGGAGGAAAGGCATTTTCTCTACCTAAAGTAAAGGAGCTAGCTGAGAAGTATAAGAAAACAGCTGGGCAAATCATGTTAAGATGGATTTTTCAGCATGGAATTGTTCCTATACCTAAAACAGCAAAAGTGGAAAGAGCTAAAGAAAATGGCCAGGTGAGTAATGTAACCGATCAACCGATTCATTGTTCTCACCATGCTCACTATGTGTAAGCACCGAAAACCAAGGACATATTCCCGCATTGAATTTTTTACTCTTTAATTGTGGGTTTATAATATATTCTTATATTCTTTGTTTTCCAGATCTTTGATTTTGAATTATCCAAGGAAGACATGGTTGTATTGAACTCTATACACAAGGAATCATCTGTGACAATCTGTGAGGCACCAAAATAACTCAAAATCATACACTACTATAATCAAAGACAAAACTAAAAAGACCAATTTGCGTCTGACGTCAGGGCAATGGCGTGGGGTGATTGGTTCCTGAGCTGCGCAGTACATCATTTTCGGTCTGGTTGACAGGACGTCACTAGTCTTTGTAATTCGGTCTCAAATTATAACTTATCACAATTAAAGAATAAATTATGTAAGAGAACATGAGGTTGATATTCATATTAACTACAGCTCAGCAGTGGCGGCACCAGGAATTTTAGGGGGGCAAAATATGTATACTTTTATATACTTTCGACCATATGAGGCCCGAAAGTTCCATAATTCCAGGGTTCAGACCAACCTTAAGGAGGCACCCAGTTAGAGTAGAGCAGCATAGTAAACTCACTTCAGAAGAACAGTAGACAAACCAACCCGCCCTTTTTAGGCCTACCTTTTATCCCCAAAAGAGAAATGACTTATGTTGTAAATAAAAAAAAAATTAGAAACAACAAAGTAAGAAAGTAAGAAACATTAGAAAATTAAGTAATTGCAAGTATAGCAAAAGAAGTCCCACGTCCATTTTTTTTTTAATGGCACTTAACAAACCGGTAAAGCCCATTCCCTAAATAAAGTTGTTATTTTATAAAGTTATCATTGAGAAATGTTTGATATTCATGCATGGTACTTGTACTCCTTTTCAATCTTGGAAGTAGCCAAACCTCCTCCGTGGACAGAGTGAAAAAAAAACGAGTGCATTTCTTTAAAAGAGCATATCTTCAAAAGTTGTGACACGATTGAATAAAGGTTTTTCAAAATATATTTGACCTACTTTTCAGAAATAGGATAAAAAGAGGGCACCATTAGGGTTTTTGGACACCCTGTATGCACACTTCCACATGAAAATCAAAACAATTTGGGTTCAAAAAAGACGATCAAGCATTTCAAAACCAAAGTGAAAGATAATATTATTCTTAATTACATTTAGTATTTTATCTAATTTCCTTGTACGGCTTAAAGTAATTTAATTGTGTATCGTATTATCTGTAATATAGTTAATGTAGTATTGAATTAATCTCTGTAATTTCTTGCATATTCTTGATCACAAAACAGACTCTTTTGGTTTTTGTTAGGGTAAATGAGGGGAGGGGGGTGTTTTTGACATTTTTGCGGTATATTTTGTTGTTGTTGTTATTTTGAAACCTTTTTTGTTAGGACAGGGGGTTCTTAATACAGGCCATCCGGCCTTCCGAGGACCTCCTCATTCAATGTATGTGTTTAATTGTTGTGCTGTTATATTTTATATTCGAATGAAATAAAGATGAATGAATGAATGAATGAATGAATGAATGAATGAATGAATGAATGAATGAATGAATAGAAGTAAACAAAAAAAGAAATCGGTCAAAAGAGTATGAGTATTTTGATAAACGATACATTTTATTACAAAACAGTATGAGTCATCACGACTAACTACCACCACGACACATTTTGTTACATTCATTGACATTTTAATTACATAAAATATAAAATGGGCTCAAAAAGAAACTTATAATTTTTCACCCTTGACCTAGAGGGTTGAGTGCAGATATCATGGTCCCCCTTTTCAAATAGCTCTGACACTTTAACGTGCACAGGGATGAATCCTCCTGAACACGGGACCAACGGCTTTACGTGACTTCCGAATCACGGACGAAGCACATACACTACCTATATCTGCACGTGATAAGCAGTGTATGGGGGCGAGAAGAAATTCTTCAATTAAATTCTGAAATTAAATTACTGAACGTAATTGAAGGATTCCCGACCATATAGGAACTTTTTGGGAGGGAAGAGAATTTTCACCTAAGGCAAGCCCAAGGCTCGAACCCTCGCCGATCGTATCTCCCGGCCATCTCGCCCTATATTACGGATAAAATACTATATTACTTATATCTCTCAGTTATGAATCACTAAATCACTAAAACTTCTTAGTGATGATTGTTATGCTATATATATATAGTTATATACCTATAATTACTTTAATTATCTGAACACTACCTTACACAGACTTTTAAAGTTTTGACTAGTATTTACACACTAAAATAACTGGGTGAACAACATGGGTAATTACAGGCTGTCAACATATAAAATTATTTAAGTTGTTTTTCTTTCCTTTTATCATTGCAATTAATATTCGTACGTTAAGGGTGGTCTTAAGCCTGGAATTATGGAAACTTTGGGCCTCATAACTGATGAATTGTTGGTCTAAAGATGATAAAAGTACACAAATTTAGAATGGCAAAGACTTGATAAATTAATCTGCGAGGTCAAATTTGGGCTAAAATGCTCATTTTTGGCCCCAAATTAAAAAAAAAACGTATTTTTTTGGCCCACTTTTGTTTCGTTCAACGAAAAACATATCTTGGGCCAATTTGTTTATATCAATTTTTAAAAACCAAATAAAATTATCTAGGAGCAGTTCTGGTATTTTTTGAGTTTTGACCTACTTTGAGAAATTTGCACCAAAATTGGTTTAAAAAATCATAAAAAGCCTGATTTTCGCCAAAATTTCAAATATTTTTGGTGAAGTTAGTCAAAATTCAAAAAAATATATATAAAAAACTGTTCCTAAATATCTGAATCTAGTTTTTTAAAATCAATAAAATTTGACCTCACAGTCTTTGCCATTCTAAATATGTATACTTTTATATACTTTAAACTAACAATTTAGTAGATATGAGGCCCGAAAGTTTCCATAATTCCAGGGTTAAGACCACCCTTAAGGGCACTAATAGGAGCAAACTTAAAGTACATGTAATTGGAGAGTGGAAGCCAAGCATTACCCACAAACCACCGAGTGCGAATGTGTATTTATTTTGGAAGGTTTTATGATATTTTTGGTGATATTTCAAAAAAGCGCCATGCCAAAGACAAATCTTTGGGTACATACTTTATTAATGTCACTAAAACTTCTTAGTGATGATTGTTACGCTATATATTATATATAGTTATATACCCATAATTACTTAAATTATCTGAACACTATCTTACACAGACTTTTAAAGTCGGCTACCTTTTGACTAGTATTTACAAAGTGTTTGTTTCTATATAATGATGTATATCCATATGTAGCGGTAAACGTAAATATATAGAAAGCAAAATTATACTTTACGCTACTCAAATTTGGTACACTCACCGGGGCGCTCTCACCGGGTCAACCGGCGTCTTCAGCGGATGTTATTGCTCTGAAGATTTGTGTTGCTAGTGATGTAGTACTAGGACACCTCCGATGACGTAACAGATGTTGATGACGTCAAACTTGAAGATGTTGTGCCGCCCCCTTCTGACCTCCAGGAACCAAGGGGGCGGCACAACATCTTCAAGTTTGACCCCTAGCAGAAATTCTATACAGCAAGAAGTGTATCAAAAGTGTATCAAAGTGTATTAAAACTGTATCAAACGGCAATTTGATACAGTTTTGATATACTAAAGGGTGTATTGAAAATGTATCAACTGAAAATATAGGGTATCAAAACTGTATCAAATACCACCTAACTGTATCAAAATGTATCAAAAGTGTATCAAATTTGAACTTAGTTAATTTTGGCCATGCTTGTGGTGTATCAAAAGTGTATCAAATTGGATTTTGCAGTTTTTAGTGTATGTAAAGTGTATCAAAATGAACTTAGTTAATTTTTGGTGCTAGATGTATATCAAAAGTGTATCAAATTGGACTTGGTCAAATGCTGGCTGCATACAGTGTATCAAAAGTGTATTAAATTGGACTTTGTCTGTTTTTTTAGTGTATGTAAAGTGTATCAAATTGAACTTAGTTAATTTTTGGTGGCTAGAGGTATATCAAAAGTGTATCAAATTGGACTTAGTCAAATTCTGGCTGCCTACAGTGTATCAAAAGCGTATTAAATTGGACTTAGTTTATTTTGGGTGGCTAGAGGTATATCAAAAGTGAATCAAATTGGGCTTTCATAAACTGACCTTTTGTAGTGTATCAAAACTATCAATAACTGATCACATTTCTAGATAATGACTCATCATTTTCAAATTTGCCCATGTGGCATGCATGCAGTTAACACCAGGATTTGCATTTGGAAATGTACTGTATTTTAGAGCAAATTATGGTGTTTTTTTTATCATGATGAAGATACAAACATGCTTGTAGACTGCACATTAGGTTACAATGTAGTTGTAATCAGGGACTGTGATTAAAGAAGATATTTTATTGACTTAGTTCTGATAAGGTAAGCTTACTTTATATTATTATATATAGGGCCTCTATGTATATATTATTAAGCATGAATATAGCACATGCATGTATAGTAAAAAAACCTGCTGAATCTTTTTGTTATTGGTAGCCTTTTTGTCTCTTTATTGAGGGTAACAACTTCAGTGACAAGCACTGCTTTCCAAGCAGGCCCTCTGATGTATGTATGTTCCATTTTGGTTGGGTTTTGCTTCTTTTTTGCAATACTTTCTCACACATTTGTCCTATTGCGTTGTAATTTTGAACGTTGATAGGTGAAAGTGCATTGAGCTGCTCCGTCAGCATTGGCAGTAGAGGGCAGTGTTAAATTTGAGCTTGATTAGACTAATTTCAAAATTTGACCTTTGACCCCTTCACTTTAAGCTTTGGGGTCATTAATGTTTGCAAATATGTTTAGATCATGTAAGGATAATTGTTGAATTTCAGCTTGATTGGACCAATTTTGAAATTTGAAAAACTATCAAAAGTATAAAAAACTGTATCAAAAGTGTATAAAAAACTGTATCAAAAGTGTATAAAAACTGTATCAAAAGTGTATAAAAAAACTATCAAAAGTGTATAAAAACTGTATAAAAAGTGTATAAAAAACTGTATCAAAAGTGTATCAAAAAAACTATCAAAAGTGTATCAAAAAACTGTCTCAAAAGTGTATCAGAAAACTATATCAAAAGTGTATCAAATGGCATGTATCAAAAAATAGGGCGGTCCCGCTGGCCAGCATAAGAATTGGAACGCTGATTTGATACAGTGACATATTTGATACACTTTTGATATAATTATGTATAAAATGTGTATGAAATGAAAGGATAAGAATTTCAACGCTAATTTGATACAGTTTAAATTGGAACCCTGATTTGATACAGTTGCATATTTCATACACTTTTGATATAATTATGTATGAAATGTGTATGAAATGAAAAAAAGCGTGCAGTGATTTATAGTGCGCTACGCACAGGCACAATGCCTAGACGTTGATCCACAAGCCTCAGCACACTTTACAGGTTGTCGCTGACCACTGGGGCCCACATCATTCCATAAACCATTTAACAACAATTCAGGGACTGAATGAAAGGATAAAAATTTCAACGCTAATTTGATACAGTTTAAATTGGAACCCTGATTTGATACAGTTACATATTTCATACACTTTTCATATAATTATGTATGAAATGTGTATGAAATGAAAGGATAAGAATTTCAACGCTAATTTGATACAGTTTAAATTGGAACCCTGATTTGATACAGTTACATATTTCATACACTTTTGATATAAATCATGTATGAAATGTGTATAAAATGAAAGGATAAGAATTTCAACGTTAATTTGATACAGTTTAAATTGGAACCCTGATTTGATACAGTTACATATTTCATACACTTTTGATATAAATCATGTATGAAATGTGTATAAAATGAAAGGATAAGAATTTCAACGCTAATTTGATACAGTTTAAATTGGAACCCTGATTTGATACAGTTACATATTTCATACACTTTT
Organism: Amphiura filiformis; assembly: GCF_039555335.1. NCBI lineage: Eukaryota > Metazoa > Echinodermata > Ophiuroidea > Amphilepidida > Amphiuridae > Amphiura > Amphiura filiformis. Next base: position 19,029,639 of record NC_092628.1, read on the forward strand.
GATATAAATCATGTATGAAATGTGTATAAAATGAAAGGATAAGAATTTCAACGTTAATTTGATACAGTTTAAATTGGAACCCTGATTTGATACAGTTACATATTTCATACACTTTTGATATAAATCATGTATGAAATGTGTATAAAATGAAAGGATAAGAATTTCAACGCTAATTTGATACAGTTTAAATTGGAACCCTGATTTGATACAGTTACATATTTCATACACTTTTGATATAAATCATGTATGAAATGTGTATAAAATGAAAGGATAAAAATTTCAACGCTAATTTGATACAGTTTAAATTGGAACCCTGATTTGATACAGTTACATATTTCATACACTTTTGATATAAATTATGTATGAAATGTGTATAAAATGAAAGGATAAAATTTTCAACGCTAATTTGATACAGTTTAAATTGGAACCCTGATTTGATACAGTAACATATTTCATACACTTTTGACATAAATCATGTATGAAATGTGTATAAAATGAAAGGATAAAAATTTCAACGCTAATTTGATACAGTTTAAATTGGAACCCTGATTTGATACAGTTACATATTTCATACACTTTTGATATAAATTATGTATGAAATGTGTATAAAATGAAAGGATAAAAATTTCAACGCTAATTTGATACAGTTTAAATTGGAACCCTGATTTGATACAGTAACATATTTCATACACTTTTGATATAATTATGTATGAAATGTGTATGAAATGAAAGGATAAAAATTTCAATGCTAATTTGATAGTTTAAATTGGAACCCTGATTTGATACAGTTACATATTTCATACACTTTTGATATAATTATGTATGAAATACGTATGAAATGAAAGGATAAAAATTTCAATGCCAATTTGATACAGTTTAAATTGGAACGCTGATTTGATACAGTAACATATTCGATACACTTTTGATATAAATTATGTATGAAATGTGTATGAAATGAAAGGATAAAAATTTCAATGCTAATTTGATATAGTTTAAATTGGAACCCTGATTTGATACAGTTACATATTTGATACACTTTTGATATAATTATGTATCAAATATGTATGAAATGAAATGATACATTTCATTTGATACATTATCTTGGCATTTGATACACTTTTGATATGTATAAAATGTGTATGCAATGTTAATTTGATACAGTTTTGATACATAAAAGTGTATGAAATGAGGGTTCCAATTCAAATACTTTTATTTCATACATTTTTCATACGTATCAAAGTGGTGTATCAAACGTATATCAAATTTCAGCCAGGGACGTCATCCATTTTTGGTGATATTTCAAAAAAGCGACATGCCAAAGACAAATCTTTGGGTACATACTTTATTAATGTCAATACAGCTCTTTTCCGCATACCTACGTTACTATTCATTTTGATGATTCACTAATTATTATACATTTTGTGACTGCATAAGACTTACTTACACTAATAATAATAATACATCTAATTTTACTTTGATTGGTTACTGATAATATACTTTATTTCTTATATATCTCAGTTATGAATTGAGAATAGTTTTAAAAATAATTATGTTTACCTAAATCACTAAAACTTCTTATATATAGTTATAACAAGTTTACTTTACAAGTGACTAACTTTGGAATTTAGAGTGCTCAAACCCATTACAGGTGAGCTATAGAAACAAATTCAAAGTATAGACCTCTGGGTATAGTTATATACTACCATAATTAATACCATAATTACTTTAATTATCTGAACACTATCTTACACAGACTTTTAAAGTCGACTACTTTTTGACTAGTATTTTACAAACTGTTTGTCTCACAGGCAGCTTTTCCGCTCCACGTTTCTTATTGTTGATTTGTTCCTCTACTTGGTCTACTTCAAGCTGTAACAAAAAGTAGTATACAAACAATACATACACATAATTAGTTGTCTTTTAAGAACGTTTATGAATGTAAAGAAAGAAATTATGATCCAGATATTAGTAGTCAGAAGAACATCTAACGTAAACACATATAATTGGAATTTACTGCTAATTGTCTCGTTGTAACCCGTACGAAACTCGGGGAGCTGATCCTGGTTGCGAAGGTTATTTGAGGAATGTCTAGGGTGTGCGCTCTTGAATGGTTTATGGAATGATGTGGGGCCGTAGTGATCAGCGACAACCTGTAAAGTGTGCTGAAGCTTGTGGATCAACGTCTAGGCGTTGTGCCTGTGGGTAGCGCACTATAATAAACTACTGCGCTTTTTTTAGTTGATAATACCATAGACCATTAGATGGTCTATGATAATACCGATTTAATATTGTAGAAATATTTTATCTGATCATAAACTTAAAGTGATTATCAAAGATTTTGTTCACCGCCCATTATTGTAACAATACGAAATCTGGTGATTAACAATTTCTAAAATTTTAAACTGACTTTTACAGCACAACAAATTCAGTGTGTACATGTTCGTATATCGGGCCAGACAGACAGGTAGACTACTCGGAGATAAGCAGCACAAGTCAACTACCCAGCCGCAAAGCCTCTGCTATTGCAAAACATAAAACAGAATCTCGCCACAACATTATAGGGAGTCTCCGGCAATCATAACATTATGCCTTATGTGTTAGAAAAATAATTATCAAGCACGAATCACATGGTTTTATTTAAAACAAACTCATATTGACCATAAAAACGAATAAATACAGTCGGCTCTCAACACGCGATATTCAAAATTCCCGCGCCGAAATTGTCTAAGTGCAATGACGTAATGGTTATTTGTGCTCAAATGTCGTCAGCCTTCACTGTATTACCGGAACGTCATTGCACTCGACTCGACAATTTCGGTGCCCGGGAATTTTGAATATCGCGTCTTGAGCGGATGTTTTTATTCGTTGTTATGGTCACTATGAGTTTGTTTTAAATAAAACCACGAGGTTCGTGCTTGATCATTATTTTTCTTACATATAAGGCATAATGTTGTGATTGCCGGAGACTCCCTTTAAAGGGTCTCTCCACAAAGGGTTTAGACAAGGATGATAGAGAGTACCCCCGTTTTAGTGAGGGAGGCCATCAAAATCAAGAAAGAATCGCCAGAACTATATCGCGATTAAGGACTGGAGTTGCCATCCATATACAATCGTCCTCGTTTGACCAAAAAGTCGCCAATGGTCAACAAAAGGGAAACACGATATCATAGGACTTCTGATGAACATAATGAAGATGTGTGTCACACCACAGTCTCTGGTCACACATAGAAAATGCAAGGTTAATTGAATTTGTTACGCTGAAAATCAGTTTAAACTTTTAGAAACGCAGCAATATTGTAAACAAAAAGAGAATATAAACAACAAAAAGGTTAACCTATCAAAATAAGCTCACCTTAGTTAGGTAGCGATATTTGCATCAGGTGTTGCGCCACTGCCATTTCTGGTATCAGAACTTCCAGTACCCTTAATTGGATCAGCTTTCATCGATGTCATGTATGTGTTTTGTGCTTGGTTTTGTGTTCCTTCTGGTTGTCGATATACAGATTTTATCTGTAAAATAATAATAATAATAATAATAATAATAACAATAATAATAATAATAATAATAATAATAATAATAATAATAATAATAATAATAATAATAATAATATATGAGTTGGCAATCTCGTACGCAGACTAAGTATTTGATGTAGTGTTCACAATGGACAAATACATGCATGTTGAGCGACCCTTTGCTATCGAATTTACAATCTGCCTAATCATAAGGCTCACGTGGTCAAATGTTTAAGGCACATGTCTCGCAAATGAGGGAATGGGTTCGATGCCACGGCGGGATCAGTTTTCCTGGTTTCCCTGTAAAATATCATAAATATGTTACGACGACGACGAACCCTTATGAAGTATAACATTTTAAATGTAAACATGTGTTGTAAAAATTATATGCAGTCTTACATTATTACCTTCGGAACAAATAGAACAAGCAGCGTGAACGTTACGCAGAAAATGATGATGCATGAAGTAAAGATAAACTGTTCTTCCGTGTCATCTCGTATCAGAAAAGAAACGGTCACTCCCACAATACACAGTACGATGGTGTTGTACACACAAATGCCAATCTGTTTGCTGTCGTTAAGAGCCTCAACGGTAACCTAAAATAGAAAACCAATGTACAAAATCATTTTAACAGGACATTTTTTTTCAAAAGATGTATTTATGAAATCTTTGATAATTATGTCTATCATAAGACTTGTAACGACTTTTTCTTCTTATTCTAATAGCTTAGTTCCAAAAGATATGTTCGACGGGTCAGTGCAAGAACCTCGTATACTATTAGTAGCTAACAGGGGCGTAGCAAGCGGGTGGACAGGGTGGACGAAGTCTATGGGCCCCGAGTGTTCAGGGGCCCGAGCAAAACGAAAATTAAATAAGGGGGAAATATAAAAGAGATAGGGCTGATGAAGGAGGGCCCGCACTGCTCCTTGTCCATGGCCCACAGAGGCTATTGTTGTGTAATAAGCAGAGAGAACCCGGGAGAGAGAATAGATGGAAACATCGTTGATGTATTATAGTTTATATACAGTAAGCCAAAAAAATAAGGTACCAGCTATGTTTACCCCTGTTTATCCTACCAAAGACAGATATGTCATAATTGGAACAACTGTCAATAATAACTGCATCTTTTAGCTCAATTTCAAGACACCATTCGTTGAAATTGATCAAGAAATAAAGACACGACGATCCAAAAACCCAAGGAAGATGCCAATGTAAAAGTTGCAGTTTGCTTCATTGCGCAATTGCATGCCCTATTGATTTGTACACAAAGCGTTCGCAAAAGAGAACTAACGCCGTGCTTCCATTGATCACGTTAATGCTAACGTCGTACTTTCATTGATTAGAACGCAAAAGTGCAACTTTTTATTTTGTTTCTTCATTAGATCACCGTTTCTTTAATTCTCAACCAATTTCAACAAATAAGGTCTTAAATCAGAGCTAAAGAGTACATGTTTTGGCTGCTTGTTTTAATTTTGACATATTTGTCTTTATTTAGGATATACAGGGGTGAACACAACTGGTACCTTAATTCTTTGGCTTACTGTATAATACTAGCGGAATACCGTCTTTTCATCATTTTTCTGCTGTCAATTTCTTTTCTCCGTATATGGACATTTTTTATATTATAAATGCTAATCAAATAAGAAATTGGTTTGAACCTGTACTTAAATTGACTTTTCATTATTTTTAATTACCTACAGCTCTATGAAATACAACCAAGTTCACTAATGTCATTAAGTTTATGGTATTATGTTTAAACAATGTAAATCAGAATGCAAAAACGAATACAAACTTTGCAAAATTACATAAAATGCAAACAGCTGCCTGTAATTTCATAAAATCACAGTCTCTGTAAAATGTAATAATAATCAGAAACAAATATTTGGACGCTAGGTTTTCATTTCAAATATCAATCTATTTAATTAAATTATCTTTTTTTTCAATCGATGAAAACAGCTGGTTTACTGACATCAAGTTAACCAGTATTATATTAAAAAAATGTTATTCATGAAAATTTAAAAAAAAACGCCTACAAACATTGTATTAAATTTTGAATAAAATGCACATATGTCCCTACAATCTCAAAATGTGATAAGATTTCTGTAAATTCGTAAACATTATGTTATATAAGATTTTTTAGTTTGAAAGTTTCGAGCATCTCAAGGTTATTTTGACTGAGTTTGAGTCGGTAAAAAAATTCAAAAGAGAAATGAGGAAAAACCGCATTTCGGATTGGATTTTAAAATGAAAGAAAAGTAATCAAAACTAGGAATTTAGACGCTGTAATGCAGTTTACTCAGACTAATATCAGGATTCAAGTTGCACATGTACATGATTTAGGCATGAGTAGAAACATCTAGGGGCTATATAATTCAGTGAACCCATTTGAAATCTACACCCCGTCATGTTTTCCATTAGGGGTTGTATGGTATTCAACCGGAATGGCCCAATACGCAAAGTGGACGAAATGAAAATACGCAATGACAGAAGTAAATTTGCTGTAACTTTAAAGTAAACCCTCTGAATCACACGGAACAAATTCCTCATATTTGTATACGAAAACATGATATGATAATACATTTTTCGTCGTGATTTCTGTTAAAAAAAGCGTCAATATCCGAGTGCGTACATACCTTTCTTATTTCCCATGCAAGGAAAGTACCAAACAATAGCAGCAGTCCTTTAAACACAAACAGAACACCCAACCAGTAGGCCAGATAATCCGATGAACATTGTTCAGTATAACTAATGATACGCTGATTGGCATTTCCTACTAACCCTTTCTGCAAAATACAAAGATGGTGAATTGAAATCAGAAAATTTATTCACAAAGTTACGCTACCATCTCCTTACTCAAATTGTCTTATTTCACCAACGTTTTAACTGAAAAGTGTAGTAATACTGCATTCATTCATACGGTTGAAAATGCTTCCAGCAAGGCACCTGTTACCAACTGTTAACATGTAATTTGACAACCAATTGCCTCAGGTGAGGACACTTTCTGGAAAGCTGGACTGAACACGATCATCTGATGTAACGGATTGCCTATCATGACACATGTTACCAACTGTCAACATTTGACAAACAATTACATCAATGAAGGTCACTTTCGGGAAAGTTAGACTGAACTCGATCATCTGATGTAACTGATTGCCTATCATGACACCTGTTACCAACTGTCATCATTTAACAACCAATAATGCCTCATGTAAAGTTCACTTTCTGGACAGCTAGACTAAAAAAGCGATATTCTGATGAACTAATTTTCTGTCTGTAAACCTTGGATGGATGACTTGTCATATCTGGGATAGGAAAAGAGTTCCTTTTGGAACTATATAAATATATCACGTAGAATTTCCTTAAAACTTAGTATTATTAAATAATGGATAAGACTTATTGGTAAATAATAGCTTCTCATGTAGCACCTGTAAAGTGTGCTGAGGCTTGTGGATTAACGTCTAGGCGTTGTGCCTGTGCGTAGCGCACTATAAATCACTGCGCTTTAAAAAAATTTACGTTGAAGACATTACCCTCTCGCCCAACTCGATTTCTTCGGCCAGAAGTGGATCAATAGCCTGCCACAATATCAAGATAAGCACGTCAATACAAAAGAACACGAGAACCATGGCGAAAAGATTGTAGTCTGTTATCACCTACAAGATATGAAAAACAACGAAAATTTAGATATTATTTGTTAAAAATAATGAATTACATTGAGTTAGCAGATTTGTAGCATTTCACAGATTTTTAACATTTAACAATAACTCACCCTTCGTTGTTGTACTTTAAGCGGAGCTACACGATATACCCTCCAAGTCTTGCTGAACATGGAACCATATGCAAGTACAAAACCCGTTGAAAGCAGCCATACACGTAACTGAAATAATTTGTTGATTGATAAACATTAACTTATAAAATAAATAAACTTACTAAAATAAAACCCAATTATACACCTAAGAGAGGCGATAGCGGTGAAACTGACCCCGGAAAGTGTCAAAATGCACAACACGATAGAGGTAATGAGATTCGAACCCGCAATCACGAGTCGAAGTACATTTTCGCTCCGACTTGTGTATGGAAAAGTAGCAGTGAATCTTACTTTGCTTCAAAAAGGGTAAACCAACCTGGCATACATCATCGATCACATTTCTGGAGACTGTGTTCCTGTCCAATCCCGCTACAATTACACTCAAGTAAACCAAAATGCTTCCGGCGATAATGATGTTATTCAAGTTCGGGCTCGACATCTTTACATTCCTACAAATTAGTACAATATTATGAGTTTATATGGATAGCACATATTTATACTTTATAATGTATATACTAAATCAATTTTAATTAAAAAATATCTTTTAGCTTAATGTGTTCATGTGCTTAAAGGAAAACAAGACAATTTGTCCTTAAACCCATGGAAACAAAAACAGTTGATTAGGACAAGCCAACAAAAGAGTGATAACAAGGGCATTAGAGCAAGAGCATGCAAACAGAAAATCATGATGGTGGCGATGATAGTGATAGTGCAAGGAACATAAATTGTACCATTTGTCTCTGTTCTTTATGTTAAACGCAAAGAAGAAGGCAGCTAACATGACACCAAGTCCGGCTAAGATGCTCATAAATACGTAAGCAACCAAACTGATTCCGACGTACTCTCGTATGATAGCTGTGTGATCCAGAGGAACCTGATCATCTATTTTTGAAAATAAAGGCACAGAATAACATAATAAATGTTAATGTGTGTACAGAACATTAATCTAGACTTAAATTAAATTTGACTTTTAAGTCTAATTTAATATTTAAGTCTGGATTAATGTTAATACTTAAAAGTATTAAGCGTGCTGATAAAATTGACGGACTGCTGATGATCCTGATTCATGAATTCATCCTTTTGACAGTATACCATTTCTTCCTAAGTCCAATTTTAGAGCTAACAATACTCATACTATACATGTATATTAAGGTTAACAACTATTTTAAACTGTTGCGATTCGGTAGTTCACAGCATCTTGCGAATGGTAGTGAGCTTTGGCAAAAATTGCATTGATCATTGAATAGCGAGTGTGTAGAAGTATTCATATATCACAGATATATTTTTGTAGGTACTGTGGTTCTTGAGTTATGTTGTAAAGAGCACTGAAACAACAACACTTTTGTAAAACGTACACAATTCATTCACAACAATATATCAAGCAAGTTTTCAAAATATATGATTTGTAGAATGAACTTTTGTAAAATATTTAAGTGATATTTTCAATAATATATAAGATTTAGATAATGAAAATTATTGAAAATCGATTGTTTTTGGTTGCTTCGACCAATAATACCCCGTCTACCCTTAAGCAGCCAAATAAGCCTGTTAAAGAGATGGAATCCACAGCCTATATCTTCAACCAATTTCAAATGACTAGAATCTATAGATGAGTTATACAAATTCAGGGCGTGAAATGAAACAATTTATTTTTCGATTCGGGCTGGTATATTTTTACCATCACAATCATAAACAGTTATATATACGCTTCAGCACCCCCCTTCCTTTGAAGTATGATAATATCGTCTTATTATCCGATTATACAGAAGTAGCAGGCGTTATGTTAGACGAAAAAATATAATAAAATGAAAGTATTTGAGTTCACAAACGAAATGATATTGATAGCTGATGTATCTATTTAAAAGCGTTCTATATATTCAAAGCATTTGATTACAGACTGGAAACGATCACTAGATGTTCGTGAATATCAAATCTGAGTGTGACCACACCACACTAGATCTATCCAATGTTTGTGTAAGGTGCATCGCTTTGCTATACAAAGGAAAACAGATATAAAAGCCATAGCTTTCATGGATATCTGCTAGGTAATGACATTTAGAGCGATGTCTAGATTAAGAACAATCAAGAAGTTACTTTACCGCCCCATACTATATCTTCCATCCATTCGATGGTGTTTTGAAGAATGAAATATCTTCCAGCTCGACGCTTTTCAAATCCTAAATCAAAGAAAGAAATAATAGAAGCAAATATGTTTGGCACGTTAAAGCTTCACAAATAGGATAATGTAATGAAAAAGTTTTCCTATGTATTTATCGTTGATGTGGACTGCTATTAATTAACCCTAAAGCTATGGGGGCTTTTGGCGACTGGAAGGGAAAGAAGGAAAGGATGAGGAGAGAAAACAAGCAAAGAAGTTTGTTTGCTTCCGTCGGGATTCGAACCCGAGACCCCTCGCATGCCAAGCACTAGGTCGGCGACCGGTAGCCACGGATCTTTCACTGGCCTGGACAACGAAAGCGTCATCAGATCACATAGGATGCAAACACGCGCAGTGCATGTATCATGTAGTATTTTGTAGTACCTGATAGTGTTACAGTTAATGTATTGTAATGAAACGCACCGAGTGAAAGGTTGAAAAGAATCAAGTGAACGATAATGACAATAATGTACTCTTTTCATTAAAACAGCTAAAGATATATTTTACAGTCACATTATTATATTTGTCCACCTTTATAATATCCGAGCTCACAATCTCCGGGACGATCACCGTCTGTAAAGGTTATGTGACCCTGAAATAGACAAACAAATAAATTGAATACCATTTAACATGTTGTTTCAGGGTGATTTCAGCAAATTATGCATGATTGATTCGTGGTTTTCAATCACATGCGCCAAATATGAGGATAATTTGGTCAGAAACCCACATACAGGTGTCAACATTGGACGAAGACAATTACTTATTTCTTAATTGACGCACACACACCACAAAACCAAGGATCTACTGGTAAGTTTACATAATTACTATACCGTCATCTTACAGAAATACGTGAAAATCTGTTTCCGCCATAGTATCGAAGATACTTAGCGCGCGCCAAATATGAAGTTAACTTGGTCAGAAACCCACATACAACCAGGTGTCAGCATTGGGCGAAGACAATTACCTATATTTTCTTAATTGACGCACACCCCGCCCCTGCCCCCCCACAAAAATCAAGGATTTACTTTCAAGTTTACATAATAATTAATATACCGTTATCTTACCGAAAATCCGTCAAAATCTGTTTCCGCCATAGTATCGAAGAATATCTGCGCCATTTCCTGATCATCGTATGTAAAATCGTCCAATCGGCGTTTCTCACCATTTTCAAATATCTTCGTTTTCAGGATCTCGTCGCTTTTATTCAGCGTCAGGGCGGCTACCCATGTTGCATCATATCCGTAGAACGAATAATCCGTCCACGTGTATCCCTTATTCTCTGGCCATTCTAAGCGATCTCGAAGTTCAGTCATCAACTCTAGAGGTGTCTGAAATTGACCAAATGAAATGAGGAAAATTTAAGGAAATTGATTGAAGAAAGGAAACCTAATATAAGTGGGAACGTAGGAAAAGCAAAAAAGAGGACAGTTAGTGAGACAAAATTTGACAAAAGGAGGAAATAATAAAATAAAGAGGATACTAAAAGGAAAAGAATGAAGATAAAAATAAATACAAAATACAAAAAAGGTGATGAAAAGCTTCTAAATGAAGACCTTGAAATAGAAATCAGGATCTAGGAGGTTTGCATGAATGTTAAATTTCACTGTCCAATAAAACGCTCAAATAACCGACCAAATTACTCGGGGTAATCTTATGACTATGTATCCCTTGCGCTCATTTAAGCGCAAAATACAGGTGTCCCAAAATGATTTAGTCACGGTCAACACATATTGTTTTCAATTTCAACTATGATATGAATATCATTTCTATTGTTTTTTTGTGCTTTTGATAACTTGAACTAAGAATGATGATATCTATGGATTGATTGTGTGATGTTTATAAAGTAAATGGAATAAAGGTTTTGTCCCGTATTGAGTGACCCAATCCCTAATGCTACCCTTTTCTGTAAATAAAACAAACCCAGTTTCCATTGTTTGTCAATCACACCAAAACAAATAAAGATATTATTAGGAAATTATTAAAAAGTACGTGACAGGTGTATAATTACAATGCAGGTATTAAAATTCAAAATACAGCTTTCAAACCGGGGAAAATATTTTACTTCTGGGACACCCTGTATTAGGCTATTTCATGGAAGACATGACCTTAATCTTCCAGACAGGGAGAGTGAATTTCAAATAGGCCTACTTAAATGGGCAACTCCATTTGAAATCCACACGTCCTGTGTTTGACATTAAGGTCATGTCTTCCAGAGGGGGTGTATTAATTTCAAATAGAATAGTCCATTGACTACCTCACCCTGTGTAGAGTGGACGATCATACTTCGAAGGTAGGGGAGTTGATGATGATATTTAATTTTACCCTTATAAACCTACTCTATGTGATATTGAGTTCATATATCCACATTATTAACAAAGTGTGTAACCACCAAAATATCCCTATTCCCGGGCCCCTATTAGTAAGACAATGCATGAAATATCATAAGAAATGCATAATTGCTTTAACTTACTTTCCCTGAAACTGTTGGTTCCTCCTCTTTTGCGCTTAAGGGTAAATAATCAACATATAAGATCTGAGATGACAGGATAGCTTCTTCCATCTCTTTAACCGAACATTCAATTTCGTCGTTCTTTGCTGTCCACCAATTGTCAGCTAGAAAGCCGTAAATGAGCCAAACATACCCGGAATGTGTCATGTTATTTTTGTAGGCCTTTATGTTAGAGCAAAGTAAAATATATTGAATTTACAATATAATGATAAAGCATCAGGGACGTTTGGCTACAGATTCCCTTGCGATAAACTAAAATATTTTATCTCTTGGATGTTACCTGCGCTTTATAAGTTGATTTATAACATGTGATATGCCCTGAGTAGTTTGATGCGGTCATTTAACAAATGAATAAATACATTTCGGCGTTTATATAGCGCCTTTAACCAGATCTCGGAGCGTTCAAGGCGCTGTAATTTCGCTGCCATGGTGAATCATCACAATCTGATCGCATCACCTAGGCTGGGTGCTGCCAAATCTGGCGCAAACCAATCCGCAATTAGAGTGTAACATCCACTAATTATCTGTGCAACTCCCCAAATTCCATTGGGTGAAGGAAGTTTTTGATAACCAAACAACCAAAACCGGAGATCCGGAGAAAACCTACGAGAGCGAGCATGGAATCGGGATAAACCAAGTGCACATGAGTCCTTGGGCCGCACCCGGACTTGAACCTGGGACCTCAGTGCAAGGCGAGGAAACAACCGCTGCGCCAACTCGCTCTCCCTTTAACTTTGTTTACATTTAAAAGCAATGTCATGAAAGATGGGAATCCCATCTCATGTAATCACAACAAACATACATCATGCCTATTTCTAGATTTTGAGAATCTCCAGAATAGAATCTCTAGAATATTCATGTTTAGAAATCAAATCCCCAGATGTTTCCAGAATGTTCATTGTATTGGGCTGTATTCCAGAAATTAATGTCACCCCCCCCCCTAAAGAAGACATGTAATTTTGTACCAACATTTTATCCCAAAAAATGTGAATTCCTATTTTGACAATATATTGATTAATAATTTGGGAATTCAAAGTGTCCCTAAAGGAGACTTTTTTGGGAACTCCCCAGCCTAAAATAAAAAGTTGTCTTTTTCTAAGGAATTCCCATGTCTTTAGGGTTGTGAAAAATAATGACCATTTGGGGGGGGGGGTATTCCCAGAGCAAAAATGGTGAAAAAGTTTGGGAATCACATGTCTTCTTTAGGGGGGGTGCCTTTGATTTCTGGAATAGCCCATTGCATCATGTATGTAAAAGGTATGACATAATGAGCACAAATTGAACACTAGGAATGAGTCAATTTACAGTTATAGCGATCAAATTAATGATGCTTAATCGTTATTCTTAATTACCGTAAAACCTCGTCTACAAGCATATAGAGTGCTTCTGATGAAAGCTCCATTAATCCAGGCGCCATTATGGAGTTTGAGCAAATAAATTACGGATCCAAGCATATACAAACAAGTATTGTTGTAAGACCAATCTATTGTATTGGCATATTTCACGTGTTTCGAATTAATTTAGCTTTAATAAAAAACACTATATATGCTTGTAGACGAGGTTTTACGGTATATCAATATACAGGGGAAGTGACGCATCGCACACTAACACAATTAAAATGAAATTACAAGTGGAAACATAACATGCATAGGCAGATAAACCAGAGTAAAAACTATAGACATACATGCCTGTGCGCTTACTTGAACCCGCACAGGCAGGTATGTCCGGAGTTTTTACTCTGGTTTATCTGCCTATGCATGTTATGTTTCCACCTGTAATGTCATGTTTAATTGTGCTAGTGTGCGATGTGTGATTCTTCTGTTCCTTGCATAATTAAATAATCATTGTAAATCAGAGATTGTAATTTGTTTGCATTTATGTTTATGTTCAAGGTCATTGTTTAATCATTAAAGATTCTAATTTTCTTAATTCAAACAAACAGTGTGTTTCTGTTGTGTATTTTGAAGTGAATTCGGGTGAAAGGTCTTTCCGACTCGGCGACTCGTAACAAATATAGTTTATTGTTGTAAATCGTAATATGTTTTGGTTAAAAATAATATATTCTGTGATTTTTTTTTATTCAAACCTACCTCACAAAATACTTTCCTGGTCGGACCGTCAAACAATTTCACAAAATTTATCTTTGCATCAAGTTTCTGAAATATCAAATGGAACACTATTTAGCATGCATAATATTAAATTAATATTGAAGACCGTTCACCGGTGGCTTAATCTGAGTTCTGTTGTCAGTGATGGGACAGTGATAAAAAAATCCAAATGGGTATTTTGGTCCGATTTTGCCAAACCAATTGCAACATAATTACATGGCAAATTCTGGTCAATAAGTTTTACATTTCTCCTTCAGCTTTATTGCTTCCAAGACATCAATATCACAATATTTATATACATGTAGTTTCTGGAAACGAAACTGTTTTGATATTAATAGTTGGATTACAGGAATAACACAATTTAATGTACATTACCTCCAAATTCGCGATGGACTGTTTCGCATCGCTTCCAATTGCTTCTGTAGATATGATGGTGAGATTAGCATCTTCAGTCAATGTTATGAACTTCAAGGCATTCTTTGAAATAAATAAACATCTAACAGCGTCAACACCGGGTAAATAATGACAAACCAATAAAATACGTCCTGTATCGAATCACGCGATCTGCTATCACACCACTAATCGCCAATTACAAAATAGAGTCCCATTGTTAGTAACTACTAAATGTAACAGAATAATAATTGAGGGGGACAATAAAATAAGCAGTGTCTAACTGTCTCCATATAATTCCTGAACGATTAGACCACATGGTTAGAATGAGATGATTGAAGTGACCGATCGCGCTCTTGTCCTTTCTAGGTGGGCTAGGAGAATTGGGCTAGCCGAGTTATACATGACATAGAGTGGCGTAAGTGCTATTTGATATTCAGACGATAGATCTTTGAATACCGGGGTAGAAAATGATGAATATCTCCCGTGTTTCTTTGTTTTTTTGGGTTTCTAAGTTGCACTTGAATATATGTGTTGAAAGAACACGGTAATCTTCAGTCTGCGTATTGAAAACCAAACCTGAGTTTTTCAACCACGAGGGGCTGCCGCGCGTGCATTCGTAGTGGTGAAGAAACGTATGGTCAATAGCCTTAGGCGGAGGTCCCTCGCCCATAGTCTCAAAACAATTAAACAGGTCGGAACAGATCGCTAGAATGGCCATGTGCGGCTGTTGAAGAACTAGTGGATTCGACCTACCATCATGGGGATTTCTGCCATGAAGATACCGGGTCGATGACACTGTGCATAAAATGCGTAATTATACGTTGATGAAAGAATAAGTATTATATCCAGTGATATCCGAGTTGTGAGACACTTGATCCCACTCATGAAAGGAAAATAACTTGTACTCGCTTTTGTTATCTAAACACACTCCAACCTATGAATATTTTTCACTTTTTGGATATTGGCCTTGTTTTTGAATTATGAACCAAATAAGGCCAAAAATATGACTTTAAGTTTTTACCATATTTTTTTTTTTTTTTTTTAAAGGTAATTTTTGTCCAACATTGGTCTATTTGGTCAATGATTTTTAAAAAAAAGCCAATATCCAAAAAAAATCACAAAATGGTTTTTGGAATGGATTTTTCGATTTTCACTTTTCTATAGCCGTGTATTTCAAATAATTTGAGTCAAAGATGTTTCTGTTTGTATCTGATCACAATCAGATACTGATCAAAATCCTTGAAAGGGAATGGTTGGGCTCTTCAAAGTAAGTATAGTGCAAAGCTAAATATACAGAGCTCCAATACATACCAATATATAAACTTCGTCATTTTGCTGAAAAAAGACCAAATCGTGTCCAACCAAATTCTTGCATTAGGCGCACGAATGCATAGTTCCAAGAGTTCGATGTCGGATTTACCCGATAGAAGTACGGAAACTGGCTTCTTTTCGAAAGTTCTGGTGAACTGGCTGTATATGATAACTAATGACAAATAAATACGAAATTAACTGTATGTTAAACATTGATAAAATGAATTCCGTTTATATTTGATTAAACCCTTTTTGGCGCATAATTATAATTATAAACTGCCCAGCAAACACAAAACGTTTTCGACATCATTCACAAAAGGTTATAAAAGGTTGTCAGAAAACGTTTAAATGTTGGGTTATATAAAGGGTACATTAATGGTATAAAACTTTTTCATAACATTAAATAACATTTAATTAAACATTTTGCTAGGCAAATCCAATAAAAAGAAACTCACTTCTTTAGCTTTCGCCATCTGGTCTGATGGCTTGATCACAAGTGTCTTGGTCCACTGCTTTTCCCGCGAAACGGCTTGTTGACATTTCCCGGAAGTGATGTTGTTTTTGTTTTGAGCAGTGGATCGTATACGTGATCGAGAGAGACGATACCCTCATCGCGGTTGATTGCTTTGGCCCCCTTTTTGCAGATTTGGATAGCTTCCCTTATTCTTCTGGTGAATGCGTTCGAGTCCCTGTCAAGGACTTTTGCCCCCTCCCATTCAATGACGTGGTTCTCCTGCGCGATGTGATCGTAATGGCTGATTTGTGTTGTTCAGAAGTTGATTCTTTCCTGTTTGCCCTTGTGAATTTTCTTTCGGCTATTGTTTCAGAGTCTTTCTTGTGTTCTTTGAGTCTTGTCCCAAACTGTCTTCCTGTCTCCCCTACGTAGGACTTGTCACACCCTTTACATGGGATATCGTAGACAACGTCACTTGTCTGCTTTATGTCCTTTTTGTCCTTAGGGTGGACTAGGAGGCTTTTTAGCGTGTTGGTAGGCCGCATCGCCGTGGAGATGTTGTGTTTTTTAAATATTCTTTGCAGCCTCTCTGCCAAGCCTTCAACATAGGGTATCACCACCATTCCTTTTGATGGTGTGTCGTCTTTCTTTTTCTCTTTCGCTTTTGGTTTCTTGTCCTTCATTTGCTGTTTAACTCTATCCAAAGACCATTTTGGATAGCCACACTCTGTTAGCGCTGTTCTGATCTTTATTTCCTCATCTTTTCTGTCTTCTTCCTCTGTCACGATGTTATCCATCCTATCCATAAGAGTCCGGATGACCCCAAGTTTTTGGTGAAGGGGGTGCTGCGACTGAAAATTCAGATACTGGTCTGTATGTGTTTTCTTTCGGTAAACCAGCAGCTTTAAGGACCCGTCTTCTTTGCGGACGATTAAAGTGTCCAGAAAAGGGATTTTACCCTGATCCTCCTCTTCAAAGGTGAATTTAATATTCCCAGTTGGATCAACGGAATTTAGATGGTCGGTGAGCTTTTGAGTGCTATCATTCTGTATGATCTCCAGTACATCATCAACATATCTTCTCCAGATCTTAGGTTTACAATCAAGGGGCGCTGTGGCAACTGCTTCTTTCTCTAACCACTCCATGAACAAATTGGCGACGATCGCACTAACTGGGCTGCCCATAGCAGCTCCAAAAATCTGGCGGTAGATCTGTCCCCGAAAGCTGAAATATGTTGTGGTGAGTACGAAGCTGAGAAGTTGGATGATGTCATCAGCATTCAATTTGGTTCTGTCCTTAAGAGTGTTGTCACTTTCAAGTCTGGCTTTGATGACGTCCAGTGATTTGTCAATTGGGGTGTTCGTGAAGAGCGATACGACGTCATGGGAGTTCAAAATATCACCATCGTCTATCATAACGGCTGTCATCTCTTATCTTCTGCTAGGGCTTTGGAATTAACCACATGATGTTCAGAGGTACCGACTAAAGGCGCAAGTATTTCTGCGAGGGCTTTAGAAGTCTGATACGCAATTGAGCCGGTGTAATCCACTATTGGTCTAATAGGATTACCAGGTTTATGTATCTTGGTTGTGCAATACATCCTGGGGGTATTCTCTGCTGTTGGGTAAAGCAACCTGTATTGCCCCTCATTAATCTTGGATCCACTGCTCAAAACAAAAACAACATCACTTCCGGGAAATGTCAACAAGCCGTTTCGCGGGAAAAGCAGTGGACCAAGACACTTGTGATCAAGCCATCAGACCAGATGGCGAAAGCTAAAGAAGTGAGTTTCTTTTTATTGGATTTGCCTAGCAAAATGTTTAATTATTTGATCTACAATCCTACAAAATGCATCTATTTATTAAATAACATTTGTTGGTAATTTACTGCACAGCAAACACAAATGTTTTACAGAAAACATTTAAATGTCGGGTTATATAAAGGGTATAAAAACGTTTTAATAACATTCCAAAAACATTTTTGAAAACTTGGTACAAATCATTCTAAACAGAATGTTATTTTGGGGTTGAAAAATATTTTGCAAAAAATGTTTGCCCAAAATATTTACAATAACGTTTTTAAAATGTTTTCACGATCTTTGTGTAACCCGACATTTAAATGTTATTAAAACGTTTTGTAAAAAACATTTTAAGAACATATCTGTGTTTGCTGGGTGCAAATATTTTAACATAATGTTATTTAAGTGTTGACAAAATATTTGGCCAAAAATGTTTGCAAAAATAGTTTACAATGACATTTCGAAAACATTTTAAAAATATTGTTGTAGTGTGTTTTCATACAAAACGTTTTAAAACGATTTATATAGCCCGACATTTTTATGTTATTAAAACGTTTTTACCTAAACCAAAACCCAAAATATAACTTATTTAAAACGTTTTAAAAACGTTTTTGTGTTTGCTAGGGTACATGCTTTATTGGCTGTCCCAGGATGATACGCGTTTGTGCATGAGATTTCCGATACTCAAACTTGTCAGTATGTTATTGAAGACGTATCGTTTCAATAGTAGCTTCAATTTGGAGTGAAAGTGGGATAGCGAGTGTCAGAAAGTTGAGAAATAATGTTGGTAATTTAGATGCCCCAAAGAGCTCTCCTCAATCAAGATATCGAAAATATAGCAAGACATGTTTTTGTCATGCAAGATTCGCCAAAGTTTAATCGGGGTTCTGATAAATGGCGATATTATTTCTTTGGTCGGCTTGTAGCACAATACAAACAAGAAGAAATCAATCACTCGGCGTAATTTTTAGGGGACGCACATTTGATTAAAAAAAGTTGTTTGATGCAAAAAGATTCGAGCCAGGTATACCAACTTGGTGTGGGGAACAAAGACAAAGACAAGATAAAAACTAATGCAGTATGTAAACCAGAATGGTGTACATGCACTGTTACGTCTGCATTAGAAAAAATCCAAAACCACAGGGATGGTAGACAAAGTTAACAAAAATACAACCGACGTTTCGAGCAGATAAATTGCTCTTCTTCAGGGACAGACAACAAAATATAAAAGTGTTGCTCATTTACATAATTATATTGCTTTCCAGTTTCTCATTGTAGTGAACCGTCTTTTTTGAGTTCTATTTGAACTTGCCTGAACAGTTTTTGACTTGAATTTTATTTTTATATATTTTTTAACTACAGTTACAGTATGTTTGCTTTTATATTTTGTTGTCTGTCCCTGAAGAAGAGCAGTTTATCTGCTCGAAACGTCGGTCGTATTTTTGTTAACTTTGTCTACCATCCCTGTGGTTTTGGATTTTTCTAATGCAGACGTAACAGTGCATGTACACCATTCTGGTTTACATACTGCATTAGTTTTTATCTTGTCTTTGTCTTTGTTCCCCACACCAAGTTGAAAAGGGACTATAAACGCTCTCAATGGACAGAACATCATATACTGTTGTTGTTCACAGAAAAAAACTCCAAATTAAATATATATTATTATTTATATATTAGTAAATTGTGATATTACAATTCATATGTATATCAATATCATGAGAAATATTAGGCCTAAAAAATAAATACATAATTTGAGCTTAGAATTTCATCTGAGACTAGCATATAAACCGTGTTTGTATCTGATTTCCCTGTATATTGCAATGCTATAGTTTCAATTGGATGAAATGTTACAAAGCAAACGCATAATAACAATACTGTGTGGGCTTTGTTCCCGAAATGAGAACAATAGTTTGCATATTGTTATGCAGCATTGTTATGGTAAATGATAGTACAGCTCATTGTTGCTAATGTCAAACTTGTCAAAGTGATTGTGATTATATGATGAGAGCATGATATAGTGTAGACTGGCCCACAGTCTCGGTTCGGTTCCATCTCTGGATAATGTAAAAATAAATAATTACATAATGCCCTATAAAAAAAATGCCAAAGTCCCCCCCCCCGTAGTTTTCTCAATGCCAAAAACCCATTCCTCTTCATCCATAAATCGACGCCACTGATTACACACACAGTCAACCATTCATTATTAGTGAACGCGAAAGTCCATTGAGCGCTGATTCCTCGACTGGACCAATCTGTTTGAGATCTCCTTTCCAAATAATCGTTCAACGAAGCCCGGTGATTCCGATGTCAATTACGAACTTAACACTTAAATAATATTTAAATGTCGGATTATATAAAGGCCATGAAAATGTTTTTCAAACATTATTTTAAAATATTTTGGGCAAACATTTTATCAAAATATTTTGTCAACACTTACATATCATTCTGTTTAGAATGTTGTGCAGCAAGTTTTGCAAAAATGTTTTTTGAATGTTATTCAAATGTTTTAAATAATATTCAATATTAAATATTCAATATTCAATATATTTAAACGTTTTCTGTAAAACGTTTTGTGTTTGCTGGTTAGACTGTTTCCTAAGTTTGTTAAACTGAACATTTAGTATTCACTACTGCGAAAATGAACGATGCATGAAAAGAAAATGTGCAGCAATATCAGGTGGTGATTTGCGGTTTTTTTTTCAAATCATCATTTCATTGAAATTGCAATACATTATTACATGTACTTATTACTTTCGGTGAAATTTTACAAACTTTCTTTTGTAAGCCCCATTAAAATACAAGATGATGATGGCCGTTATGTGTTTTTTAAATTGTCGTTTCATGTGAAATTGAAAATAAATGATCATGATTATTAATTTGTGAAATTATATTGAACAGCTTTCTTGTTGCAAGCCCATTAACTTTGTGTCGCAATATACTAGTTGTTGATAGATATGATTTGCTATAGCTTCCACCCCTGACATTTCAAACTGTTCATTTGACCATCTATATGTTTGTTTTTTAAAACTGCATACCTGAGAATTTTGTTAGCTTCAGACTCGCACCGACCGGGAGGGCAAGTTTCCCCTAGCTCGAAATACAGGGACAAAATTTACCAAGTTGTGTTTCTTCATTTGGCCCGGTATTAGGCTACAGTTATCCTAATTTTGGCCCATTTAGTGTTAAAATTGCAAGTTTTCACGCGCCTATTTGTCCATTTTAGTAACGGGTTAGCGGGGTAGTTTTTAAATGTAGCCCCCCGGCTAGATGGTCCGGGTACGTCCCTGGTTTGCGTACATGTTTGTGTAGAAAAAAAAAGGCAAAAACGTTCATTAGCCCTGGGTGGCACCTTAGGGGGAGCGAATTGGCCAATTCAGTATCGATTCTGCGCCCGCATATATTTTCGCGCGCTTCGCCCGCATTCAAGACAAATAGTCATTTGAAAGATCAACTTAAGACAGGTTCATTCATTATATTAAGGTGGTACTACAGTACCCCTTGATAATTTGTGAATATTTTTGCATTTTCTCAAAAAATAACAACACTGGTAACAAATGTCATGTATATTATAGGGGCAAGGAATCCAGTTACTACACTGGAATTTCAGTGACTCAAGACAAGCGGTACATTATTTATGATAAGAAAAGAGGTCCCACTAGAATGTACCTCATTTCATAACATATATAATGAACCACTTGTCTTGAATCCCTGAAATTTCAGTGAAGTAATTGATTCCTTGCTCTATAATATACATAACTTTGTTACCAGCGTGTAGTTATTTTTTGAGAAAATGCAAAATTACTCATAAAATTTATCAGGGGTGTAGTACCACCTTTAACCAAAATCAATTAGTGGTATGCCCTATTTGAGCAAATTTTCGCCAGTTTATATCCGTTTTGCAATTTTTCCTAAGACAGAGCTTGACCCCCTCATTGGCGTAGCCAGCAGGAGGGTGGGGGTAGGTGCCCCACAGAAATTGTCAGTGGAGGTAACATTTTGGTCAAAGATTAGACAAACTGAAAATAAACTAATCATTTATCATACTCGGTACATATTTTTTGCCACGCTGCATGTGATCGGGTGTCTGGAAAAACGGGGTCATGTCCCTGTTCCAGTTTGGAAAAACGTACCGCGTCCTCGTTTTCAAAACACGGGATCATATCCCCTTTTTCGTATCCAAGCCTTGCACAGCTTGGGCGAATTTGCTCCAGTATAATGTCAAGTTTGGCCATTTTAGCTTTTAGCCAGTTCCAGGACACTTATACTAGGAACGAAATACACTATTAATCATCTGTTAAAGTGGGGCTCAACATTTGGACCCCCTCCCCGCCAAACACACATTAAGAAGGCTGGCTACGCCATGGAAAGGTCGGAGTATCACCTTCATGCCGTGGAACGCCCGGTTACTTGGCATGTGCCCTTAATCCGCACCTGAATGTACATTATATGAGACAACTCTGTTTCAGAACATTTCGACCTAAAGCGTTCTCACTTGATAACACTAATCTTTGGATACTTAGTTTCTGTTCAATTGAGGAACAAACCGAAAACCTAAATAGACCCGAAAAGAAAATATCTGATTATAAATACCGTTATCAAATTCCAGTAGTGTGAGATCTCTGCAACGTTGTGTGCGTTGAAAGAGCACGGTGGTCCAATAATCATAATTTTCGTGGGTTCGTTGATAATTTGATCAATAAACATCCGAGTGCCAAGACCGGAAACACACTGAAATGAATAAAAGAAAAGCGTTAATTACTCAAAAGTGCGGTGTCTTCCCAGTGTCTTTTCCACAACTGGACTACCCCGTAGTCCACTTGCCCATTGTGCATACTCTGGATATTGTATTTAAGCTTAAAACTCTGATTTAATTAATATGTGCACAATTGATAGATTTTCACATCTGATCTTTTCAGTCACCCTACTCCCTCTCTTTGTTAGCTTCCCAAGTAGACTACTGACTTTGCCTTACGGTTAAGATTTTTAACACGGGACTCTATGGACATGATGGAGAGTTAGGCCAATTTCTGGCCTAACTAAAATTGGCCATGATGTAATGCATCTTTAAATGGATCTGCTTTGTGATTGGTCGCCCATATCTCGCTATGGTTTAAATCTTCTGGGTCCGCGCCATTACCATTAACTACACCGTACACAACTGTCTGTGGTATTTGCGGCGCTTTTGTGTTGACGCGAAAGTTAATCTCTCTTTAAAAGTCATAAAGTAAAACTTTGGCGCATTATTTACATTTTTCATATATATACATTTTACAAAATATTAAAAGTTCAGAAATTATTGTGAAGTGCCCGTTTGAACAAGTTTGAGTTGTAATTTATTAACCTTAAATGTTGTGGCATCTCATTCCACGCTGTAACACCTCGATAATGAAAGTTCCTTTTCCTGCTTCTGACGACACCTTGTTATGGTAAAGACATAGACCTGAGCTTGACTTTGTTACGTAGGCGTGGTGGGTGTTAACATAGAAAAATTTAGTTCGTAGGTAATCTGGGGCATTCCCTGTCAAGCATTTATGAACAAGATTAATAAGATTGATATGAGAACGGGTTTTCAAAGTTTTCCATTTCAGAACATCATACATATCCAAAACACGTGCCCTTGGGCCTTCGTTAAGTACTAACCTCGCAAGTCTATTTTGGAGTACTTGTAATTTGTTACTAAGATCCTTAGAGCAATTATTATTCCATACAAGATTGCAATAATCAAAGAACGGCATTACGAGTACATTGGCAAGTAATTTGGTAACTTTGGGTGGAGTTATGGTCATTTGATGTTTGATTTATTTGAGTTTATTAATCATTATTTATGGCAAAATAGAACAGTTTGTAACCTATGATTTACAAAGTGCGCATGAAAAAATACCATACCCTATAACTATTTTAACGCCACAGAATGTATATTCGTACTTTTTTGGTGGTATATATATCGAACATAGTTATATAAGTTATATAGTAATGTGAAAGTAGTATTTCTAGTATTTGAGCGTGCACGTATTATCTAAAATCTATTGTTTAGCGTGCGGGTTTTAGATAATCTATTGTTTAGCGTGCAGGTTTATATAAACCTGCACACGAAGTAGTTCGCGAAAATAATGCACGAGAGAAGAATACATAAGGATGAATAGAAACGGCCACTAGAAGTATATTGTAGGATAACTCGCAAACTCGCACAAACTATAAATTCGTTAAAAATCCTTGTGATAAGGCGAGTAATTTGGTATCTCTTTCAGTAAGATTGGAGAATTTTCAATTGTTTACCCTTCTGTGACCTTTCGTGACCTCTAGCGGTCACAGGGGTAAAATGATTCTACGCTTTAAAATCAACATTGGACATTCACGGTTGTTTGATGTGATCATTTATTAATTTTTTTAACAAAACATTATTATAATATTCAATTCTAGACCTGAATAATACCAACAGCTATCACACTACTGTCTGTTCAATTAGCTTAGATTCTTGAATTTTTAAGATATTTGAAAAATAAAAAATTGCGGTCAAAGTCATCAAAGAAAAGTGTTAGCACAGCCTTAGACCTAACGTGATTTATACTTTTCAAATTCTAAAGTTCAATTTAAAACCCCATTTCTTTTCAATTTTGGTCTTTTCCCGCGATATTTTTTTTATAAAAAGCCGTAGAACGTCGGGTACCATAAACTTTTTTTAATCAATCCATTTAGAGCAATGGGGACGAATGTCCCAATGCGCAGAGATAGTATTTATTCGACCATCCGCATCAGGAGGTATTGTCCAGCAAAATATTTGCCAGTATGCCTAATTTATTGAAACATTACGTTATTATTTATGAAAGGTTTTCTGAAATATTTATTTATTTTATTTAATTAATTAATTAATTAATTAACAATTCATAGAACAGACCTTCCTGCATACGGAGCCGTTCCCCTGAGTTTCATGCCCAAAAGGCACTCGTCCGCCGATTAATTAATTAATTTATTAATTTATTTATTTATTTATTTATTTATTTATTTATTTATTTATTAATTTATTTATTAATTTATTTATTTATTTATTTATTTATTTTGCGAATGGGTCTGAGAAGGTGTACGCATATAGGCCTATTATAAAACTACACATTTATTTTCAATTTGTTATTTCGTTTTGTTTGTTGAATACAAACTATGAGAAGGATATTTGAAAACAAAAGAACTTTTGTACAAGAAAATATTATTTAAAACAATCAGGTTACAGAAAACAATTCTTGTAAAGTCACTGTATCTGAAAATGTCAAGCGAATGCTGATATTCTTGGGACGGAATGATGGTATTATACAAAACTCAATGTACATGGTAAACCAGTTGAAATAAAAACGAAATCCATAATTTTAATGTCATTGTTTAGGAAAAAAATAATGCTCAGAATAATGTTATACATAAAACATAATCGCGTCATATAATTTCGTGTAACAAAAACCGGTGGACCATCATCACCTATAGAACCTATCAAATAACCGGAACGGTATAACAATTGAAATGGCAGGACAGATTGGTGGACAGATTGTTTTGCTAAATTGGATAGGGTCTATGCTCTAAGTTGAGAATGGACCGTCCCACTCGATTTGTAAAAAGGTCGCGAACCCTTTTGGTGGACCCAAGTAACTGCCTAAAATAAGGTAAAATTGAAAAGAAATGGGGTTTTAAATTGAACTTTGGAATTTGAAAAGTATAAATCACGTTAGGTCTAAGGCTGTGCTAACACTTTTCTTTGATGACTTTGGCTACAATTTTTTATTTTTTCAAATATCTTAAAAATTCAAGAATCTAAGCTAATTGAACAGACAGTAATACTCTGTGTATACACATATATTTTATAGCAATTTTTAAAATTATATCAAATTATTCATCTTTTTCTTCTTTTTTTGTGGTAATTTTAATTCTATAAACTGTACATTTGTGTGCAAATTGAGGGCGCTATTTACATATATTTTAAATTTAAATGAGCCAAATAATATATAAAATTCCCATGTGATTTGTTAGTCTGTTTGCTGATGTTCTAATACCATTTTACAAGTGTCTACCCCTAGATGCAAACAAGATTTCAGATAAATAGCGCCATCATTGTTCAACTTTTCTAAAAAATGTCTCATGCTTCTAACAAAGAGTGCACAATGACTTTCAGTTTGCAATAAAAGCAAAACTGCAGATTTTTAAGACTAATCCAACAAAACAATAAGAACTGCCGAGCTCAGAAATGACATTCGATTGGTAAATCCTTAACACAGCTACACCATTAATGTCAAATAATATTATTATGTTAGGTGACAAATTAAATCAAATTATAATTTATATCATTTCTAATTCATTTAATCACTTAATCACAACTGATTTCGTGTGCGTTTTTATTTTGTTTTACACTTTTAAATGTGTATATTGTTTCATCTTTGTCTGAGCAAATTAATAACATTATTGTAGATACAATTTAGTCAATTTTTACACACGTTTTTAATTAAATTTACTTTGCCAGAAAGCCACAACATATATCAAACTAGTCTACTGATATTCCCATACCTAAGTAAGAAAAAGAATGCCTAAATGCGTTTTATGGTTGGGCAAGGCAATTGTATTTATTTGCACAAGCGCAACCGATATAGAATAAAGGAATACAAAACATGACTTTCAACCTCCACCATAATTATTATGATAAAGTTGTTTACTTGCAACATGAAAAGAAGTTTTGAGGTTGACGAAATTGGTAATAAGTTCAAGCCGTCAATAATATGGAAAGAAAGAAAGAAAGAAAGAAAGAAAGAAAGAAAGAAAGAAAGAAAGAAAGAAAGAACATGCTAAAAGTCCTTAGTCATAGCCATTTTGCAAAGTGGCTAAGGGAACAATATGTTACGCGAAGAGGCGTCTTGACATTTTGCCAAGAGTATATATAGTACAAAGAAAAAGTGCAAGATCCAAGGTCTTTTAATTTATTTTTATTGTCACCAACACCAAGTACGCATTGCAGAGATTTCTACTCTTTGTTTACTTTCAGTCTTTGATTTCCATACGCTACTTTGGGTGATACAAATTGGCAAAAGTGCATTTTAGTATTTCTTATTTTGATATGATAACGATAATGAACTGAGTGAATGTATTCGTGTTGTTGCATTTAGCTAAATGCAATAACTCTATGGCAAGTGCGATTATCTTGACGAATGCATTTGCACGAGTGCATTATACGTCATATACTTTGAGTATATCAGTTATATTAAAAATAATAAGGTAATGTTAATTGCTGTATTTGTTATTTTAATTTGTAAGTTTAGGAATAATATCTTAAATTAAAACATTTCCAGGCCACTGACCAGGTTTGAAGGCAAGGCTGCATGTAAATGGGCAGGAAAATCAATCACTGTATACGTTATACTTATTTTTGTTGGACTCGCACTCTCGTATCATTTGCCATGTAATTATATAACTTAACTGCATGTAGCCCTAGTATTGAAATGTAATACAGCTCGGTCAAATTTTGCAATTGAATTACAATAGGACCTACATTAGCTTACATTGTACATGATATGATATGATATGTTATTGAACATACAATATAGGCTAATAATTATGTTATTGAAAGGGGGATATTATATAATTAGCTTACAATATAATATGCCAAGTGGTTGTAAGTGTGAACTTAACACAGAAATACATCCAAATCATGTAGTTGTGGTGTCAATTCACACTGTGGCTGGTGAAAAACAAGCAGATTCCTCCGAGGCCAGACCGCACTAGGACCAAAGTGTCGGCCGACACACAAAGCGCAAATCTAATGGTCAGGGGACCAGGGGCAATGTTCCAGATGGGATTCCAGGGGCGAAGCTCCAGGATTTTGAGGTGCAAAACCATCTGACCCCCCCTTTCAATAACTAAAAACCATCTGACCCCCCCTTTTGCCTGACCAAAACCATCTGACCCCCATGTATTCTCCCGGCCCCCTCCGGTGGAAATAATGAACGGTCCCTAAACAAAAAAAGATGCTTTCTCTTTGCCAGTGGTTTACGCAGCTCTCCGCTGGGAATCAAAATCTTGACGGTCCACTTTTCTGAATTATTATAACAAGACAAACATTTCGATACCATTTTCTTCAGAATTGGATAACTTTCCTGTGTTTGACCTATAAATTGCCCAAATTTCAACTTTAACTCTTTACACCAATATAACTGATATATTTTATGCCACATTCGGCGTACCTCTCATCGCAGGTCTAGTAACGGCTTCTACATATTCTTGCCGTTAAAAGTAATATCTGAAAATATTGGTTACTGAATTTAAAAGACCATTCCAAGAAGATCAGGGATATTTTTGTTGTTGTTTAGCTTTGTTTTCAACATCTTGCTTTTCTGCAAGTATGCGATTTGTCCCTAAATGATTTTCCATGCTCAAAGATAAACTCGTATATGAATAGTAACCTTGAACGTTCTTCTTGAACTTGTCATCACGATACTGAGAGTTATACTGGCTAAATGCCCCATCTATTAATGCATAAACATGATTAAGACTGTACGGAAGATGTGTTCTTGTGGGTTACTTTACTCATTGGGATTATTCGACTTTTAAATTCCAATAATCGTGATAAAAATATGCAATAATAATAATCCAAAACGTAATATGAGCCACATTAAAAGTGACCAATTATTGGTATAATATCTATCAGGCCCGCAGATATATGTATGGGGTGGAATATGCAAAAAGCGGACCCTTTCCTTAATAAATTCGTTATTTATGCACCTGAAACTTGATTTTTTTCGACAGGTCCAGACAGAATCTATTAGAATGTCCATTGTTTGCGGATTACGGTTTATTGATTGGATGAACATCTGATTTCAACGATTTGTAATAACAGGGGCCAACAGGTAAATGATATCTAAACCCCAGGGGCACCACTTTAAACCTTTAGCCATAATGCCCAAATGTAAAAACCAAAGAGTCCTAATGTAAACTCATCAACAAAAGTTTGGAAAGTTTTTTCAAATATCTATATATATCTCAGATTATTTGTGACATACTCATATCGTGTTGCATATCAATAGATGGCTACGTTATTTCCCTTTTACAATGATGCCACATTTGAAACAATCACCTTTTCACGGCTGAGTACACGTCTTGCGAATGTAGTGGGGCCTCAAACAATATGTGCCAAATTAACCATTATCCTGTGCTCAAACAACACCAGTCACTAACCTCAATAGCGGGTGTAAAAACTATACGTAGCCACAACAGCCAGATACCCCCTCCCCGTGTTGCTCACCAGCCTGGTCACACGTTGCTGTGGTATGACATTCCATTCTTCAACCGGGATTCTCGTTTCAAGTCATTAAATGTGGTTGCATTGGCAACTCTGGCACGCACAAGTTTTCAGGTCTTTTCGCCAGCCCATAGGGCTGGTATCTAATTCTTAGATGGGATTTGTGTACATTAAAGATTAGCTAAGATTATAGCCTTCTTCTATTGGTATGAATTATTTTTTTACTTTTTGTGGTGGAAATGTTTTTGATGTCTGCTAATTCGATTTGGAAGGAAAAGAAAGTATGTTTTGCCGTTTCAACGAACGAAAACGATTGAGTATTGCCAAAGTTATGTTTGAATTAATTATGACTTAAAAAGTTATCATAGGTTAGGCCTACACATATAAACATAAACTTGTTCAGCAATCAGCACAACAATTAGTAATTAGCGGGGAATGATCACTGGAACGAGGTCATATTAGTGGACTACTGAGCATAGCATGATGTTTGGTTGCCTGTGAGTGCATAATTGATATGTTGATAACAGATCTAATAATGTTGTAGAATCAAAATCTTCATTATATGGACCACATTGAAGTCAAAGTAATTATCTATCCTATCCTGTATCGTTTTATGGATAAAAATGACTCAAAATGTTATTGATGATATTATTGCTATATCTTTAAAATCAGTTTTGTCTTTTCAACGGGAAAAATCCGATGGAAAATAAAGTTTTTAGGGGCTAGCTATAATATTGAACAATATATCCCATATTTTGACATGCACTTATAGAAAATAAATAAATTATTGTCTTACTTTATAAATTATAAATACTGTAAAATGACACATAACTAAAGTGAGGCCACTTTCTATCTTTTTTATTTGATTCATAACATTACTTTACTTTTGTCCTCCGCTTGTTCCTCTCAGAGTCGCGGGGAAATGATGGGACGTCTGTCTTGGGCTGCATGGGTAGCATCTGTCAGGTTGGTATTGTGCCTTGTCAGGATTTTCTTGACCCCTCAATCCATCTTCTTCTTGGTCTTCCTACAGGCTTGGTACCGGACAGTTTGCTGTTGTAGGTCCGCAGGGCTGGTTGATTTGTGGGCATGCGCATAAGATGACCAAACCATTTGATGCGATGGCTTTCAATCTGGTCTAGCATAGGCTTGGTGCCAACCATGTCTCTGATGACTTCATTTCTAATTTTGTCCCGTCGTGTCTTGTTTACAGCTTTTCGTAGGCATTTCATTTCACAGGTGGTGATCTTCCGTTCAGTCTTTTTGTTCGAGCCCATGTTTGTGCCTGGTAGCAGAGAGTCGGAGTATAGATTGCGTTGATGATTGTTCTTTTTGCATCCATTGGCACAGCTGGGTGGGAAAGTATAGGCCCAAGCATGAAGGTGATGTTGTTTGCTTTCTGGCATCTGGTTTCAATTTCTCGGTCTATCTTCCCGTCTTCAGTAAAGATGCTGCCCAGGTACTTAAACTCCTTTGATTGCTGGAGGGTTGTGTTGTCAATCTTGATGTCCAAGGTCTTTTGGGATCGGCTGATCAGCATGGGTTCTGTCTTTGGGATGCTTATGCTCATGCCATACTTCTGGCAGGTTGCGTGCAGTCTGTTGGTGTGGTTTTGTAAGCTAAGGCTGTCTTGGTGGATGAGACATTGATCATCTGCAAACAGTAGTTCATTGAGAGCTTCTTCATCTAGATTTGCTTCTTGGGTGATCCTGTCCATAAAAATGAGGAACAGGAGAGGCGAGAGGACACATCCTTGTCGGACACCTGACTTCACAGGAAACCACTTGGTGAGTCCTGTCCTTGTCCTGACAGTACAGAGGCTGTCCCTGTAGATGGCTCTCACACTGTCCAGCAGTTGCCCTTTTACACCGTAGTCTTCTAGCACAGTCCAGAGTAGATCTCTGTTTACTCGATCAAACGCCTTTTCTTGGTCTATGAATATAGTGTACAGATCTTGGTTGTACTCAATACTCCTTTCACACAGCTGTCTCAGAGCAAATATGGCATCAGTGCACCCTCTGTTCTTCCTGAACCCAAATTGCGCTTCGCTCAGCTGATGTTCAACAACTGGTCGTATTCGTTTCTCTAAGATCTTTCCATAAATCTTCCCAGTATGGCTGAGCAGAGAGATTCCTCTATATTTGCTACAATCTCTTTTACTCCCTTTTTTTTTTCAGATGGGGACAATTATTGCACGTTGCCAGTCATCGGGTACAGCTCGCTCCTCCCAAGCCCTGTTGAACACTCTTGTCAACCATTTGACTCCTGTATCTCTACAAGCACGTATGGCTTCTGTTGTGATGTCATCAATTCCAGCTGCCTTGTTTTTGGGACTGGTTTTAATAGCATTTCTGACTTCCTCCTGGAGTATGGGTGGATCAACTTCCTCTTGGAACCGAGGATGGAAGGGCTGCTGCTGTTTTCTGTCACCATCACCGCTTGGTTTGAGCAGATCTTCGTAGTATTCTTCCCATCTGTTGGTGATTTCGCAGCTGTCTGTGAGGGGGTTTCCATCCTTGTCGTTTATGATGGCGGTTGGGTCAAAAGGCTCGTCCTGCTGTTTGTAGGCTTTAACTGCTTTAAAGAACTCTCTGCTTGAGCTACTTGATTTTTCTGCCAGATCTTCCCCATATGTTTTCCAAGACTGGTCTTTGGCTTCTTTGATAGTCTTCTTGCAGTTACGCCGGGCTTCCCTGTACTCGTTGTAGTCTGCTTCCAGGTTGCTTTTGGACCATTTCTTGAAGAGTCTTTTCTTCTCTTTGGTTGCTGCTTTGACCGTGTCATTCCACCAGGATGTCCCTTTCACTTGTCCTGTTTTTCTTTTCTTAGTCCCACAGTTTGCTTTAAGGGTGTCTGTTAGAGCATCTTTGAACCATGTCCACTCTTCTTCTGTATTTCCTTCCTGATCTGGTAGTTTTTGGAATAGCTGATCCATCTGTTGTTCGATGGCTGCCTTCACTGGTTCTTCTGCTAATTTTCTGAGGTTTATTGTCTCAGGTTGCTGCCTTTTATTT
The DNA here is from genome assembly GCF_039555335.1 of Amphiura filiformis. NCBI lineage: Eukaryota > Metazoa > Echinodermata > Ophiuroidea > Amphilepidida > Amphiuridae > Amphiura > Amphiura filiformis. The sequence continues at coordinate 19,061,968 of NC_092628.1, forward strand.
GGCCGTGGTCTTCTCCTGGCACTTGTTTCCATCATGACTGGTCTATGATCAGTATCTATGTGGATGTTTGGCATTGCTTTAGAGTCATTCACTTTGCATCGATCTGTCTTTTTAATGAGGATGAAGTCAAGCTGAGAAGCTTTGGTGAGGTCATTCCACTTGTACCATGTGAATATTTGGCTACTCCTATGTTGGAAGAATGTGTTTGTGACAAAGAGATCATGTTGGGCACAAAGTTCCAAGATGAGCTGTCCATTGTAGTTCCGACTTGTGTTTGGTGCACTGTGGGGTCCTAGGTAATCTTCCCAAGGTGATCGTTCACTTCCCACGTGTCCATTCATGTCTCCCATTACCACCAGCATATCCTGATTCTTTGTACTGTTTATAACATCAGATAACTCTTCAAAGAATGTATCCTTGTCTTCATCTGAGTAGGAATCATTGCATGGAGCATACACTTGGATGTATGTTGTAACCTCTTTCTCTTGTTGTATTCTGAGTCTGATTATTCTTTCGGATATGTAGTCAACTTCCATAATGTTCTTAGCTAATTCTGGGTGTAGGTAGAAACTCACTCCATGGACGGCTCTTTTGTTCTTGTCCACTCCAGACCAGATGAGTACATAGTCGTTGTACGATTCCTTCATGCATTTTCCTTTAAGTCTTGTATCAGATATTCCCATGATTGAGATGCTATACCTCTGCATTATTTCAACAATCTCTGGTTCCTTCTGTCCAATTCCACTGACATTCCATGTTGCAGTCCTAGTCGTTGGGCTATTTCGTTGTCTTTTAACAGTTCCGTGTCGTTTTCCATTTGAATCCGTCCGTTTACATTTCCTTTGTTTACTTTGAGCGGTAGTTTATCAGCTGCAGGCTTGCTGGGCCATTCGCAGTCATAAAATTACATTCAACAAAATGATTGAAGACTGAAAAAACACACAATGCAGACTATTACAGAATGGAGTAGGTAAGATGCCATGTCCATAGCTTTGCAGGAGTTTCGGACTAACAATCAACACATTCAAAAATACAGTTTAAAAGTGAAGATTGTAGTGAATGATCAGTCCTTTATCATGTGCTTGCCACTATCTACTTTATAGTAAACTATACATTGCGAAATAATATAAAATCATTTTAAAATAAAATGTGCATGTAAGTTGAGTTTACATAGCGAATTAACTAACAACTGCAGTGTATTTCTTGATTTTAATAATAAGCATGGGTAAAAAGCAGTAAAGACAAAAATACAGAACAATTTGGAGTAATGAATTAAAGAGTTGACAGGAGTTATAGGAGTTGATGTTTTTTGCTGTTTCATGTTCTCACCATTGATGGTTTGGTTGACTGTCATGTAACATGGATGTAAAAAAAAAAAAAAAAAATGCCTTTCACGGTGACCCAAACTATTTACAAGACCTCTTCGGCATTGAGGCTTGCCTTCCCTTTTAAAGGAATTTTTATTCAAGGTTGAGGTCTGGGCTGATGAAAAGCCATTCCATTCCACCTACTCTCATATCCTATAGGTATAGTCGTTGACTACCCTGGCTCTGTGGGGGCAAGCGTTGTCATCTTGGAGGATTGCATTAGGTCCCAGATTGTGAAGATGTGGTATTGCAGATTGCTGCAGAAAATAATGGCTAATTTGGCACATTCTGTTTCGATACTCTACTACATTCACAAGACGTGTAGCCTACTCAAGGTGTGAAAAAGGTGATTGTTTCAAATGTGGTGTCATTGTAAAGGGTATAAAGTAACTATCCACTGATATGCAACACGATATGAACATGTCACAAATAATCCGAGATATAGATGCTTGAAAAAACTTTCCATACTTTTGTTGAGGAGTTTATATGAAGAGAAACTACTGGGTGACACACAGTCACAGAAACGAGAAAATCATGTCGACAATTCGCATCGATTGCCAAAAATAGGCAGTGTTTTTTCTTCTAAAAGCTAAAGTAAATTAAATAAAAAGATTTAAAAACTCTTTAGTAAACATTTATATGCAAAATCATATTTAGATTATATAACAAATTAAATAAGGTATAGATTGAAGCGCTTACAAAACTGTTTAAAAGTGCAATACATTGCTTTAGTATTTATTGAATGATTGGTGATTAATGTTGTTGGCCTAATGGCCTCATTTTGTCATGGCAGGCACCACAAATAATCGAAGTACCAGATTGCTGGCACGATAATATGTACATGTTTATGCCAAAAAGGCACGGTGCCTTTGATTTTTATATGAATACAACTTCACAAGTAAATAAGGTTTCTGAAGCAAGTAAAGCATGAATTTATTACATTGAAAAGGGCATAATATATCAATGGTAACGTGTCACACAATTCTCAAATCTATTCAACATATCCGGTCAATATTTTTACTACATGGTTGATCTACTTCAACTTGGGACAAACTTCTTTTGAATATCTAAGTATGAATACTGTCTTTAGTTTGATTTTTATTACTTTTGAGTAACAATGACCTTTAGTTTGACATTCCATGGCTGGAATTTAACAGATATTCAATTTAACAAAGTCTTTATTCAACAATTATTTCACCCTATTCTTTAAAAAAAGGTCGGGTTATCACGCGAATCACCCTTTGAGATCCTGGCTCTGCCTCTCTGGAAGGACCACAAGGCTACTTTGCTGACAGTGTCATATTCCTTAAATTAAATTCGCCTTTGCCGATTTCAACACTAGTCTTAACAAATCTAGGCCAAAGCCAGGCATGACCATGTTTTGGTGATCCTGATATTTGAATTTGAATTTGATTAATTGTTGTTGCAGACACAGGTTAAACAACTGTCTTTTGCATGCTTAAACCACAATATAAATAAAACCTACAAATACATTTTTCACATTTTCAATCCACGATGGCGACTAAAATGAACACCTAAACGCAGGGTGAGTAAAAAGAAATGAAACGGTATACCGTAAAGGTCAAAATTTAATATTGTGAGAAAACCGTTTCTAGAGTTTTGTGTCTTTACAATAAAGATATTTGGAAATTAAGGGTAAGTTATGGTGGAGGACAAAAATTGGCATTGAAAATGAAATTTGGGGCTTTTCTCACAAAAGTGCTAATTTTTGCATCAATCTGCCGTGCTTGTTGGATTACTTGTACCATTTTCTTTCTGAAAATGTATACTTTTATGAACTTATCATTACTTTTAAATATATAATACAAAACAATGTCTAAAATTACCCACTTCGTGTAATCCTGAGTGTCCCCTACATTTTTTTCTTGGTCCGTGAAAACGATACTTCAGAATATCCCTGTAAAAGGTGTGATTTGCCGCGCAAATTCATTGTTAAGAGGGCCACGTTCATTGCTTTGATAATCCTAGCTAAGTTTTAGCTTACATACATTTCATTTCATGAGTACCCAAGGGGTCTATCCTCGCTTTGGTCTGAAAAGATGTTAAGTTATATCAGTTAAACCACTTAATATAGTTATTGTTTTTACTTACCCTGTATCATTCCAAACCATTTTCAGTTCATAATCTGGCAACATATCCTACCTCTCGTTGATATGGTCCAAAGCCATCTCTACACCAACTAGCACACCACTTACATCCGCATTCCTAGTTATACTGAACAAGCCAGCAAAGTAGAGTGGAATTTTGTCAGCTGCTGTATTCGGTATGATAGTTGTCTGATTCTGTCCTGAAACATCTTGAGAAATGGCTACCATAACAATAATAACAGGCAAGACAACGAAAATAATTGCTTTCGTCGCCATCGTAGCTACCAGTTATTACTGTACTAAAGTACGCCTACGTGGTATTTTTGACAACGGTATACACCGCACAGTGTCATCGACCCTATATCTTCATGACAGGAATCGCCATGGTAGGTTGAATCCACAGCCACGATTAGCCATTTGGTTCAAACCTTTAAAGCTCTTTAGAACTAATAATTAGTCGAGGGACATAACTAAGGCTACTCACAATAGCCGGGTAATTGATCTTGCAGTCAGCTACCTGCACAACCGATTCTTTTGTTCTGCAAGGCTCACTCAGTCATTTAATGAGGCAATACAAACGATCGAAATTGGTGTTGAAATGAGCAAAATTTTGAGTTACACCTTTTCAGTGTAAAATTTTTTCTCAGCCAAATGAAAAGCAATAATTTTCATTTTTTCAGTAAATGGCTGGAAAAACTATAATGCTTGATACTGATTTTTTTTTAAAAATCCTGGTGTTAAACTTAGGCCTGAAATTCAGTCATTTAGTGTAAGATATTCGATTTTTATAGGCTTCAGCTCGGCCCGCGAGCTTTTTCTTGGATCAACCTCTTAGCTTTTCAAAGTAATATAGTTCGCTAATGAAGGATTTTCCCCAACTTTCTAAAGCACATCACCGTGAGTTTTGTCAGAATTTCCGTTTTGATTTCACCATCTTTCACTGTCGGCTGAAAAATTTCTAAATCAACACGTGAAATCTAAAGGCTAATACTAGCATTTTGGATCGATATCCCTGGGTTTAATAGGAATACCGGCATGGCTATAGTGTTGCCAGAACTTCAATATAGCAAAGAAATTCCCAGACCTATAGCGCTCCTACTGATCATGTTTAACCAGAACACCCAATTGGGGATTTAATCGCTGGTCGGGCAATTTGCTTTCAATGAAAAATTGACCTGGATAACAACAAAGGAAATATCGACTATTTCAGCTGGTTGCTCTCGAGATAAAAGTACTCACCATTGCCTACTTTTACTTAGTTTGACATTTTCGGAGCATAAATGGAAAAAGGGTAAAACAAAACGGAAATTCTGACAAAACTATAACATATAGACCCACACGATGTGCTTTACAGAGGTGGGAAATATCTTTCTTTAGCAAACTATGTTAGTTTGAGACGCTAAAACATGAATTCCGTAAAAAGCTCGCAGGCGAATTCAAGGCCTATAAAAATCAAAAATATCACACTAAAAGACACAATTTGATGCTTAATTTTAACACCAGGATTTAAAAAAATGTATATTCAAGCACCAAGTTTTTAACTGACATTACTGAAGAAAAAAAAATATTGCTTTATATTTGACCGAGAAAATTAATTTCATAGCAAAAAGGTGTATCTCTGAATTGTGCTGATTTTTACATGTATCGATCGACTTTTAGCGCGACTAAGCATTTCTAAAGAATTGGTTGTCCAGGCGGCAGACTGCTTGGTTGTGCGTGAATAAGCTTGTATACCCCATTGAGGTCAATGGTCATCGACTTTTATACTGCCTACAGTGAGTGCAGTTGTACTACACGCTGTAGTCCACACAGGGTATTACAGGACCAACGCAATATAAAATGGTCAGATTTTGACTTCAAAGCGCACGGCCAATTTTCAAAGCGCATTCTAGCGACTATCATATCTGTTCAACACGTATTTTCGTGTGTATGAGACCACATCTGGTTTCTTGAGAAAAATTCATTTGCGGGAGATATTCATCAATTTCTAACCCAGTATTCGAAGATTTTCGTCTGATATCAAAATCGTGCATAGCAATTCACGTGTATCGATCCCGTGTATTCATTTTAGTGTCCCTGCTCCACCAAATAATTATTAGCCAGGCGGTGTCGGTGTGCACCGTGACCATACGTATGCTAGCATACAGCATACTCTTCCAAGCACGGTCTTCACCGTGACAATACACTACGTATTGTCACAGTGTTTTCCATGTACATACGTGAGGATCAGCAATATGGTAGAAAACGCAAAACGCCATTTTGCGATGAATTTAGCCTCTTCAGCAGCTTGTTTGTGTGGAGAGATTATTATTATTTTGCTATTTATAGAAAAAGACTATTGCACTCCGCGCCCGTGCATAATTAGTCCATTTTCAATTGCAGTCACGGGCAGCTACCATGGCAACGCTGACAGACGCGAACATATATCTCGCACGGTGACCACCTCGACTCGCCAATTATTATGTGTGGGTGTCGCTTCTAAAATAAATACAGTTTTGTAATTTTCTTTTCCTAACTTTTAGTTATCTTTAACTACAAATTCGTGGGTGTCAACTAATTTATTAGGCAATTTAGCTTAAATGAATTGCATTTTTTGGAAAATACAATTCTGCAGCTATAGTGCTAGATAAGAAACGTGAAAGTGTACATATTGTAGCAATTGTATAAAAAAGGTTCTTCTGATTTGGTTCACACCTTAATATAAAGCCAAGAAATTTCCGCGTTGCGGAAATTCCGCGAAAATCGCGGAATTCGGAAGTAAAGCGGAAAACGCATTCTGAGGAAAATATTTTTTTAAAAATAAGCAAAAATGACCTAGAAAAAGAAATAAAATGTAATTGAAAAGAAATAAATAAAATACTAAATGAAATGGGTCTTCAAAATTCATCAAAATAAAGTAAAATCCGTCATAGATTTACCGTACAACGCCTGTCCGACCTCCCATTGCAGCCATGATACCCAATCACCCATCCCAACTTTGCAACATCGCAATGATTCTTGTGAAATTTTATTATGTCAGAAATGTGCTAAAATTACAAAGCGGAGAAAAGCGGAATTTAGCATTTGTAAAGCAGAAAATTCTTGGCTTTACCTTAATAAGCTGCATATACCTTACAATGTACGACCAAATTGATATGATATCAGCATAATACATCTATTTTAATACCTAAAATGTGATCATACTGACTCAGCCTGTGGTTATTGTATAATTTTTATATCAAATATTATATAATTTATTTGCAACAAATAACTCAATATAATTCTTATATCAAAGATGATAGAAAACACCAGTTAATTGACACGTAACTGAAAGCTAGCTAGGTCTTTAGCTGATTAGTAATAAATAATTGACATTGATCTAGTGTCTAAATCAAATACATGCATGCACAAATAAACTAGAACATTCAAATTTGCATTTGAAGAGCTTGTTTCCAAACCATGTTAAGTTCACAACCACATGTTTCTCATTTACTTGTGTGATACAATCACAATTACTTCGATCAGTTTGACATTAGCAACAATGAGCTGTGCCATCAACAAGCTATTATTTACCATAAGAATGCTGCTTAACAATATGCAGAATATTGTTTTTATTTGGGAACCAAAGGCCTCACCAGTATTGTTACTGTGCATCCATCCACGATTTGCTTTGTAATGGTGCATCCAACTGAAATTACATATCAATTGGCAAAGTCATAGCTCATTGACTTTACAACCGTACGACAAAACAGGAGAAATCAGTAACTTTTTGCACAAGATATGCAATTTAAAGAGAATTGGCCATTGTGCATTCTAATGACGCTAGTATATGGATAATATAAGTGTGCTCTTTAATTTAATGACATAAAATTTGAAAAATATTGTAAGGAACACTTGAGGTTTAGACTTTTAAATCTACATTTTAGTCAAAAAGTCTGCGTGAATAGGTCGTCAAGTTCAACAGTTTTGTCACATTCGCGTCGCTATAAGACTTGAATTGCGTCACCTGTTGACTAATGACATAGAATGTTTTTAGGGGGGAAGTGTTAGCTTTCGTTCGATATAAAAAACAATTCTGATTGGGTGAAGGGAACCCTTGAGGTTTTGGCAAAAACCAACTTCAGATGTCTATTTTCCACTAGATCTCACACAGCTCTTAAAATGCTATGCACTCAACCGTGTAGTACAACACAGACTGTGTGGAGACTAGACTCGCTCATTCTCGCTGTGCTGGAAATTTTTGTGTACTCGGGTGTATCGAGGTGGAAACTGTGCGTAGATGCATTTATAAAAGAATCGTTTTTGTAGTCAAACCTTTTCATATGCTATACCTATAGCATCACAACCCATTGCAATATCGCATAGGTAAATCAGAAACATGTGTTTGTGAACTTAACATGGTTTGGAAACAAGCTCTTCATTTATAGGTACATGTATAAACACTGCATCAATATATAAATCAGTTCACACAAATATTCCCTTCCGTTGTACAGAAAACGTTTAAAGGTCAAGTTATATCGGGTATAAACACGTTATTAAAATAACTTTCAGAAAACATTTTTGAAAACATAGATACAAAACATTCTTGAAAAATGTTATTTAACTGTTGACAAAATATAATGTAAAAATGATTGACCAAAATATTTCACAATAACGTTTAAAAAACGTATTCATGACCTTTTTATAACCCGACATTTATCAATATTATCAAATCGTTTTGAATAAACGTTTTAAGAACATTTCTGTGTTTGCTGGGTACCTGCATTGTCATACGAAATCAAACACTCAATGCTTTATAATTCCTACAGCATGTTCCAGATCAATTAGTGAACATCTTGTAATGGCCTACATATCAATCCATACAAATAAGCTGAATATAATGCACATATATTCCAACTGTCAAAAACAGCCAGGTACTCCATTTTGAAATCATTCGGTGACCTTTGACCATATACCTACCCACGATGCATTTTTAAAACGCTTTGGGCTATTTTAAGGGTCAAATTAAAAGCGGATAACCAGCGGGTAACTCCTCAGAGAATCTAAGTTTCTGGGAACCTTCTGGGTATTAAACTCATTCGAAATATTCGAATTGGGGAGACTTCCAGATGTCAACCCGGCATCTTTTGGATAACTTAAGCTAGGTATCCGCAAAGGTACCCGAAAGGTTCCTGATGATCACTAAATTGACATCGGGTGTCACCAGGAACTTTTTTCTTTTTGCTATGGACGCCATCAATTGCGGAAGGGGTCGTAGAGACGAATACAAGTTCACTATTCGCTACGTCTCTTTATTCTTGCATTTTTTTACTCTGGGCCGCTAGGGTCTCTTTTCTTAACTTTACGGGCCACTAAGGTCTCTTCTCTTGGCTTTTGTAGGGGCATGTGCTGAATATGGTGGTTATGGACATGAAGCCACAGTGTGCACCATTAAAGATTGCGCCATGAGATTAATAGACACAGCCACCCGGCAAGGCAATCAGAGATTCTGGCATTCCAAGGAAAGATTTATTCGTGGTGACCAAGCTGTGGTTTACTAATATGGGGTATGAATCAGCAAAGAAAGCATAACAAGCTTCACTTAAAGCTCTTGGATTAGATTATGTAGGTTAGTTTGAACAAATGTAATGTTTGATATTACAGGAACTTGCCGAGATTTATCACTGCTGGACAATGATATAAATAAGGTGGGTCCACTATAAGGGCCCGTAAATGTTCTGACCTAAGGGCCTACATAAATGGTCTTGGAAATGTTCCCTTATTTCAATACGGCCTGTAAATGTTATAGGTATGCTAAATTATGAGCGTTTGGGCCCGTAAAATTTGACAAGTGCCCGTAGATATTCAGACCGCAATGATCACCTTTTTGCACCCGGGTTTTTAAAAAAAAAAAAAAAATTATCTCCAAAGCAATTATAAGTTTGATGACCAAGGTTGTGACAAGTCACCAGAACTTCAAGTTGGTGAACCGAATATCACTTGAGTCAGTCCTTTTACATCAAGTCACGAGTCATGATAAGTTACTCTTGAGAATTAATTGCGTTTGTCTACAAGCGTGAACTCGGATCATGAATTCATGAAACGTGTTCAGTCCTTAGCGTCGTGCTTTCATTGATTAGAACACAAAAGTGCAACTTTTGATTTCGTTTCTTTATTAGGTTTTAGACCACCGTTTCTTTAATTCTCAAGCAATTTTATCCAATGAGGTCTTAAATCAGAGCTAAAGAGTACAGGTATTGGCTGCTTGTTTTAATTTTGACACATTTTTTCTTTATTTAGGATATACAGGGAACACAACTGGTACCTTAATTTTTGGCGTACTGTATATATTTGTCTTTGTTTTTCTAGATCTTTGATTTTGAATTATCCAAGGAAGACATGGTTGTATTGGACTCTATACACAAGGAATCATACACAATCTGCGAGGCACCAAAATAACTCAAAATCATACACTACTAGCTTCATATCAAAACTTAAGAATATGTGGGAGTACATGGGGTTGATATTCATAACTACAGTCCGGATATAGACCATTCTGGTGATTCCTCAAATCATTTTCAAATAAAACAGAAACTGCGTGTCATTAAAATAATGACATAATCATTAACCTAATTGTTAAAGAATACGTTAGAGTAAAAGGTAAGGTTAAATCGATTGATTGAAATTTAAATTTGCACTTACCTCCGTACTTCATCAAGCATCTGATTTGATTGGTCACGTGACAAACAACAGGGAAGATTGTGCAAACTCATAGTTAACAATAATGCATCTTTAGCATATTGAGCGCTTTTGAAACATGCAAACATGAAGAGGCCCATCCACAACAGTGTAAATGGTTTTGAGCAAATCATCGATACACATACATGTAAACCTGCAAATTTGTGTCTCAACCCCATTAGCTCAGTTGGTAAAGCGCCGGTGGTACAATTTCATGTTTCAGTGCTTTATAGTAAGCACATATGGTCGAATCAACCAAAAGTGTCCACGGGCCAAAAATAAAAGTCCGAAATAAAAATGTCTCCACAATTTTTCCTTTTGCCCATTGATTGATGACATATTGGCCTTATAGGAACCAAAAGTGCCATTACTAATCTTGAAAAATAAATCCAGGACGTGTGATAGTAAATGTGATATCAAAACCCAATGTTACCTACGAATACCACTAGGATGCTTTCACTATCGCAATACTAATCAACCTAAAACAAATGGAATATTCCCATTAACGCTTTTTTTCGTGTAATGTAGACCACAGGGTGTCAGGAAAATGCTAGCTCAACCAGAAAATATTTGTTTTTATTTTTATAACGCGATCAATATGATCTTAGTCAATTTATGCTAGTTTATTTTTGAAAATGAAGTTTAGGTCAGTTTCTGTATTTTATTTATCAAATGAGTATGAATCAATTTACACATTGTATAAGAACGAGTAGGATATATGTTTTCAAGAATATTAGGAATTATAAGCATACACCTAACGCTTTATACAATGAAAAGGTGAACAAACCCGTGTATTCGTAGGTAACATGAGCGATTTAACAATATCTATATTGAGTTTAGAGGTTTAAAGTTTGCTATTATGGTAATGAATTAATAAAATGGTAGTTTTAGATCTCTTTCAGATGGTACGTCCAAATGAATAAATGCTATTACCTTAGATCAAAATTTTTTTGATGCTTTTAGCAAGATTTTGACCACTTCATTTTGATATACAAGTAGTTAATCAGCAATTTAACATAATAAATAATTGTTGAATGAATCCGTATATGGGTAATAATAGTGTCCTGGGGTACCGCTTAAAGTTTTTGACAATTAATTTCCATTGGTAGCGACACTTCATTACACATGTCATGTATTATGCTGTATTCGTAAGTAACATTTCAGTATTTGTAGGTAAGAATTAGACTTGTGGTGGATATCCCAATCAAAACTTCATTTTATAAAGCCCTTTGAATGTATCATTTTCTTTATGTGCGTTTATCATATGTCAATGAAAGTTGCGAATTCACATACATGCCCACCATGCAAAACTGAATACGGCTTAATTGTTGAAAAATATGTACTGAAATAGACGACGGTCTGCTCATTTGAAAGAAAAATCAGATTAAAACCGAAGATTAGAAGGGATAAATACTTGGATTTGTCAACTGTCATGTGTGCTTCATTTTAAATGTTTACCGACCTTCTGGTGTCTGAGTAATTTGTGTCCAAATTGATTTATTCGAAGGTAACTTTTGACGTTTTCGCTAAGGTTACCTACGAATACCATGGAAAAAACGACTGTTCTCATTGTCTCATGATCTAGACAACATAATGATGGACCCTGGTATAAAGCTACTTGTAGTTGCCCTCAAACGAAAGGCCACAAGACGTAACTGACTCCAAGATGGACTTCACAAGTCTGCAATAACGGTTTTAAGCGAGTTGTGTGAAATTAAGCAAATTAAAGTCACTTTAGTGCCTTTGTTTCTTACTTCAATACTCTTTCAACCGCTGTGAACCGACATTATTAATACATGATAGGGTCTAAAGTATCAATAAACGCACATAAAGAAAATGATACATTCAAAGGGCTTTATAAAATGAAGTTTTGATTGGGATATCCACCACAAGTCTAATTCTTACCTACAAATACTGAAATGTTACTTACGAATACAGCATAATACATGACATGTGTAATGAAGTGTCGCTACCAATGGAAATTAATTGTCAAAAACTTTAAGCGGTACCCCAGGACACTATTATTACCCATATACGGATTCATTCAACAATTATTTATTATGTTAAATTGCTGATTAACTACTTGTATATCAAAATGAAGTGGTCAAAATCTTGCTAAAAGCATCAAAAAAATGGTCCGAATTTTGATCTAAGGTAATAGCATTTATTCATTTGGACGTACCATCTGAAAGAGATCTAAAACTACCATTTTATTAATTCATTACCATAATAGCAAACTTTAAACCTCTAAACTCAATATAGATATTGTTAAATCGCTCATGTTACCTACGAATACACGGGTTTGTTCACCTTTTCATTGTATAAAGCGTTAGGTGTATGCTTATAATTCCTAATATTCTTGAAAACATATATCCTACTCGTTCTTATACAATGTGTAAATTGATTCATACTCATTTGATAAATAAAATACAGAAACTGACCTAAACTTCATTTTCAAAATAAACTAGCATAAATTGACTAAGATCATATTGATCGCGTTATAAAAATAAAACAAATATTTTCTGGTTGAGCTAGCATTTTCCTGACACCCTGTGGTCTACATTACACGAAAAAAGCGTTAATGGGAATATTCCATTTGTTTTAGGTTGATTAGTATTGCGATAGTGAAAGCATCCTAGTGGTATTCGTAGGTAACATTGGGTTTTGATATCACATTTACTATCACACGTCCTGGATTTATTTTTCAAGATTAGTAATGGCACTTTTGGTTCCTATAAGGCCAATATGTCATCAATCAATGGGCAAAAGGAAAAAATTGTGGAGACATTTTTATTTCGGACTTTTTATTTTTGGCCCGTGGACACTTTTGGTTGGATTCGACCATATGTGCTTACTATAAAGCACTGAAACATGAAATTGTACCACCGGCGCTTTACCAACTGAGCTAATGGGGTTGAGACACAAATTTGCAGGTTTACATGTATGTGTATCGATGATTTGCTCAAAACCATTTACACTGTTGTGGATGGGCCTCTTCATGTTTGCATGTTTCAAAAGCGCTCAATATGCTAAAGATGCATTATTGTTAACTCTGAAATTGCACAATCTTCCTGTTGTTTGTCACGTGACCAATCAAATCAGATGCTTGATGAAGTACGGAGGTAAGTGCAAATTTAAATTTCAATCAAAGTTGCGAATTCACATACATGCCCACCATGCAAAACTGAATACGGCTTAATTGTTGAAAAATATGTACTGAAATAGACGACGGTCTGCTCATTTGAAAGAAAAATCAGATTAAAAGAAGATTAGAAGGGGATAAATACTTGGATTTGTCAACTGTCATGTGTGCTTCATTTTAAATGTTTACCGACCTTCTGGTGTCTGAGTAATTTGTGTCCAAATTGATTTATTCGAAGGTAACTTTTGACGTTTTCGCTAAGGTTACCTACGAATACCATGGAAAAAACGACTGTTCTCATTGTCTCATGATCTAGACAACATAATGATGGACCCTGGTATAAAGCTAATTGTAGTTGCCCTCAAACGAAAGGCCACAAGACGTAACTGACTCCAAGATGGACTTCACAAGTCTGCAATAACGGTTTTAAGCGAGTTGTGTGAAATTAAGCAAATTAAAGTCACTTTAGTGCCTTTGTTTCTTACTTCAATACTCTTTCAACCGCTGTGAACCGACATTATTAATACATGATAGGGTCTAAAGTATCAATAAACGCACATAAAGAAAATGATACATTCAAAGGGCTTTATAAAATGAAGTTTTGATTGGGATATCCACCACAAGTCTAATTCTTACCTACAAATACTGAAATGTTACTTACGAATACAGCATAATACATGACATGTGTAATGAAGTGTCGCTACCAATGGAAATTAATTGTCAAAAACTTTAAGCGGTACCCCAGGACACTATTATTACCCATATACGGATTCATTCAACAATTATTTATTATGTTAAATTGCTGATTAACTACTTGTATATCAAAATGAAGTGGTCAAAATCTTGCTAAAAGCATCAAAAAATTTTTGATCTAAGGTAATAGCATTTATTCATTTGGACGTACCATCTGAAAGAGATCTAAAAACTACCATTTTATTAATTCATTACCATAATAGCAAACTTTAAACCTCTAAACTCAATATAGATATTGTTAAATCGCTCATGTTACCTACGAATACACGGGTTTGTTCACCTTTTCATTGTATAAAGCGTTAGGTGTATGCTTATAATTCCTAATATTCTTGAAAACATATATCCTACTCGTTCTTATACAATGTGTAAATTGATTCATACTCATTTGATAAATAAAATACAGAAACTGACCTAAACTTCATTTTCAAAAATAAACTAGCATAAATTGACTAAGATCATATTGATCGCGTTATAAAAATAAAAACAAATATTTTCTGGTTGAGCTAGCATTTTCCTGACACCCTGTGGTCTACATTACACGAAAAAAGCGTTAATGGGAATATTCCATTTGTTTTAGGTTGATTAGTATTGCGATAGTGAAAGCATCCTAGTGGTATTCGTAGGTAACATTGGGTTTTGATATCACATTTACTATCACACGTCCTGGATTTATTTTTCAAGATTAGTAATGGCACTTTTGGTTCCTATAAGGCCAATATGTCATCAATCAATGGGCAAAAGGAAAAAATTGTGGAGACATTTTTATTTCGGACTTTTATTTTTGGCCCGTGGACACTTTTGGTTGGATTCGACCATATGTGCTTACTATAAAGCACTGAAACATGAAATTGTACCACCGGCGCTTTACCAACTGAGCTAATGGGGTTGAGACACAAATTTGCAGGTTTACATGTATGTGTATCGATGATTTGCTCAAAACCATTTACACTGTTGTGGATGGGCCTCTTCATGTTTGCATGTTTCAAAAGCGCTCAATATGCTAAAGATGCATTATTGTTAACTATGAGTTTGCACAATCTTCCCTGTTGTTTGTCACGTGACCAATCAAATCAGATGCTTGATGAAGTACGGAGGTAAGTGCAAATTTAAATTTCAATCAATCGATTTAACCTTACCTTTTTACTCTAACGTATTCTTTAACAATTAGGTTAATGATTATGTCATTATTTTAATGACACGCAGTTTCTGTTTTATTTGAAAATGATTTGAGGAATCACCAGAATGGTCTATATCCGGACTGTAGTTATGAATATCAACCCCATGTACTCCCACATATTCTTAAGTTTTGATATGAAGCTAGTAGTGTATGATTTTGAGTTATTTTGGTGCCTCGCAGATTGTGTATGATTCCTTGTGTATAGAGTCCAATACAACCATGTCTTCCTTGGATAATTCAAAATCAAAGATCTAGAAAAACAAAGACAAATATATACAGTACGCCAAAAAATTAAGGTACCAGTTGTGTTCACCCCTGTATATCCTAAATAAAGAAAAATGTGTCAAAATTAAAACAAGCAGCCAATACCTGTACTCTTTAGCTCTGATTTAAGACCTCATTGGATAAAATTGCTTGAGAATTAAAGAAACGGTGGTCTAAAACCTAATAAAGAAACGAAATCAAAAGTTGCACTTTTGTGTTCTAATCAATGAAAGCACGACGCTAAGGACTGAACACGTTTCATGAATTCATGATCCGAGTTCACGCTTGTAGACAAACGCAATTAATTCTCAAGAGTAACTTATCATGACTCGTGACTTGATGTAAAAGGACTGACTCAAGTGATATTCGGTTCACCAACTTGAAGTTCTGGTGACTTGTCACAACCTTGGTCATCAAACTTATAATTGCTTTGGAGATAATTTTTTAATGCTGAAGAAAAACCCGGGTGCAAAAAGGTGATCATTGCGGTCTGAATATCTACGGGCACTTGTCAAATTTTACGGGCCCAAACGCTCATAATTTAGCATACCTATAACATTTACAGGCCGTATTGAAATAAGGGAACATTTCCAAGACCATTTATGTAGGCCCTTAGGTCAGAACATTTACGGGCCCTTATAGTGGACCCACCTTATTTATATCATTGTCCAGCAGTGATAAATCTCGGCAAGTTCCTGTAATATCAAACATTACATTTGTTCAAACTAACCTACATAATCTAATCCAAGAGCTTTAAGTGAAGCTTGTTATGCTTTCTTTGCTGATTCATACCCCATATTAGTAAACCACAGCTTGGTCACCACGAATAAATCTTTCCTTGGAATGCCAGAATCTCTGATTGCCTTGCCGGGTGGCTGTGTCTATTAATCTCATGGCGCAATCTTTAATGGTGCACACTGTGGCTTCATGTCCATAACCACCATATTCAGCACATGCCCTACAAAAGCCAAGAGAAGAGACCTTAGTGGCCCGTAAAGTTAAGAAAAGAGACCCTAGCGGCCCAGAGTAAAAAAATGCAAGAATAAAGAGACGTAGCGAATAGTGAACTTGTATTCGTCTCTACGACCCCTTCCGCAATTGATGGCGTCCATAGCAAAAGAAAAAAGTTCCTGGTGACACCCGATGTCAATTTAGTGATCATCAGGAACCTTTCGGGTACCTTTGCGGATACCTAGCTTAAGTTATCCAAAAGATGCCGGGTTGACATCTGGAAGTCTCCCCAATTCGAATATTTCGAATGAGTTTAATACCCAGAAGGTTCCCAGAAACTTAGATTCTCTGAGGAGTTACCCGCTGGTTATCCGCTTTTAATTTGACCCTTAAAATAGCCCAAAGCGTTTTAAAAATGCATCGTGGGTAGGTATATGGTCAAAGGTCACCGAATGATTTCAAAATGGAGTACCTGGCTGTTTTTGACAGTTGGAATATATGTGCATTATATTCAGCTTATTTGTATGGATTGATATGTAGGCCATTACAAGATGTTCACTAATTGATCTGGAACATGCTGTAGGAATTATAAAGCATTGAGTGTTTGATTTCGTATGACAATGCAGGTACCCAGCAAACACAGAAATGTTCTTAAAACGTTTATTCAAAACGATTTGATAATATTGATAAATGTCGGGTTATAAAAAGGTCATGAATACGTTTTTTAAACGTTATTGTGAAATATTTTGGTCAATCATTTTTACATTATATTTTGTCAACAGTTAAATAACATTTTTCAAGAATGTTTTGTATCTATGTTTTCAAAAATGTTTTCTGAAAGTTATTTTAATAACGTGTTTATACCCGATATAACTTGACCTTTAAACGTTTTCTGTACAACGGAAGGGAATATTTGTGTGAACTGATTTATATATTGATGCAGTGTTTATACATGTACCTATAAATGAAGAGCTTGTTTCCAAACCATGTTAAGTTCACAAACACATGTTTCTGATTTACCTATGCGATATTGCAATGGGTTGTGATGCTATAGGTATAGCATATGAAAAGGTTTGACTACAAAAACGATTCTTTTATAAATGCATCTACGCACAGTTTCCACCTCGATACACCCGAGTACACAAAAATTTCCAGCACAGCGAGAATGAGCGAGTCTAGTCTCCACACAGTCTGTGTTGTACTACACGGTTGAGTGCATAGCATTTTAAGAGCTGTGTGAGATCTAGTGGAAAATAGACATCTGAAGTTGGTTTTGCCAAAACCTCAAGGGTTCCCTTCACCCAATCAGAATTGTTTTTATATCGAACGAAAGCTAACACTTCCCCCTAAAACATTCCTTCTATGTCATTAGTCAACAGGTGACGCAATTCAAGTCTTATAGCGACGCGAATGTGACAAAACTGTTGAACTTGACGACCTATTCACGCAGACTTTTTGACTAAAATGTAGATTTAAAAGTCTAAACCTCAAGTGTTCCTTACAATATTTTTCAAATTTTATGTCATTAAATTAAAGAGCACACTTATATTATCCATATACTAGCGTCATTAGAATGCACAATGGCCAATTCTCTTTAAATTGCATATCTTGTGCAAAAAGTTACTGATTTCTCCTGTTTTGTCGTACGGTTGTAAAGTCAATGAGCTATGACTTTGCCAATTGATATGTAATTTCAGTTGGATGCACCATTACAAAGCAAATCGTGGATGGATGCACAGTAACAATACTGGTGAGGCCTTTGGTTCCCAAATAAAAACAATATTCTGCATATTGTTAAGCAGCATTCTTATGGTAAATAATAGCTTGTTGATGGCACAGCTCATTGTTGCTAATGTCAAACTGATCGAAGTAATTGTGATTGTATCACACAAGTAAATGAGAAACATGTGGTTGTGAACTTAACATGGTTTGGAAACAAGCTCTTCAAATGCAAATTTGAATGTTCTAGTTTATTTGTGCATGCATGTATTTGATTTAGACACTAGATCAATGTCAATTATTTATTACTAATCAGCTAAAGACCTAGCTAGCTTTCAGTTACGTGTCAATTAACTGGTGTTTTCTATCATCTTTGATATAAGAATTATATTGAGTTATTTGTTGCAAATAAATTATATAATATTTGATATAAAAATTATACAATAACCACAGGCTGAGTCAGTATGATCACATTTTAGGTATTAAAATAGATGTATTATGCTGATATCATATCAATTTGGTCGTACATTGTAAGGTATATGCAGCTTATTAAGGTAAAGCCAAGAATTTTCTGCTTTACAAATGCTAAATTCCGCTTTTCTCCGCTTTGTAATTTTAGCACATTTCTGACATAATAAAATTTCACAAGAATCATTGCGATGTTGCAAAGTTGGGATGGGTGATTGGGTATCATGGCTGCAATGGGAGGTCGGACAGGCGTTGTACGGTAAATCTATGACGGATTTTACTTTATTTTGATGAATTTTGAAGACCCATTTCATTTAGTATTTTATTTATTTCTTTTCAATTACATTTTATTTCTTTTCTAGGTCATTTTTGCTTATTTAAAAAATATTTTCCTCAGAATGCGTTTTCCGCTTTACTTCCGAATTCCGCGATTTTCGCGGAATTTCCGCAACGCGGAAATTTCTTGGCTTTATATTAAGGTGTGAACCAAATCAGAAGAACCTTTTTTATACAATTGCTACAATATGTACACTTTCACGTTTCTTATCTAGCACTATAGCTGCAGAATTGTATTTTCCAAAAAATGCAATTCATTTAAGCTAAATTGCCTAATAAATTAGTTGACACCCACGAATTTGTAGTTAAAGATAACTAAAAGTTAGGAAAAGAAAATTACAAAACTGTATTTATTTTAGAAGCGACACCCACACATAATAATTGGCGAGTCGAGGTGGTCACCGTGCGAGATATATGTTCGCGTCTGTCAGCGTTGCCATGGTAGCTGCCCGTGACTGCAATTGAAAATGGACTAATTATGCACGGGCGCGGAGTGCAATAGTCTTTTTCTATAAATAGCAAAAATAATAATAATCTCTCCACACAAACAAGCTGCTGAAGAGGCTAAATTCATCGCAAAATGGCGTTTTGCGTTTTCTACCATATTGCTGATCCTCACGTATGTACATGGAAAACACTGTGACAATACGTAGTGTATTGTCACGGTGAAGACCGTGCTTGGAAGAGTATGCTGTATGCTAGCATACGTATGGTCACGGTGCACACCGACACCGCCTGGCTAATAATTATTTGGTGGAGCAGGGACACTAAAATGAATACACGGGATCGATACACGTGAATTGCTATGCACGATTTTGATATCAGACGAAAATCTTCGAATACTGGGTTAGAAATTGATGAATATCTCCCGCAAATGAATTTTTCTCAAGAAACCAGATGTGGTCTCATACACACGAAAATACGTGTTGAACAGATATGATAGTCGCTAGAATGCGCTTTGAAAATTGGCCGTGCGCTTTGAAGTCAAAATCTGACCATTTTATATTGCGTTGGTCCTGTAATACCCTGTGTGGACTACAGCGTGTAGTACAACTGCACTCACTGTAGGCAGTATAAAAGTCGATGACCATTGACCTCAATGGGGTATACAAGCTTATTCACGCACAACCAAGCAGTCTGCCGCCTGGACAACCAATTCTTTAGAAATGCTTAGTCGCGCTAAAAGTCGATCGATACATGTAAAAATCAGCACAATTCAGAGATACACCTTTTTGCTATGAAATTAATTTTCTCGGTCAAATATAAAGCAATATTTTTTTTCTTCAGTAATGTCAGTTAAAGACATAGTGCTTGAATATACATTTTTTTAAATCCTGGTGTTAAAATTAAGCATCAAATTGTGTCTTTTAGTGTGATATTTTTGATTTTTATAGGCCTTGAATTCGCCTGCGAGCTTTTTACGGAATTCATGTTTAGCGTCTCAAACTAACATAGTTTGCTAAAGAAAGATATTTCCCACCTCTGTAAAGCACATCGTGTGGGTCTATATGTTATAGTTTTGTCAGAATTTCCGTTTTTGTTTTACCCTTTTTCCATTTATGCTCCGAAAATGTCAAACTAAGTAAAAGTAGGCAATGGTGAGTACTTTTATCTCGAGAGCAACCAGCTGAAATAGTCGATATTTCCTTTGTTGTTATCCAGGTCAATTTTTCATTGAAAGCAAATTGCCCGACCAGCGATTAAATCCCCAATTGGGTGTTCTGGTTAAACATGATCAGTAGGAGCGCTATAGGTCTGGGAATTTCTTTGCTATATTGAAGTTCTGGCAACACTATAGCCATGCCGGTATTCCTATTAAACCCAGGGATATCGATCCAAAATGCTAGTACTAGCCTTTAGATTTCACGTGTTGATTTAGAAATTTTTTCAGCCGACAGTGAAAGATGGTGAAATCAAAACGGAAATTCTGACAAAACTCACGGTGATGTGCTTTAGAAAGTTGGGGAAAATCCTTCATTAGCGAACTATATTACTTTGAAAAGCTAAGAGGTTGATCCAAGAAAAAGCTCGCGGGCCGAGCTGAAGCCTATAAAAATCGAATATCTTACACTAAATGACTGAATTTCAGGCCTAAGTTTAACACCAGGATTTTTAAAAAAATCAGTATCAAGCATTATAGTTTTTCCAGCCATTTACTGAAAAAATGAAAATTATTGCTTTTCATTTGGCTGAGAAAAAATTTTTACACTGAAAAGGTGTAACTCAAAATTTTGCTCATTTCAACACCAATTTCGATCGTTTGTATTGCCTCATTAAATGACTGAGTGAGCCTTGCAGAACAAAAGAATCGGTTGTGCAGGTAGCTGACTGCAAGATCAATTACCCGGCTATTGTGAGTAGCCTTAGTTATGTCCCTCGACTAATTATTAGTTCTAAAGAGCTTTAAAGGTTTGAACCAAATGGCTAATCGTGGCTGTGGATTCAACCTACCATGGCGATTCCTGTCATGAAGATATAGGGTCGATGACACTGTGCGGTGTATACCGTTGTCAAAATACCACGTAGGCGTACTTTAGTACAGTAATAACTGGTAGCTACGATGGCGACGAAAGCAATTATTTTCGTTGTCTTGCCTGTTATTATTGTTATGGTAGCCATTTCTCAAGATGTTTCAGGACAGAATCAGACAACTATCATACCGAATACAGCAGCTGACAAAATTCCACTCTACTTTGCTGGCTTGTTCAGTATAACTAGGAATGCGGATGTAAGTGGTGTGCTAGTTGGTGTAGAGATGGCTTTGGACCATATCAACGAGAGGCAGGATATGTTGCCAGATTATGAACTGAAAATGGTTTGGAATGATACAGGGGTAAGTAAAAACAATAACTATATTAAGTGGTTTAACTGATATAACTTAACATCTTTTCAGACCAAAGCGAGGATAGACCCCTTGGGTACTCATGAAATGAAATGTATGTAAGCTAAAACTTAGCTAGGATTATCAAAGCAATGAACGTGGCCCTCTTAACAATGAATTTGCGCGGCAAATCACACCTTTTACAGGGATATTCTGAAGTATCGTTTTCACGGACCAAGAAAAAATGTAGGGGACACTCAGGATTACACGAAGTGGGTAATTTTAGACATTGTTTTGTATTATATATTTAAAAGTAATGATAAGTTCATAAAAGTATACATTTTCAGAAAGAAAATGGTACAAGTAATCCAACAAGCACGGCAGATTGATGCAAAAATTAGCACTTTTGTGAGAAAAGCCCCAAATTTCATTTTCAATGCCAATTTTGTCCTCCACCATAACTTACCCTTAATTTCCAAATATCTTTATTGTAAAGACACAAAACTCTAGAAACGGTTTTCTCACAATATTAAATTTTGACCTTTACGGTATACCGTTTCATTTCTTTTTACTCACCCTGCGTTTAGGTGTTCATTTTAGTCGCCATCGTGGATTGAAAATGTGAAAAATGTATTTGTAGGTTTTATTTATATTGTGGTTTAAGCATGCAAAAGACAGTTGTTTAACCTGTGTCTGCAACAATTAATCAAATTCAAATTCAAATATCAGGATCACCAAAACATGGTCATGCCTGGCTTTGGCCTAGATTTGTTAAGACTAGTGTTGAAATCGGCAAAGGCGAATTTAATTTAAGGAATATGACACTGTCAGCAAAGTAGCCTTGTGGTCCTTCCAGAGAGGCAGAGCCAGGATCTCAAAGGGTGATTCGCGTGATAACCCGACCTTTTTTTAAAGAATAGGGTGAAATAATTGTTGAATAAAGACTTTGTTAAATTGAATATCTGTTAAATTCCAGCCATGGAATGTCAAACTAAAGGTCATTGTTACTCAAAAGTAATAAAAATCAAACTAAAGACAGTATTCATACTTAGATATTCAAAAGAAGTTTGTCCCAAGTTGAAGTAGATCAACCATGTAGTAAAAATATTGACCGGATATGTTGAATAGATTTGAGAATTGTGTGACACGTTACCATTGATATATTATGCCCTTTTCAATGTAATAAATTCATGCTTTACTTGCTTCAGAAACCTTATTTACTTGTGAAGTTGTATTCATATAAAAATCAAAGGCACCGTGCCTTTTTTGTATAAACATGTACATATTATCGTGCCAGCAATCTGGTACTTCGATTATTTGTGGTGCCTGCCATGACAAAATGAGGCCATTAGGCCAACAACATTAATCACCAATCATTCAATAAATACTAAAGCAATGTATTGCACTTTTAAACAGTTTTGTAAGCGCTTCAATCTATACCTTATTTAATTTGTTATATAATCTAAATATGATTTTGCATATAAATGTTTACTAAAGAGTTTTTAAATCTTTTTATTTAATTTACTTTAGCTTTTAGAAGAAAAAACACTGCCTATTTTTGGCAATCGATGCGAATTGTCGACATGATTTTCTCGTTTCTGTGACTGTGTGTCACCCAGTAGTTTCTCTTCATATAAACTCCTCAACAAAAGTATGGAAAGTTTTTTCAAGCATCTATATCTCGGATTATTTGTGACATGTTCATATCGTGTTGCATATCAGTGGATAGTTACTTTATACCCTTTACAATGACACCACATTTGAAACAATCACCTTTTTCACACCTTGAGTAGGCTACACGTCTTGTGAATGTAGTAGAGTATCGAAACAGAATGTGCCAAATTAGCCATTATTTTCTGCAGCAATCTGCAATACCACATCTTCACAATCTGGGACCTAATGCAATCCTCCAAGATGACAACGCTTGCCCCCACAGAGCCAGGGTAGTCAACGACTATACCTATAGGATATGAGAGTAGGTGGAATGGAATGGCTTTTCATCAGCCCAGACCTCAACCTTGAATAAAAATTCCCTTTAAAAGGGAAGGCAAGCCTCAATGCCGAAGAGGTCTTGTAAATAGTTTGGGTCACCGTGAAAGGCATTTTTTAGGATCACGCTTACATCCATGTTACATGACAGTCAACCAAACCATCAATGGTGAGAACATGAAACAGCAAAAAACATCAACTCCTATAACTCCTGTCAACTCTTTAATTCATTACTCCAAATTGTTCTGTATTTTTGTCTTTACTGCTTTTTACCCATGCTTATTATTAAAATCAAGAAATACACTGCAGTTGTTAGTTAATTCGCTATGTAAACTCAACTTACATGCACATTTTATTTTAAAATGATTTTATATTATTTCGCAATGTATAGTTTACTATAAAGTAGATAGTGGCAAGCACATGATAAAGGACTGATCATTCACTACAATCTTCACTTTTAAACTGTATTTTTGAATGTGTTGATTGTTAGTCCGAAAACTCCTGCAAAGCTATGGACATGGCATCTTACCTACTCCATTCTGTAATAGTCTGCATTGTGTGTTTTTCAGTCTTCAATCATTTTGTTGAATGTAATTTTATGACTGCGAATGGCCCAGCAAGCCTGCAGCTGATAAACTACCGCTCAAAGTAAACAAAGGAAATGTAAACGGACGGATTCAAATGGAAAACGACACGGAACTGTTAAAAGACAACGAAATAGCCCAACGACTAGGACTGCAACATGGAATGTCAGTGGAATTGGACAGAAGGAACCAGAGATTGTTGAAATAATGCAGAGGTATAGCATCTCAATCATGGGAATATCTGATACAAGACTTAAAGGAAAATGCATGAAGGAATCGTACAACGACTATGTACTCATCTGGTCTGGAGTGGACAAGAACAAAAGAGCCGTCCATGGAGTGAGTTTCTACCTACACCCAGAATTAGCTAAGAACATTATGGAAGTTGACTACATATCCGAAAGAATAATCAGACTCAGAATACAACAAGAGAAAGAGGTTACAACATACATCCAAGTGTATGCTCCATGCAATGATTCCTACTCAGATGAAGACAAGGATACATTCTTTGAAGAGTTATCTGATGTTATAAACAGTACAAAGAATCAGGATATGCTGGTGGTAATGGGAGACATGAATGGACACGTGGGAAGTGAACGATCACCTTGGGAAGATTACCTAGGACCCCACAGTGCACCAAACACAAGTCGGAACTACAATGGACAGCTCATCTTGGAACTTTGTGCCCAACATGATCTCTTTGTCACAAACACATTCTTCCAACATAGGAGTAGCCAAATATTCACATGGTACAAGTGGAATGACCTCACCAAAGCTTCTCAGCTTGACTTCATCCTCATTAAAAAGACAGATCGATGCAAAGTGAATGACTCTAAAGCAATGCCAAACATCCACATAGATACTGATCATAGACCAGTCATGATGGAAACAAGTGCCAGGAGAAGACCACGGCCAAATAAAAGGCAGCAACCTGAGACAATAAACCTCAGAAAATTAGCAGAAGAACCAGTGAAGGCAGCCATCGAACAACAGATGGATCAGCTATTCCAAAAACTACCAGATCAGGAAGGAAATACAGAAGAAGAGTGGACATGGTTCAAAGATGCTCTAACAGACACCCTTAAAGCAAACTGTGGGACTAAGAAAAGAAAAACAGGACAAGTGAAAGGGACATCCTGGTGGAATGACACGGTCAAAGCAGCAACCAAAGAGAAGAAAAGACTCTTCAAGAAATGGTCCAAAAGCAACCTGGAAGCAGACTACAACGAGTACAGGGAAGCCCGGCGTAACTGCAAGAAGACTATCAAAGAAGCCAAAGACCAGTCTTGGAAAACATATGGGGAAGATCTGGCAGAAAAATCAAGTAGCTCAAGCAGAGAGTTCTTTAAAGCAGTTAAAGCCTACAAACAGCAGGACGAGCCTTTTGACCCAACCGCCATCATAAACGACAAGGATGGAAACCCCCTCACAGACAGCTGCGAAATCACCAACAGATGGGAAGAATACTTCGAAGATTTGCTCAAACCAAGCGGTGATGGTGACAGAAAACAGCAGCAGCCCTTCCATCCTCGGTTCCAAGAGGAAGTTGATCCACCCATACTCCAGGAGGAAGTCAGAAATGCTATTAAAACCAGTCCCAAAAACAAGGCAGCTGGAATTGATGACATCACAACAGAAGCCATACGTGCTTGTAGAGATACAGGAGTCAAATGGTTGACAAGAGTGTTCAACAGGGCTTGGGAGGAGCGAGCTGTACCCGATGACTGGCAACGTGCAATAATTGTCCCCATCTGGAAGAAAAAAGGGAGTAAAAGAGATTGTAGCAAATATAGAGGAATCTCTCTGCTCAGCCATACTGGGAAGATTTATGGAAAGATCTTAGAGAAACGAATACGACCAGTTGTTGAACATCAGCTGAGCGAAGCGCAATTTGGGTTCAGGAAGAACAGAGGGTGCACTGATGCCATATTTGCTCTGAGACAGCTGTGTGAAAGGAGTATTGAGTACAACCAAGATCTGTACACTATATTCATAGACCAAGAAAAGGCGTTTGATCGAGTAAACAGAGATCTACTCTGGACTGTGCTAGAAGACTACGGTGTAAAAGGGCAACTGCTGGACAGTGTGAGAGCCATCTACAGGGACAGCCTCTGTACTGTCAGGACAAGGACAGGACTCACCAAGTGGTTTCCTGTGAAGTCAGGTGTCCGACAAGGATGTGTCCTCTCGCCTCTCCTGTTCCTCATTTTTATGGACAGGATCACCCAAGAAGCAAATCTAGATGAAGAAGCTCTCAATGAACTACTGTTTGCAGATGATCAATGTCTCATCCACCAAGACAGCCTTAGCTTACAAAACCACACCAACAGACTGCACGCAACCTGCCAGAAGTATGGCATGAGCATAAGCATCCCAAAGACAGAACCCATGCTGATCAGCCGATCCCAAAAGACCTTGGACATCAAGATTGACAACACAACCCTCCAGCAATCAAAGGAGTTTAAGTACCTGGGCAGCATCTTTACTGAAGACGGGAAGATAGACCGAGAAATTGAAACCAGATGCCAGAAAGCAAACAACATCACCTTCATGCTTGGGCCTATACTTTTCCCACCCAGCTGTGCCAATGGATGCAAAAGAACAATCATCAACGCAATCTATACTCCGACTCTCTGCTACCAGGCACAAACATGGGCTCGAACAAAAGACTGAACGGAAGATCACCACCTGTGAAATGAAATGCCTACGAAAAGCTGTAAACAAGACAGGGCGGGACAAAATTAGAAATGAAGTCATCAGAGACATGGTTGGCACCAAGCCTATGCTAGACCAGATTGAAAGCCATCGCATCAAATGGTTTGGTCATCTTATGCGCATGCCCACAAATCAACCAGCCCTGCGGACCTACAACAGCAAACTGTCCGGTACCAAGCCTGTAGGAAGACCAAGAAGAAGATGGATTGAGGGGTCAAGAAAATCCTGACAAGGCACAATACCAACCTGACAGATGCTACCCATGCAGCCCAAGACAGACGTCCCATCATTTCCCCGACTCTGAGAGGGAACAAGCGGAGGACAAAAAAGTAAAGTAATGTTATGAATCAAATAAAAAAGATAGAAAGTGGCCTCACTTTAGTTATGTGTCATTTTACAGTATTTATCATTTATAAAGTAAGACAATAATTTATTTATTTTCTATAAGTGCATGTCAAAATATGGGATATATTGTTCAATATTATAGCTAGCCCTAAAACTTTATTTTCCATCGGATTTTTCCCGTTGAAAAGACAAAACTGATTTTAAAGATATAGCAATAATATCATCAATAACATTTTGAGTCATTTTTATCCATAAAACGATACAGGATAGGATAGATAATTACTTTGACTTCAATGTGGTCCATATAATGAAGATTTTGATTCTACAACATTATTAGATCTGTTATCAACATATCAATTATGCACTCACAGGCAACCAAACATCATGCTATGCTCAGTAGTCCACTAATATGACCTCGTTCCAGTGATCATTCCCCGCTAATTACTAATTGTTGTGCTGATTGCTGAACAAGTTTATGTTTATATGTGTAGGCCTAACCTATGATAACTTTTTAAGTCATAATTAATTCAAACATAACTTTGGCAATACTCAATCGTTTTCGTTCGTTGAAACGGCAAAACATACTTTCTTTTCCTTCCAAATCGAATTAGCAGACATCAAAAACATTTCCACCACAAAAGTAAAAAATAATTCATACCAATAGAAGAAGGCTATAATCTTAGCTAATCTTTAATGTACACAAATCCCATCTAAGAATTAGATACCAGCCCTATGGGCTGGCGAAAAGACCTGAAAACTTGTGCGTGCCAGAGTTGCCAATGCAACCACATTTAATGACTTGAAACGAGAATCCCGGTTGAAGAATGGAATGTCATACCACAGCAACGTGTGACCAGGCTGGTGAGCAACACGGGGAGGGGGTATCTGGCTGTTGTGGCTACGTATAGTTTTTACACCCGCTATTGAGGTTAGTGACTGGTGTTGTTTGAGCACAGGATAATGGTTAATTTGGCACATATTGTTTGAGGCCCCACTACATTCGCAAGACGTGTACTCAGCCGTGAAAAGGTGATTGTTTCAAATGTGGCATCATTGTAAAAGGGAAATAACGTAGCCATCTATTGATATGCAACACGATATGAGTATGTCACAAATAATCTGAGATATATATAGATATTTGAAAAAAACTTTCCAAACTTTTGTTGATGAGTTTACATTAGGACTCTTTGGTTTTTACATTTGGGCATTATGGCTAAAGGTTTAAAGTGGTGCCCCTGGGGTTTAGATATCATTTACCTGTTGGCCCCTGTTATTACAAATCGTTGAAATCAGATGTTCATCCAATCAATAAACCGTAATCCGCAAACAATGGACATTCTAATAGATTCTGTCTGGACCTGTCGAAAAAAATCAAGTTTCAGGTGCATAAATAACGAATTTATTAAGGAAAGGGTCCGCTTTTGCATATTCCACCCCATACATATATCTGCGGGCCTGATAGATATTATACCAATAATTGGTCACTTTTAATGTGGCTCATATTACGTTTTGGATTATTATTATTGCATATTTTTATCACGATTATTGGAATTTAAAAGTCGAATAATCCCAATGAGTAAAGTAACCCACAAGAACACATCTTCCGTACAGTCTTAATCATGTTTATGCATTAATAGATGGGGCATTTAGCCAGTATAACTCTCAGTATCGTGATGACAAGTTCAAGAAGAACGTTCAAGGTTACTATTCATATACGAGTTTATCTTTGAGCATGGAAAATCATTTAGGGACAAATCGCATACTTGCAGAAAAGCAAGATGTTGAAAACAAAGCTAAACAACAACAAAAATATCCCTGATCTTCTTGGAATGGTCTTTTAAATTCAGTAACCAATATTTTCAGATATTACTTTTAACGGCAAGAATATGTAGAAGCCGTTACTAGACCTGCGATGAGAGGTACGCCGAATGTGGCATAAAATATATCAGTTATATTGGTGTAAAGAGTTAAAGTTGAAATTTGGGCAATTTATAGGTCAAACACAGGAAAGTTATCCAATTCTGAAGAAAATGGTATCGAAATGTTTGTCTTGTTATAATAATTCAGAAAAGTGGACCGTCAAGATTTTGATTCCCAGCGGAGAGCTGCGTAAACCACTGGCAAAGAGAAAGCATCTTTTTTTGTTTAGGGACCGTTCATTATTTCCACCGGAGGGGGCCGGGAGAATACATGGGGGTCAGATGGTTTTGGTCAGGCAAAAAGGGGGGGGGGGGTCAGATGGTTTTTAGTTATTGAAAGGGGGGTCAGATGGTTTTGCACCTCAAAAATCCTGGAGCTTCGCCCCCTGGAATCCCATCTGGAACATTGCCCCTGGTCCCCTGACCATTAGATTTGCGCTTTGTGTGTCGGCCGACACTTTGGTCCTAGTGCGGTCTGGCCTCGGAGGAATCTGCTTGTTTTCACCAGCCACAGTGTGAATTGACACCACAACTACATGATTTGGATGTATTTCTGTGTTAAGTTCACACTTACAACCACTTGGCATATTATATTGTAAGCTAATTATATAATATCCCCCTTTCAATAACATAATTATTAGCCTATATTGTATGTTCAATAACATATCATATCATATCATGTACAATGTAAGCTAATGTAGGTCCTATTGTAATTCAATTGCAAAATTTGACCGAGCTGTATTACATTTCAATACTAGGGCTACATGCAGTTAAGTTATATAATTACATGGCAAATGATACGAGAGTGCAAGTCAAACAAAAATAAGTATAACGTATACAGTGATTGATTTTCCTGCCCATTTACATGCAGCCTTGCCTTCAAACCTGGTCAGTGGCCTGGAAATGTTTTAATTTAAGATATTATTCCTAAACTTACAAATTAAAATAACAAATACAGCAATTAACATTACCTTATTATTTTTTAATATAACTGATATACTCAAAGTATATGACGTATAATGCACTCGTGCAAATGCATTCGTCAAGATAATCGCACTTGCCATAGAGTTATTGCATTTAGCTAAATGCAACAACACGAATACATTCACTCAGTTCATTATCGTTATCATATCAAAATAAGAAATACTAAAATGCACTTTTGCCAATTTGTATCACCCAAAGTAGCGTATGGAAATCAAAGACTGAAAGTAAACAAAGAGTAGAAATCTCTGCAATGCGTACTTGGTGTTGGTGACAATAAAAATAAATTAAAAGACCTTGGATCTTGCACTTTTTCTTTGTACTATATATACTCTTGGCAAAATGTCAAGACGCCTCTTCGCGTAACATATTGTTCCCTTAGCCACTTTGCAAAATGGCTATGACTAAGGGACTTTTTAGCATGTTCTTTCTTTCTTTCTTTCTTTCTTTCTTTCTTTCTTTCTTTCTTTCTTTCTTTCCATATTATTGACGGCTTGAACTTATTACCAATTTCGTCAACCTCAAAACTTCTTTTCATGTTGCAAGTAAACAACTTTATCATAATAATTATGGTGGAGGTTGAAAGTCATGTTTTGTATTCCTTTATTCTATATCGGTTGCGCTTGTGCAAATAAATACAATTGCCTTGCCCAACCATAAAACGCATTTAGGCATTCTTTTCTTACTTAGGTATGGGAATATCAGTAGACTAGTTTGATATATGTTGTGGCTTTCTGGCAAAGTAAATTTAATTAAAAACGTGTGTAAAAATTGACTAAATTGTATCTACAATAATGTTATTAATTTGCTCAGACAAAGATGAAACAATATACACATTTAAAAGTGTAAAACAAAATAAAAACGCACACGAAATCAGTTGTGATTAAGTGATTAAATGAATTAGAAATGATATAAATTATAATTTGATTTAATTTGTCACCTAACATAATAATATTATTTGACATTAATGGTGTAGCTGTGTTAAGGATTTACCAATCGAATGTCATTTCTGAGCTCGGCAGTTCTTATTGTTTTGTTGGATTAGTCTTAAAAATCTGCAGTTTTGCTTTTATTGCAAACTGAAAGTCATTATGCACTCTTTGTTAGAAGCATGAGACATTTTTAAGAAAAGTTGAACAATGATGGCGCTATTTATCTGAAATCTTGTTTGCATCTAGGGGTAGACACTTGTAAAATGGTATTAGAACATCAGCAAACAGACTAACAAATCACATGGGAATTTTATATATTATTTGGCTCATTTAAATTTAAAATATATGTAAATAGCGCCCTCAATTTGCACACAAATGTACAGTTTATAGAATTAAAATTACCACAAAAAAAAGAAAAAAAAG
Source organism: Amphiura filiformis (assembly GCF_039555335.1). Taxonomy (NCBI): domain Eukaryota; kingdom Metazoa; phylum Echinodermata; class Ophiuroidea; order Amphilepidida; family Amphiuridae; genus Amphiura; species Amphiura filiformis. The sequence continues at coordinate 19,093,658 of NC_092628.1, forward strand.
ATGAATAATTTGATATAATTTTAAAAATTGCTATAAAATATATGTGTATACACAGAGTATTACTGTCTGTTCAATTAGCTTAGATTCTTGAATTTTTAAGATATTAGAAAAAATAAAAAATTGTAGCCAAAGTCATCAAAGAAAAGTGTTAGCACAGCCTTAGACCTAACGTGATTTATACTTTTCAAATTCCAAAGTTCAATTTAAAACCCCATTTCTTTTCAATTTTACCTTATTTTAGGCAGTTACTTGGGTCCACCAAAAGGGTTCGCGACCTTTTACAAATCGAGTGGGACGGTCCATTCTCAACTTAGAGCATAGACCCTATCCAATTTAGCAAAACAATCTGTCCACCAATCTGTCCTGCCATTTCAATTGTTATACCGTTCCGGTTATTTGATAGGTTCTATAGGTGATGATGGTCCACCGGTTTTTGTTACACGAAATTATATGACGCGATTATGTTTTATGTATAACATTATTCTGAGCATTATTTTTTCCTAAACAATGACATTAAAATTATGGATTTCGTTTTATTTCAACTGGTTTACCATGTACATTGAGTTTTGTATAATACCATCATTCCGTCCCAAGAATATCAGCATTCGCTTGACATTTTCAGATACAGTGACTTTACAAGAATTGTTTTCTGTAACCTGATTGTTTTAAATAATATTTTCTTGTACAAAAGTTCTTTTGTTTTCAAATATCCTTCTCATAGTTTGTATTCAACAAACAAAACGAAATAACAAATTGAAAATAAATGTGTAGTTTTATAATAGGCCTATATGCGTACACCTTCTCAGACCCATCCACGCAATAAATACATAAATAAATAAATTAATAAATAAATTAATAAATAAATAAATAAATAAATAAATAAATAAATAAATAAATTAATAAATTAATTAATTAATTCAAATTAAATGCATAAAATTGACAAAATTTAATAAATAAATTAATAAATAAAAAAAAAAATTAATTAATTAATTAATTAAATAAAATAAATACATATTTTAGCAAACCTTTCATAAATAATAACGTAATGTTTCAATAAATTAGGCATACTGGCAAATATTTTGCTGGACAATACCTCCTGATGCGGATGGTCGAATAAATACTATCTCTGCGCATTGGGACATTCGTCCCCATTGCTCTAAATGGATTGATTAAAAAAGTTTATGGTACCCGACGTTCTACGGCTTTTTATAAAAAAAATATCGCGGGAAAAGACCAAAATTGAAAAGAAATGGGGTTTTAAATTGAACTTTAGAATTTGAAAAGTATAAATCACGTTAGGTCTAAGGCTGTGCTAACACTTTTCTTTGATGACTTTGACCGCAATTTTTTATTTTTTCAAATATCTTAAAAATTCAAGAATCTAAGCTAATTGAACAGACAGTAGTGTGATAGCTGTTGGTATTATTCAGGTCTAGAATTGAATATTATAATAATGTTTTGTTAAAAAAATTAATAAATGATCACATCAAACAACCGTGAATGTCCAATGTTGATTTTAAAGCGTAGAATCATTTTACCCCTGTGACCGCTAGAGGTCACGAAAGGTCTAGAAGGGTAAACAATTGAAAATTCTCCAATCTTACTGAAAGAGATACCAAATTACTCGCCTTATCACAAGGATTTTTAACGAATTTATAGTTTGTGCGAGTTTGCGAGTTATCCTACAATATACTTCTAGTGGCCGTTTCTATTCATCCTTATGTATTCTTCTCTCGTGCATTATTTTCGCGAACTACTTCGTGTGCAGGTTTATATAAACCTGCACGCTAAACAATAGATTATCTAAAACCCGCACGCTAAACAATAGATTTTAGATAATACGTGCACGCTCAAATACTAGAAATACTACTTTCACATTACTATATAACTTATATAACTATGTTCGATATATATACCACCAAAAAAGTACGAATATACATTCTGTGGCGTTAAAATAGTTATAGGGTATGGTATTTTTTCATGCGCACTTTGTAAATCATAGGTTACAAACTGTTCTATTTTGCCATAAATAATGATTAATAAACTCAAATAAATCAAACATCAAATGACCATAACTCCACCCAAAGTTACCAAATTACTTGCCAATGTACTCGTAATGCCGTTCTTTGATTATTGCAATCTTGTATGGAATAATAATTGCTCTAAGGATCTTAGTAACAAATTACAAGTACTCCAAAATAGACTTGCGAGGTTAGTACTTAACGAAGGCCCAAGGGCACGTGTTTTGGATATGTATGATGTTCTGAAATGGAAAACTTTGAAAACCCGTTCTCATATCAATCTTATTAATCTTGTTCATAAATGCTTGACAGGGAATGCCCCAGATTACCTACGAACTAAATTTTTCTATGTTAACACCCACCACGCCTACGTAACAAAGTCAAGCTCAGGTCTATGTCTTTACCATAACAAGGTGTCGTCAGAAGCAGGAAAAGGAACTTTCATTATCGAGGTGTTACAGCGTGGAATGAGATGCCACAACATTTAAGGTTAATAAATTACAACTCAAACTTGTTCAAACGGGCACTTCACAATAATTTCTGAACTTTTAATATTTTGTAAAATGTATATATATGAAAAATGTAAATAATGCGCCAAAGTTTTACTTTATGACTTTTAAAGAGATTAACTTTCGCGTCAACACAAAAGCGCCGCAAATACCACAGACAGTTGTGTACGGTGTAGTTAATGGTAATGGCGCGGACCCAGAAGATTTAAACCATAGCGAGATATGGGCGACCAATCACAAAGCAGATCCATTTAAAGATGCATTACATCATGGCCAATTTTAGTTAGGCCAGAAATTGGCCTAACTCTCCATCATGTCCATAGAGTCCCGTGTTAAAAATCTTAACCGTAAGGCAAAGTCAGTAGTCTACTTGGGAAGCTAACAAAGAGAGGGAGTAGGGTGACTGAAAAGATCAGATGTGAAAATCTATCAATTGTGCACATATTAATTAAATCAGAGTTTTAAGCTTAAATACAATATCCAGAGTATGCACAATGGGCAAGTGGACTACAGGGTAGTCCAGTTGTGGAAAAGACACTGGGAAGACACCGCACTTTTGAGTAATTAACGCTTTTCTTTTATTCATTTCAGTGTGTTTCCGGTCTTGGCACTCGGATGTTTATTGATCAAATTATCAACGAACCCACGAAAATTATGATTATTGGACCACCGTGCTCTTTCAACGCACACAACGTTGCAGAGATCTCACACTACTGGAATTTGATAACGGTATTTATAATCAGATATTTTCTTTTCGGGTCTATTTAGGTTTTCGGTTTGTTCCTCAATTGAACAGAAACTAAGTATCCAAAGATTAGTGTTATCAAGTGAGAACGCTTTAGGTCGAAATGTTCTGAAACAGAGTTGTCTCATATAATGTACATTCAGGTGCGGATTAAGGGCACATGCCAAGTAACCCGGCGTTCCACGGCATGAAGGTGATACTCCGACCTTTCCATGGCGTAGCCAGCCTTCTTAATGTGTGTTTGGCGGGGAGGGGGTCCAAATGTTGAGCCCCACTTTAACAGATGATTAATAGTGTATTTCGTTCCTAGTATAAGTGTCCTGGAACTGGCTAAAAGCTAAAATGGCCAAACTTGACATTATACTGGAGCAAATTCGCCCAAGCTGTGCAAGGCTTGGATACGAAAAAGGGGATATGATCCCGTGTTTTGAAAACGAGGACGCGGTACGTTTTCCAAACTGGAACAGGGACATGACCCCGTTTTTCCAGACACCGATCACATGCAGCGTGGCAAAAAATATGTACCGAGTATGATAAATGATTAGTTTATTTTCAGTTTGTCTAATCTTTGACCAAAATGTTACCTCCACTGACAATTTCTGTGGGGCACCTACCCCCACCCTCCCGCTGGCTACGCCAATGAGGGGGTCAAGCTCTGTCTTAGGAAAAATTGCAAAACGGATATAAACTGGCGAAAATTTGCTCAAATAGGGCATACCACTAATTGATTTTGGTTAAAGGTGGTACTACACCCCTGATAAATTTTATGAGTAATTTTGCATTTTTCTCAAAAAATAACTACACGCTGGTAACAAAAGTTATGTATATTATAGAGCAAGGAATCAATTACTTCACTGAAATTTCAGGGATTCAAGACAAGTGGTTCATTATATATGTTATGAAATGAGGTACATTCTAGTGGGACCTCTTTTCTTATCATAAATAATGTACCGCTTGTCTTGAGTCACTGAAATTCCAGTGTAGTAACTGGATTCCTTGCCCCTATAATATACATGACATTTGTTACCAGTGTTGTTATTTTTTTTGAGAAAATGCAAAAAATATTCACAAATTATCAAGGGGTACTGTAGTACCACCTTAATATAATGAATGAACCTGTCTTAAGTTGATCTTTCAAATGACTATTTGTCTTGAATGCGGGCGAAGCGCGCGAAAATATATGCGGGCGCAGAATCGATACTGAATTGGCCAATTCGCTCCCCCTAAGGTGCCACCCAGGGCTAATGAACGTTTTTGCCTTTTTTTTTCTACACAAACATGTACGCAAACCAGGGACGTACCCGGACCATCTAGCCGGGGGGCTACATTTAAAAACTACCCCGCTAACCCGTTACTAAAATGGACAAATAGGCGCGTGAAAACTTGCAATTTTAACACTAAATGGGCCAAAATTAGGATAACTGTAGCCTAATACCGGGCCAAATGAAGAAACACAACTTGGTAAATTTTGTCCCTGTATTTCGAGCTAGGGAAACTTGCCCTCCCGGTCGGTGCGAGTCTGAAGCTAACAAAATTCTCAGGTTTGCAGTTTTAAAAAACAAACATATAGATGGTCAAATGAACAGTTTGAAATGTCAGGGGTGGAAGCTATAGCAAATCATATCTATCAACAACTAGTATATTGCGACACAAAGTTAATGGGCTTGCAACAAGAAAGCTGTTCAATATAATTTCACAAATTAATAATCATGATCATTTATTTTCAATTTCACATGAAACGACAATTTACACAACACATAACGGCCATCATCATCTTGTATTTTAATGGGGCTTACAAAAAGAAAGTTTGTAAAATTTCACCGAAAGTAATAAGTACATGTAATAATGTATTGCAATTTCAATGAAATGATGATTTGAAAAAAAAACCGCAAATCACCACCTGATATTGCTGCACATTTTCTTTTCATGCATCGTTCATTTTCGCAGTAGTGAATACTAAATGTTCAGTTTAACAAACTTAGGAAACAGTCTAACCAGCAAACACAAAACGTTTTACAGAAAACGTTTAAATATATTGAATATTGAATATTTAATATTGAATATTATTTAAAACATTTGAATAACATTCAAAAAACATTTTTGCAAAACTTGCTGCACAACATTCTAAACAGAATGATATGTAAGTGTTGACAAAATATTTTGATAAAATGTTTGCCCAAAATATTTTAAAATAATGTTTGAAAAACATTTTCATGGCCTTTATATAATCCGACATTTAAATATTATTTAAGTGTTAAGTTCGTAATTGACATCGGAATCACCGGGCTTCGTTGAACGATTATTTGGAAAGGAGATCTCAAACAGATTGGTCCAGTCGAGGAATCAGCGCTCAATGGACTTTCGCGTTCACTAATAATGAATGGTTGACTGTGTGTGTAATCAGTGGCGTCGATTTATGGATGAAGAGGAATGGGTTTTTGGCATTGAGAAAACTACGGGGGGGGGTTACAGGACTTTCGCAATCTTTATAGGGCATTATGTAATTATTTATTTTACATTATCCAGAGATGGAACCGAACCGAGACTGTGGGCCAGTCTACACTATATCATGCTCTCATCATATAATCACAATCACTTTGACAAGTTTGACATTAGCAACAATGAGCTGTACTATCATTTACCATAACAATGCTGCATAACAATATGCAAACTATTGTTCTCATTTCGGGAACAAAGCCCACACAGTATTGTTATTATGCGTTTGCTTTGTAACATTTCATCCAATTGAAACTATAGCATTGCAATATACAGGGAAATCAGATACAAACACGGTTTATATGCTAGTCTCAGATGAAATTCTAAGCTCAAATTATGTATTTATTTTTTAGGCCTAATATTTCTCATGATATTGATATACATATGAATTGTAATATCACAATTTACTAATATATAAATAATAATATATATTTAATTTGGAGTTTTTTTCTGTGAACAACAACAGTATATGATGTTCTGTCCATTGAGAGCGTTTATAGTCCCTTTTCAACTTGGTGTGGGAACAAAGACAAAGACAAGATAAAAACTAATGCAGTATGTAAACCAGAATGGTGTACATGCACTGTTACGTCTGCATTAGAAAAATCCAAAACCACAGGGATGGTAGACAAAGTTAACAAAAATACGACCGACGTTTCGAGCAGATAAACTGCTCTTCTTCAGGGACAGACAACAAAATATAAAAGCAAACATACTGTAACTGTAGTTAAAAAAATATATAAAAATAAAATTCAAGTCAAAAACTGTTCAGGCAAGTTCAAATAGAACTCAAAAAGACGGTTCACTACAATGAGAAACTGGAAAGCAATATAATTATGTAAATGAGCAACACTTTTATATTTTGTTGTCTGTCCCTGAAGAAGAGCAATTTATCTGCTCGAAACGTCGGTTGTATTTTTGTTAACATGAAATTGTACCACCGGCGCTTTACCAACTGAGCTAATGGGGTTGAGACACAAATTTGCAGGTTTACATGTATGTGTATCGATGATTTGCTCAAAACCATTTACACTGTTGTGGATGGGCCTCTTCATGTTTGCATGTTTCAAAAGCGCTCAATATGCTAAAGATGCATTATTGTTAACTATGAGTTTGCACAATCTTCCCTGTTGTTTGTCACGTGACCAATCAAATCAGATGCTTGATGAAGTACGGAGGTAAGTGCAAATTTAAATTTCAATCAAAGTTGCGAATTCACATACATGCCCACCATGCAAAACTGAATACGGCTTAATTGTTGAAAAATATGTACTGAAATAGACGACGGTCTGCTCATTTGAAAGAAAAATCAGATTAAAAGAAGATTAGAAGGGGATAAATACTTGGATTTGTCAACTGTCATGTGTGCTTCATTTTAAATGTTTACCGACCTTCTGGTGTCTGAGTAATTTGTGTCCAAATTGATTTATTCGAAGGTAACTTTTGACGTTTTCGCTAAGGTTACCTACGAATACCATGGAAAAAACGACTGTTCTCATTGTCTCATGATCTAGACAACATAATGATGGACCCTGGTATAAAGTTAATGATACAGATGAGACTGGTTTAGCTGGTTCTTATAACAATGACACAAGTGAAACTGAAACAGAATGTGATATTACATGTGTATATGAATTTGATGTTGAAAACAGTAAAAGTAATCATGTTATTTCATCCAATAATTATGCAAATGAAACTTGTTATAATTGTATTGTATCCAATAATGATGTAATTGATAACGATGAGACTGGTTTAGCTGTTTCTTATAACAATGACACAAGTGAAACTGAAACAGAATGTGATATTACATGTGTATATGAATTTGATGTTGAAAACAGTAAAAGTAATCATGTTATTTCATCCAATAATTATGCAAATGAAACGTGTTATAATTGTATTGTATCCAATAATGATGTAATTGATAACGATGCAGAGTGTGTTATTGTTTATGGTAATGAAGTGCAGGTAAAAAATAATAGTCATCATGATTATAGTGTTATTCCATCCAATATTGATATTAATGTCACTGATTTATTTATTTCATCTAGTAATAATACAAGTGACACTGGAACAGAGTGTATAACTGTGTGTGATAATGACTTTGAAGTTCAAGCAAAAAATACTTGTCAACATGGTCATGATGAACTTTCATGAAAGTATTTAATTTGTTATTCGATCATGTTTATTCAGTCCATGACATGAACGGCAGCAGCAAGCATTTGCGCATGGAATTGATCCCAGCGCGAAATTCAAACTCAATTACCCAATTATACCCAGCTAGTTATGACTGATTTTGTCAAAAATTGACGGAAAATTTACGTGTTGACAATAATTCTATTATTTCTAATATATATAGATTTATACCAACACAGATGAACTTTCATGAAAGTATTTAATTTGTTATTCGATCATGTTTATTCAGTCCATGACATGAACGGCAGCAGCAAGCATTTGCGCATGGAATTGATCCCAGCGCGAAATTCAAACTCAATTACCCAATTATACCCAGCTAGTTATGACTGATTTTGTCAAATTTACGTGTTGACAATAATTCTATTATTTCTAATATATATAGAAGGAACCAGCAACTTGAAGATTCCTCTAATTTCAAGCTTTATTGTGAAAATCAGACTTGCCGGGCAGCTTGCAAAGTACAGGAAGCAAGTCTTGTTTACATGTTTCCGAGCAGGATCACGTGACTGCGAACCCTGAGCTTGCGTCACGAGCATTCCCAAGGTCATAGACGATTGATTTGGGTGCTTTTTGGGCGCCTTAAAAAAGACCAAAAATTCATTCGTTTTTTTAATTTTTCAGCTTTATTGGCCATCAAAAAAATCGGAAAAAATAGTTTTTAGTATCCTGACATCATAAGCTTTCCATTGATATATAACTTTATTTTCAATGAGGTTCACCTTTAAGAGTAATTAGGAGAAAACAAAAGTGTTGTAATAAGTGATCAAAGAGCCCGGTCAAAGAGTCAGGGGGACAGGGGCTATTTTAACGTTCCTCCTGGCACGTTCGTGCAGTGAGAATAAAAATCCGTGCAGTGAGAATTACAAATCCGTGCTTAAAATATGTCTATACTTTTACTGAGGGGGAGTAATGGTCTACACTTTCTAATGACACCATTATTATAATATTTCGAGACAATATTTGTAATATTGTATGTGTGCGATTTCTACAACGGTCGTCATCTATTAGAATGCCAGGATATATTTAGTTTTATCATCTTGCTCATTAATTTATCGTCAAAAATGGATAGAAGTGAAAAGAAAAAGAGTCGATGCTCAGAATCGATCAAGTGTTAAAATAGTTTGAGTTCTCACACGTAACTACTACACCAAAATACAATTCAAGAGAGGTAGTGTCCAACATGAATTTAGCAAAGAGACGAGTCGTCGTCATTCGACATTCAGCCAATCTCATAACGATAATGTGCAAAGCGTTATCAAACAACCGACATTTGATCTATCAAAATGTCAAGAACTTTTCCATCTGAATCAATATTGTGAAGCCCTGCTTCGACATTGTTTATAAATACCATAATCAGCGGTCATATACTTTGACCCCTTCCCAATGAAGCCGCATCGATTACGTGGTTTTGTTGCGAAACATGATCTGTGATTGCTGATTTGTTCATTTCTTCAACCGAGTCCTTTCTTACTGCGCGGGTGAATTTTCTTGTTGCCAGCTTTTCAGACTCCTTCAAATGCTCTTTCAATCTTACGCCCAACGGTCTGCCTGTTTCACCAATGTATGACTTGTTGCAATTCTTACACGGTATTTCGTACATGCATTCACACGTTTTTGCGTTTTCTCTTTTGTCCTTTGGGTGCATAAGGTTGTTTTTCAGCGTATTATATGAGGCTTCAGTTGGGAAGGGGCCAAAGTCGTCAACAAAGACTCATTCAAGCAAACGCGATGGATCAGAGAAGCAATCTGGATTAGAAAGCGGGGGACCACGTTATCAATCGCGATGAAGGAACATATTCTTTGAGTCATGTATACGACCAGCTATTGCAAACAACTATACACCCTGGAGATGAGAGAAGGAGGACCAGAGGTGGTGCATCAGCTGTATCGGCGCATTACTGATGAAATCTTCCGCACGGAAGAGGAAACTTTGAAACTCTCTGAAACGACTTGTACAACTAAATATTAAATATAATCACACTAGAATGAATAAATGAACAACATGGGCGATTGCCGGCTACATAGTGCACATAATGATATCAAAGGAAAGAGACCGGATATATTTGGAACATTGACGTAAAATTTAAAATGTCGTCCCTTTCAAGCATTCATGCAAAAAGAACAGTCATAATGTCGTCCCTTTCACGCATTCATGCAAAAAGAACAGTCATGTAAATGTTTCTTGTAAATGGGACTAATTCCTTATGGAATTACTGACATTTATATAGCGTTATAATCATGACAATATAGACTACAGTGTTTTTTTATTAATAATAATCCTTTAGTTAAGTGTGAAAACATTTCAATATAAATATTATGATAAATACTAATGTACTAAGGACATAAGAAGACGAGAACATATTTGCGCGGAGACGGTTTAATTTATCGGTTTACAGAAATATAAGTAAGTTTTGAATATCGATATACGTATAGGCACAGTTACGAAATAATCATTAAGATCTTTTATCTTAGACAAACGTCCTTGCTACTATCAACTGGGATGTTTTACGAAATGTGATAGCAAGACTCCTGACAAAGACTTGTAAGCACAAGAACTTTCTTGACTAAATACTTATTGATATCTTGATTCTAATATCACAGGCAAATTATCCGTTGCATGTTTCTCATTGCGACTGGCTAGTTCGTTGTTGTTTGAGATTGAGACGCTTTCTGCGACTGGAGTCTGGATGCTATAACGAACAATAGATACACATCATTAGCTGAGGAATCAGATAGCGAGACCTGAGAGCACGTCAGACACACCAAATTGCATTCTGAATACGTGGAATGTCATTCTGATATGAAATAATTTTGATTTTTTTTTTAAATTCGCTATATAATGCATATTTTATGGCAAATTATTAAAAATTTGTAGTTTTTATATATTTTTGATATTTAACAGTCCAGACGTAAACTTTATAAATCCAATGATATGTACTTAAAGCGTATACAGCTGGGAGGAAAAGCCGTCCATCATTTGAAAATCTTGATTACCCGTATACGAAAGGTCAAAATTTTCAAATGATGGACGGCTCCCCCAGCTACATACACTTTAACGCTTTAAATACATTTCAGTAGGTTCATAAAGTTTACTCCGAGGAGTATTAAATATATAAATTATTAGCCATAACATTGTTTTATATCGCGAATTTCAAACAATCAAAATTATTTGATATTAGAAGGACATTCCTCGTATTCAGGATGCAATTTGATGTGTCTAATGTGCTCTCATGTCCCACAAAAATACTTACAAACGTTGCAATCCGATCCTTTTAAAAAAATTGGAAATATTTAGAAAGAAATTATTAGTTTGATCACTCGCCGGCTGTATTCCATAGTGGCGTATAGTGATTTTTTTTAAATGGGCACATTGTGTTTTTATTTACGTTCTCTCTCATTTTGCTAAGTCTCAGCATTCAAAATTAGCTAATTAATAAATAATTAATTTATCAAATTTGGCGTATCATTACAAAGTGAAATTTTGTGTTTTCCCATAGTGGCGATGGACCATACGCCACTTTTACACATATTTTGTAATAGTAAATAAACTAAGAAACATCGGCAAAAATGAAAAACATTGCATGTCATACTGGCGTACACCTTGCTACATGCCATAGTGACGTAGCGGACCAATACGTTACTATTGAATGAAGCCGGCGACCTAAAGTAACGCACACGGCGACCGAGGTGGCATAAGGTTGGCGTTAGGTTAGGGTATTGCGTTCTGCGTGTTTTCCATAGTTATGTATGGTTTTGTACTTATTGATTTCAATTTACCAGTAATAATGTGTCTTTATTTATTTTGAAAGTTATATAAAGATAAGTTTGCAGCAGAAATTTCACAAACAATGTCTGATTCACAAAACTCTTCAAACCTAATTTTCTCGGAAAGGTGTTTATTTACGGTGCACAGTGTCATCGCCCCGATATCTTCATGGCAGAAATCGCCATGGTAGGTTGAATCCACAGCCACGCATGGCCATTTTGTTCCGACCTTTAAGACACATAATGAGCCGAGGGACATCCCGACTAAGGCTACTGTCAATACCTCGGTAATTGACTTCTCTAGTGTGTAAGTGAGCTTGTATACGCCATGTGAGGGGGTGCTCACACTGGGGTGTGTGTGACCTCTGTGTGGGGGTGAACATGTATACGCCATGTGAGTGAGTGCTCATATCAGAAAATCAGAATATTTTTGTCAGTTTATGAGTTCAAGACGCACGCTTCTTTCTCAAGACGCAAGCTAACGACTATCATATCCGTTGAACATATATGTTCAAGTGCAGGGAACCAGATCTGGTTTCTTTATACGAAATCATTTACGGGAGATATTCATCATTTTCTACCCCGGTATCCAAAGATTTATCGTCTGAATATCAATCGTGCATAGCACATTTACGTGTATCGATCCCGGGTATTCATTTCAGTGTCTCTGGCTGTATAATGTAATTATTAACCGGGCGATGTCGGTGTGCGGTGCCCACTATAGATGACTGGCAATGTCAATGTCTGGCAGCATGCGTACGCATCATCACAATTTGCATTGTTTTTGCCTGGCAGTATGCGCGCGCATCATATTTTGTTCAGGGCTGAAATTTTAAAACTCCCGCCACATCACAATAAGGCTATTGAACAGTGTAGTGGTTGTATGGGGTTCACTCAAGCATATCGACATACCAGTCCCTTGCCTTTGTTGATAAACATTGAGGTCACCTCATCTATACAAACATGCGTCAGGAAAGAATTATTATTCTCTTTCATGTACAAATAACCAATTTCACACGCTAATTGATTTGTGCATCTATCAGAAACTACCTCTTTGTTATGTACAATATAGCCTTCCGAAATGTACGTGCAGAGAGACTACGGTGTACATACATCAGTGAACATCAAACGAAAAGCTAGGTTGATCAACGTGTTAATACTGACTCTTCCTGTTTTTCATTTCAAATCTCATAACCCTATTTTGTCTTACTTTTAAGGGCTCTTAATTTTTAACACTTCCAATGAGGCCCCCAATTACTCATAATTACAACCCAAAGCCTAAGCCCCAGTGATATTGCTGTTGTAAATCCCTACTTCGTGTACATGTTCAATGGGAACATGCATGCATCAGGAACCAGTTTTAGGGTGTTTTGCAAAAGCATGGTGCAGCGCATTGCGGTGATCATGGTGATGTGGTGATAATCGTCTTTGGGCTCCACACTATACAGTACGGAGGAGATCAATAGAGAGTTTGCCAAATGCGGTTCAAAAGCATAAAATCAAACGTCTAGAGGATCCCCGGGAGAGGATCATCTATTCAAAACCACTCTGCCATTAAAGCTTCTAGTAGTCGAAGCGAACACAAAAATTTATAGTGAGCAATCAATTATGAACGAAAATACGTCAATTTAAGAGCAAAAGTTTTCACATTTTCTCATAGGCTACACAATTACCTCTTATCTAGTTAAAAGATCATTTATTGGCAATCTAATTTGGTTTAGGTAAACAACACACCCCCACATGTTGTTGAAAATTACTGATTAAATTAGGTTGAAATAATTTTCTGTTCCAAACGTCAAGCCTGGTATATACTTTTGTGTGTGCTCATGACGTGCATAAATTCAGTTAAGAAGGTCATCGCCTGCCGAGTTCATCCATGATTATTCAATCAAAACCCTTAAGCTAGAGTCTTTTATCTTGAAGTTTGACATATAACCCACTTAACCAAACAAAAGGGAAAAGTTTGATGCAGTCGCTTACACATGCCCTTCTTTTGATCGCCCATTGAGACACATGTCCCGAATTTGACATGTTTAAGCGACAAGACGCTGTTGGTGCAGTACCCAATCAGACGTTCGAGTTGAAGTAAATCTGAGCAAGAAATTTAATCGATATATGTAAAGTTGCCGTGGAGGTAAATTTCTAAACTTCATTTCGCAAACTCTCTACTAATACTTAATTTCGTTACCTATTTTCTGACGAGATTAAATGCTCTTTAACCTTTTGCCAACGATCCAATGTATTATGCAATCTATTATAACGTAAATACATGTAGTTGATATACCTATTTACTATTGTAGAAATATGTTTAAATCAATCATCTGATCACAAAGGTATTTTAAAATATCACAACAGTATTGCAAACAAAATAACGCTGATTTATGGGAAAGTTGTGTTGTGCTTTCCATTATGATTTAATTATTTTCACTAATTTTTAAACACTGAATAAACCAAAATACATTAAAACTAACCTTAAAGTATTCTTATCAGGTGTTGCATCGCCACCATTTTTGGCATCAATTGAATTTTGAGTACTTCCAGTACCATTAGTTGGTTCCTTATCTACTTTATCTACACTGGTAGTTCCCTTCATCGATGTCAAGGATGTGTTTTGTGTAGGGTTTTGTGTTCCTTCAGGTTTCGTGTATACAGAAATCATCTATAAAAAAAATGAAAATACTAAGTGATGACAATATGGGTAGATTTTTAAGTATGATATATTGTCATATGGACAAAAAATATTTCAGAAGGACTTAGGAAGAGCCAAAATTTAACACATGCTGTGATTGGAATTGCAATTAAATACAACATATTTTTGTTTCAATATTAAAAATAAAAAAGAGAATATCGTCATTTTGGGGCCTTGGGCACTGACTCATCTCTGGCCCTATGGTAAATTCGGTCCTGCTAATAGACATGAGGAGATCAAGCACAGTCTCAAGGTAACAATGTGCATTCTTCTGGAAGAAATAGCCCAGCGACAAAAGAAATGGTTTTGTTATGTTGTCCGTATATATGCCAAACCACTGTCTCCCTCTCGATGCCTATCAGAACGAAACCACTGTCCCTAGATTACCTGATCGCTCGCCTACCAGATGAGAAAAGTACAAGACAACATAGGGCCGCTTCAGGATGCTGAACAGCAGGCCCAAACCACACTAGAATGAAGGGGGATGACTCGGATGAAGCCAACAAGCCACACCGGACTAGGGACGTAAGTAAGTCAGTCAGATATGTAGTAAAAAAGTATAATTTGTTACAAACATACCTTTGGAACAAATAGAACGACCAGCGTGAAAGTTGCGCAGAAAATGATGATGCATGAAGTAAAGATGAACAAGGCTTCTGTGTCATCTTGTATCAGGAAACAAACAGATACTCCCACAGTACACAGTACAATGGTGTTATACACGCAAATGCCAATCTGTTTGCTGTCGTTGAGAGCCTCAAAGGTGACCTCAAAGATAAAAACATCAAAATCAATTCAACGGGCATCTTTTTTTTAAATGATGTAAAATAAATATATTTCAATTTGGTCACCCAATGACACTCCCTCAATCGACACTACTATTATGCTATAAACGCAACAAAGCCTCAAAGTTGAATGCCTCAAAAGACAGCCTTAAACCACGTTCGGCTGCAAATTGGTTAATAACTCATTCAACCAACAAGGTTAATACGATGTACACTATAGCTGACCTCCCATCTGGAAAGTTGGAACGAACAAGAGGCGTAGGGCCATCGCGCCAGTAGATGGAAAAATTATCAAATCACACACGAAGCGGGCAAAAACTTAATGCTAAAATGTGGCCTAAAACCAGATCCAATCAAGATCTTGTTCCTTGTTTTGAGCCAGCGGGTGGGCAAGGTAAGCCTTCCGTAAAAAAAACTCGATAGAAATAAACGAGAATGGTAAATTAGGCCTAGAGTTTAGTTTAAAAGGCAAAAAACGCTTTCGTAAATTTAAGGGCAAAATCTTCATACATGTAGCGTCTCGGAGCAGCGACCAAAATTAATTGATTAGTAGGAACTAGGAAGGGTAGAGTTGGAGGGTGGACCACATCTAACCACTGTCTTTGGCAATAGAATGATACGGTACAAAATAGTAGGGACATACATATCGTCTGAAAGTATGATTGTTGCTCAACACAATGTATTGTTAAAAAGAAGCGTCATGTCGGGTGTTACATACCTTTCTTATTTCCCATGCAAGGAACGTACCAAATAAAAGCAACAGTCCTTTAAACACGAACAGAACACCCAACCAATAGACCAGATAATTCGAGGAACATTGTTCAGTATAACTTACGATACGCTGGTTGGCATTTTCTAATCCTCGCTGGAAAAAATACAAAGAAAATGATGTATTCATAACATTACGTTACATATTCCTTCAAGAAATTGTCCTAATTTACCAACGTTTTAGCTGAAAAGGGGCTAAAAAGAGCATGACATCTGTTATCAACTGTCAACATTTGACAACCAGTATTATTACACCTCATACATATTCATGCGAGAATGACACCAATTCATTGGTCAATCGCAACTTGCCACAACCCAAGTAGATTGACCTACCCCCATTATCTCACCGGACTATAGTTTTTCCCCTATTCACGATATCATCATCCTCAGAGACAAAAGTTCGTACTCCCTTTCGCAATCATGTTTTTCTATCTGCGAAGGTACGACTTGGTATTTTATATTGTATCATGGTGCTCCGTGCGATAAAACGTCCACGGGACGGAAAGTGTTTGCTGTCCGAATTAATTCGGTAAAAAGGATTCTAAAAGGATGCTCGAAACACAAGCTGTGAAAGCATGAGCTGTAGGCCTACTGCACAGAGTAGGGAATCACGTGTGCAGATCCGAGGCTTAAAACTCAACTAGGGCTAGGCATGAAAGTGAATGAAAGGTATTGCGTGCATGCATCAATAACTGTAACGTAAGTGGGCCTAGCGCATATTTTCTTAGTAAATGTTATGAATTGGAGTCCTTCTCTCATATATGTATAAGGTGTAATAAAACAAATACTACATGGTATTTTCAGGGAAATAGGGTCACTATTTTCCCTCGGTACTGGCCTACCACCCACCCCAGGCCTGTAGCCAGTACCTCGAGAAAATAGTTTCCCCTATTTCCCTTCAAACCATGTAGTATATGTATAATATCTCACGCGAAGATCACTTTTTAGATAGCTAGGCTATAATCAAAGTCAGATTATTGAAAAGACTAGTTTGTTTCTGACGTCATCTGTCAATCAAACTCGGGCGCGGTTTGTTTACGATTGAAGTGATGATATAGTTTCTGAATGGGGCGGTAAAACAGCGTGCCTTATGGTAAATTAAATCTTCAAATATACAAACCCTCTCAGTCTCAAAAGTTAGGTCTTGGTATTAAGAAACGTTCTTTCCTGAAGGCACCATGTCAACAATGCCTAGAAAAGTTGTTTTTTGCCTTGTAAAGTGTCGTAATTTTTCGCCATTTTCTGCTATTCCTTTTCTCCGAACGGCACCATTCTTCCTTTGGATGACAGTGACGACAGACGCAAACTAGTCTTTTTAATTCTTTCTCAGATTAAAAGATAACCTGATGTAACTGATTTCCCTTTCCCGCCTGGGTCATATGCAGTCTCTAGGTGAATTTCTGGCCATCTCAGTGACATTGAATGTACAGGGATACAGGAACTAAACGTATCACGAAGAATTTCTTAAAACTGAGGGTAATGAAAAATGGATAATACTTATTGGTAAATACTTGCTACTTTTGTAGCCATTAGGTTGAAGACATACCCTCTCACGTAAATCGATTTCATCAACCATTAGTGGGTCAAGAGCCTGCCACAACGTCGAAATAACCACATCAATACAAAAGAACACGAGAACCATGGCGAAAAGATTGTAGTCTGTAATTATCTACAAGATAATAAAAAGCAACGAAAGTTGGGATATTATTTGTTAAAAAATGAAATCCGTTCTTCCATTTCAAAAAATTGGATTGCTTTAACCGATTTGTAAAATTTCACAATATCTTACCCTCCTTTGAGGTACTTTAAGTGCAGCTACACGATATACCCTCCAAGTTTTGCTGAACATGGAACCAAATCCAAGTACAAAACCAGTTGACAGAAGCCACACACGTATCTGAAATAATTTGTTGGATGAAAGATATAAAAATATTCAACTAAAACGTGTTCACAGACCGAGACCTCATCAGAATGATATACCGTAGGGGTTCGCTTCTCTTCCAGCACAACGAGTTTGTTTTTCTTTCCCAGCATGTATGACGTTACCTACTTATACACGTAGGTGGAGAGAGGCAATAGCAGTGAATTGATTCCCCGGAAATGCCTTGCCAAAATGCACAACACTATGGAGCTAATGTGTTTCGAACCCACAATAATTCGAGTATGAGTTGAAGTACATTCCGCTACTTCATTTATTTGAGCATACATCAGTGAACTCTTACTGTATTTCATAATAGGCTATACAAACCTGGCATACATATTCAATCATATTTCTTGAGACTTGATTCCTGTCTAATCCTGCTACAATTACACTCATGTAAACCAAAATGCTTCCGGCAATAATGATGTTATTCAAGTTTGGGCTCGACATCTTTACATACCTACAAATTAGTACAATATTATGAGTTTATATGACTAGCATAAGTATATTCATATTTATAATGTTACAATATAGTAAATCAAAAATGTCTTAGCTTAATGCGTTCTTGCACTTAAGATGTATTTCATAATTTTAACATCCTCTTTTTATTTCCAAAATGAGACCTGCTCCCCTGGAAACCCGGATAAAATCGGAAAATTATGAGTTGGAGATATGTCAAAATTTAAAATGCTCAGATTGTCAGTTTCAAAATGATATACCACGCTTATTTAATCTTTGTCCTTCAAAAATACATCTTTAGCTTTAAAATGCCTTAGTTTTCTGTTGATTTTTGGCATGTTTATTGGATTGCAACTCAAATGAGGCCTTGGCGACTTTGTCCAGGTTTTGTGAGAGCAGGTCTCAAGTTGATTCTGACATTAAATTTGTAAGTTACGAAGTTACGCATAATTACATAATTATACTATTACAGCGCCCATAGGCTATCTGTGTTGTAATTCAGGGCTGTCGACGGCTCGAAAATGCCATTAGGTTTTACTGCCTGAACAGAATTGATCATGTCTCATCTCCTTTTTCAACCAAATCGACGGTAATAACTTTTGTAGTGAGGGATCAACATTTAACCACAAATTGCAAAACTCACTTCCTGGGAACTCAATACCACACAGCATCTAGCTACAATGACAGCCTACTGATGTGTTCAACTCATTGAGAGATACCAACCTCAGGATACAGGGAGTTCATTTTTTGATCAATTCGCTTCAGGTAGTAAAACCTAATGTATATTGGACGATAGTTGGTCAAACGACCGAATCTGCAAGAAAACTTATAGACATAATCATAACAGTATAAAAATCTGTTTGGAGTAAGTTGGGATTACAGGAAAACAAGATAATTTGTCGTTATCGAAAACAAGATAAGTGCAACTTACAAGACAACAAAAGATTAATAACAACAGCATTGATTTAGAGCAAGAACAAGAAAACAGGAAATACCGACTGAGGCAATGATAGATGGTATAATATGGTCAAAGAAAGTATTATAAAATTATACCTTTCTTCTCTTTTCTTTATGTTGAACACTAAGAAGAAAGCAGCTAATATCACACCGAGTCCCGCAAAGATGCTGATAAGTAGGTAAACAAGCCAACCGATACCGACGTATTCTCGTATAGACTCTGTGTGATCTAGAGGAACCTGGCCATCTATTTAGAAAGTAGAATCACAGAATGACATAACTGTTACTGTGTTCCTAGATTAAACTAGTTTTTGACTTGATTGCCTTGAAGTGATGCAAGCTTACTGAAGTTGGCGGACTGATGTGAATCCCAATTCAATACAGATATTTCACGCAGGATATTTTATGGATTGACCTTTGACTTCAATCTATGAACATACTGGTTATAGATTATATGTTCCCAGGGGCGTCGCCAGACCATTTTCATTAGGGGGGTGTAAGAGTCAATGATTGCCGACGAGCCGTCTGTTTGCCGACATACCAAATACTAGACCATGTTGGGAATCATAGGCATGCCTTCTTGGCATTTCAAAATACACCAAAATACGTATGAATACTGACATTTTAGATGTCGAAAGCAGAAGCGAAAATGGTCATTTGATTGACCACAACGTGGGGGGAGTCTGAGGGGGGATTTTCCCCCCTGAGAAGTAAGAAACTTTTGCAAAATGAAGACCCAATTGAAGCGATTTGGTGGACCATTTTGACACTATTAGTGTGTAAAATTTTAGTTTGAAAAAGCCCCCACATTTAAAAATGAGCGGTCCACGAAGCCTTTTGCGCGAATTTTCCCCTATTATTGTAGGCCTATAAATTGTTTTAAAAAAAATGAAAATGTCGAGTACAGAAGCGGAAATGGTCATTTGTGTGACCACAACGCAGGGGGGTGTCTAAAAATCCCCCCTCAGAAGTAAGAAACTTTTGCAAAATGAAGACCTAATTGAAGCGATTTGGTGGACCATTTGGCACTATTTTGTGTAAAATTTTAGTTTGAAATCTTTCGTGGACAAGTTTTCCCTATTATTGCAAGTGTATAAATTTTGTAAAACATGTTAAACTATAGGGCCTAAACTGGCAAATATTGAAAGCAGAAGCGAAAATGGCCACTTGTTTATCCACTACGCAGGGGGTGTTTGAGGGGTTTTCCCCTCAGAAGTTGCGAAACCGTTGCAAAATGAAGGTCCAATTGAAGCCATTTGGTGCAGCATTTTTACACTATTTAAATCATTGCTTTACAAGACTCGAGACTCACAATATTAAAGCATGCATGTATTGATGTTGAAGTCAGCACGGAGTCCGTCTTAATATAATACTGACTTGGTGACAAAATGTGACGACGGGCCCTGCATTTCGGCGGGCTGGCAGTAATTTTCACATGCTTTTAGGACGAGGACCCGCCCGCATGCAATGCCTAAAATAATTGCAGGCCTAGTATAAGACCTACTTCCGATCGACCCGACTGCATGTTTTTTAGGCATAGGCCTACTATACGTGCAATTTAACTTTTTTTCTCTCCTCTTTTTCTCCCTTTTTCCCCCTTTCTCTTCTTTCCTCCTTCCCCTCTTTCTTTTTCTTTCCTTTTCCTTCTTCTCCCCCTTTCTTTGCGATTTGCCGACGACGGCACGATTTTGCCGACGGATTTGACGCTGGGGGGTGTCACACCCCCATACCCCCTCCCCTCTCTAGCGACGGCCCTGTATGTTCCAATCATGTTACCTTGATGTTTATTCTAATAGCCCCATTCAAAGTATTTGTGACGTGGTATATTATATCGAAAGGAGATACTTTTGGACAGGATCGTGATTTTGTTCACAATTTGCTGCAAATTTGTGATGTTGATAATGTTTAAAATATTGTCTTATAGTTTCAGACCGGAATATAACTGGCATATATTTTTTCAGACATTTTCAAGGTCATTCCTACTCTCAACATTGTCAATAATATTCTTAACATGCTTAAAGGCATGACGGGTTATATAAAGGATAAACAAAGGGTATAAAACGTTTTCATAATATTCAAAAACATTTTTGATAACTTATTGCAAATATTCTAACATAATGTCTACAAAATATTTGGCAAACATTTTTTGCAAAAGATATTTTACAATAACATTTTGAAAACATTTAAAGATATTGTTGTTGTGTGTTTTCATACAACAAAACGTTTTAAATCGGTTTCATGACCTCTACCTCGACATTTTATGTTATTTAAAACGTTTTTACCAAAACACCAAAAACAAAGAAAATAACCTGTTTAAAACGTTTTTTTGCTGGGATCTCAGTTTCCAATTTTATAATACCATAACTTACGAACTCAATATCTTTGCTTAGGAATGTCCGATTCCATTGGGGCAAACGGCGTTGTGGAGCAAACCATCTCAATATTTAAGGTGGTACTACACCCCTGACTATTTTTGCATTTTTCTCAAAAAATAATAACACACTGGTAACAAAAGTTATGTATAGGGGCAAGGAATCCAGTTACTACACTGGAATTTCAGTGACTCAAGACAAGCGGTACGTTATTTATGATAAGAAAAGAGGTACCACTAGAATGTACCTCATTAACAAATTTATCAGGGAGCGTAGTACCACCTAAAGATATGTAAAACACAAGTTTTTTGCGTTTTTATTTGTCATAGCCAGTCATAGTGCGAATATAATGTGAATGACGAACAATCAAGAAATACTTTACCGCTCCATACTATGTCTTCCATCCATTCGATTGTGTTTTGAAGAATAAAATATCTTCCAGCTCGACGCTTTTCAAATCCTTTGAAAGAAAGAGATAGTAGAAGCAAATAATTACGGTTGGAACGATAAAGTTTCACCAATAGGATAACGTAATGAGAAAGGTTTCCAAGGTATATCGTTGTTATTGATGTGGAATACTATTATTGTATTGTAATGAATCGATAGTTAATGTTGGAAACGAACTAAGTGAACGGTAACTAAAATGTATTTTTGTCAATTGTCAGCTGAAGAAACATTTTATAGTCGCATTATATTTTATTTGTCAAGCACCTTGCATGTATCCGAGCTCACAGTCTCCGAGGCGATCACCGTCTGTAAAGGCTATGTGACCCTGAAATATACAGATAATGTTAATAAAAA
Source organism: Amphiura filiformis (assembly GCF_039555335.1). Taxonomy (NCBI): domain Eukaryota; kingdom Metazoa; phylum Echinodermata; class Ophiuroidea; order Amphilepidida; family Amphiuridae; genus Amphiura; species Amphiura filiformis. The sequence goes on from NC_092628.1 coordinate 19,116,139, forward strand.
AATTATATAACTTTTGACAGGTTTATATTCCGGGCGTACCAACGTACTGAACGTTCCAACGTACTTTTGAAAAACCTCTAGTATCGTTCAATTTCTAGGCATATACCTTTTTTATAAACCCCTCCATTTTGCCGCTAAATATGTACTTTCCCGGCAGACAACCACTCCAGGAAATCGTTCGGCAAATTCATGCTTTTCAATCACATGTTCAATATGCCAATTGTAATGGCTAGATTTGCGATCGTTACACGATAGACAATCACATTATAATTATTTAATGTGACAATGTGCACAATAACAAACTACACAGTATGGGGTGTGTGGTGTAGGGGTGTGTTGTGTGGGGGTGAAGACCATTTGATTATTTTGACATCCCCCCCCCCCACACACACACCCACACATCCACAACTTTCAAGCCAACTGATCTTCTGGCAAGTTTACATAATAAATTACTATACTCTCATCTTACTGACAATCCGTCAAAATCTGTTTCAGCCATAGTATCGAAGAATATCTGCGCCATTTCCTGGTCATCGTATGTAAAATCGCCCAATCGGCGTTTCCCACCATTTTCAAATGTCTTCATTTTCAGAATCTCATCGCTTTTATTCAGTGTGAGGGCGGCTACCCATGTCGCATCATATCCGTAGAACGAATAATCTGTCCATGTGTATTCCTTATTTTCTGGCCGATCCATACGATCTCGAAGTTCAGTCACCAAGTTCTGGGGTGTCTGAAATTGACCAAATGAAATGGGGGAACATTACAGGAAATTGATTGAAGAAAGGAAAACTAAAATGGAACATAGGAAAAGCAACAAAAAAGTTAGCGAAGACAAAAAAAAATGACAAAATGACGAAACTATAATATAATGTATTAAAATATAGCAGACCGAAAGGGAAAGAATGAAGATAGAAATAAAAACAAAAACGGATAGAAGAGATAAAATAATAAAAATGAAGACGTTGAAATGAAAATCAGGTCAAAGAATCTAGGAGTTTGGCATGAGTAATAATAAGCCCTTTCGCAATTTCGGAAATCTCTAAGCCCTTTCGCAATTTCGGAAATCTCGGACTGGGGTGTAAGGGGTACTCAAGCGCTTTGCATCACAGCCAGTGATGTTGAATTTAGCTTAAATTAGTAGTCTGCTGATGAACCATAAAACACTCAAGAAAACCTCCACCTACAAACTGGTGCACCCTGGAAACTAGTTACGGTTCTAGGCTAACGAGGATATGACTAATGGCCCGAAGAGGATAAGTAAGGTATGGCATGCGCTAAATTTCTTGCTTGGGAGATAAACATTGAGGACTCACTACAGTATTGTGTAGCCTAAGGGACCGTTCACAAACACTTGTAAGGGGGGGCCTGATGCAAAAGGGGGGGCTGAAAATGTTTGACCCTCCTAAGGGGGGGGGGGCCTGAAAAAAATGACCACAAATTTTCCTGGAAAAATTGAGTTTATATGCTTTCTTATGGGGTTGACCCATAATTTTCATGTCAAAAAGGGGGGCCCTGAAATTTTTGAGGTCTGTAAATTTTCGTGATGAAATTTGTTTGCATCAGGCCCCCCCTTACAAGTGTTTGTGAACGGTCCCTAACCTGTGTTTTTCATATTTTTGGGTCTTGACGTCTTCTGAACACTTGCATAATTAGACAAAGAGATTATTGATGAGCTCATTACACGCATCGCCAATGGAGAAGGTTCTGTTATCACATGATTGTAATCTCACATAACACCCGGATGTTGATGCGCAGTTGATATGCAGTCCGAGATTTCCGAAACTGTGAAAGGGCAAGGCAGGAAAACTAAATAATCAAGAAATGCATAATTGCGTTTACTCACTTTCCCTGAAACCGTTGGTTCCTCCTGCTTCGCACTAATTGGTAAATAATCAACATATAAGATCTGAGCAGACAGGATAGCTTCTTCCATCTCTTCAACTGAACATTCAATTTCGTTGTTCCTTGCTGTCCACCAATTGGCAGCTAGAAAACCGTAAACGACCCAAACATATCCCGAATGTAACATATTTTGTTTGTAGGCCTACATTTCAGAGTAATTAAAAAAACATTGAATTTATATTTATCATTATAAACAAAATACATCAACAACTTTCGACTTCCATAATATTCCATTGTGATAAACCAAAGTATTTTATCTGCAGAATGTTAACCTTCATAATTTAATTCATAATCATAGCTTGATGTTGCTGTCGTAATGTGTTGATGTGGCTATTTTTGTCTGTGATATTGATGAAAAACTTACCTCACAAAACACTTTCCTAGTCGGACCGTCAAACAATTTCACAAACATTATCTTTGCATCAAGTTTCTAAAACATCAAATGAATATATATAAAAACCCTGGTTAGCATTTTGCTCCTAACACCCAAATTAAAAAATCAGTACCTGTACAATCTTGATAAGTGTCTCTTAAATTCCAGTTGTCAGGGAGGGAAGCAAAAAAGACCATTTTGCAAGTTTAAACTACATAATCCCAAAATCAAGATGTTTACAACCCTAAAAAGATTTACTGGCCAATTCTGGTTGAGCTGGCCATCCCGGTAACTGGTGACGACTCCGCCTGACACGCTACTGGTGTTCGCTGAAGCACATTGTTGTATAGCTATCAATAATATATTTCTTTCAACACAATAATTAGCCTACATATTGAAAACGAAACTGCTTTGATATGAATACCGTAGTTTAATTATAGGATTATATGAATGAAATATTCAATGTACATTACCTCCAAATTCGCGACAGACTCTTTCGCATCGCTCCCAATTGATTCTGTTGATACGATGGTGAGATTACCATTTTCAACCAATGTTATGAACTTCAAGGTATTCTTTGAAATAGATAAACATATCACAGCAATAAAATGAGTTATCATATCAAGATCAACATTCATTAATTCGTTTTTATTAACATTTATCAAAAGGTGACCCGAAGGTCAAATTACACGATAAATTTACAAAGATAAAAACAACAAACATGCAAAAGGTTTGAAAAAAATGAGTAGAGGTATACCGTTAAGCTCATTTGCATAATTTACATAAACATGGACAATGACACACAGTTAAAGGTTTTGTATTCTCTTCAGGAACTTCTACTCTATATTTGGTAACAAAATGGTCAACATAAATTGATTGATTAATGAGATAATGAGGATAAATGACGTCATCATCAAAGGTCTCTCATTACCTACACGTGTAGGTTATAAGAGACATTTGACCTTTGACCAATTAATTTATTGTCACCATTTTGTTACCAAATATAGAGTTGTTACCTCATATATAGTTCCTGAAGAGAATACAAAACCTTTTAAGTGTGTGCTGTTTAGTTTCCTACATGCAATAAAGCGACCAGCAGCAGGTCATTGACTATTCTGAGCACAATTATAGATATACGCCATATTTGTGTTCCCAATTACCTACACACTTTATTGATCTGACATTGTTTATGACCATTTAGTGTTTTGTGGTGGCTAGCCCACTTCCATAGCTTTATTATTAAAACTGCCTTTACAGACCACCCCTTCATTAGGTGAACACACCCCAACATTCCTTGACCAATGTGTTTCTGTAACAGTGGTTGCATTAGGGGTAAGGGGATCCTCCAGTACTATCCTTCGACTATATTTATAAATACGAATTAAGAAATCTGCATGTGACCACCTCCGCGCTGCCATAACAGCTTTGAAGACAGGAAGTATGGAAGTGGCCTTCGACACAACGGGTGGTCTTCCTGTATATTTGAATGCAAAGGCGGTAAACAACACCAGACTGTGCAACAAAATTGTCTATTTTTGTTTAACTTTGTGATATTATTGAAAACGTTTCCGTTTTCTATTCCGTCGACAAATACTTTCAAAATGTTGTTTTTGATAACATATTACATATTCGCCCATGGTTACTAATTTTGCCGTTCAATTAATATTTATATTTGATGATATTTATCTAAATAGTTCCTATCCATGTCAATGGCATGAGGATTTGGTCACGCTTGCTGGTCTTGGTATGTCGTGGCCATGCGTCACGTGCTTATTTATAAATACGTATTTATAAATACAGTCGAAGGTAGCTGTACAAGTTCGCCTACTCCAAAACAGTGCTCTTTTAATCTGGTCACAATCAGTACAACTCCCTTCAAAGGGTATGGTTCAGCTTTTCAAAGTAAATATAAATGAGAAAGCTTCAATACATACCAATACATAAATTTCATCATTTTGCTGAAAAAGACCAAATCGTGTCCAACCAAATTCTTGCATTAGGCGCACGAATGCATAGTTCCAAGACATCGATGCCGGATTTACCCTATAGAAGTACGGAAACTGGCTTCTTTTCGAAAGTTCTGGTGAACCGGCTGTATATGATAACTAATAACGAACAAATACGTAATTAACAGTGATAAAAACATTGATAAAACGAATTCCGTTTTTATCTTATTAGTCCTAGTGTGTTGTGGCACATACTATTATGCTAATGGCTGTCCCAGAAAGACACGCGTTCGTAAGATCATCTCCATGTTACCAAGCTTTAAAACTCACAGTGATGCCCTTGAGTTTTCTCAAATTTCAACTTTTTGCACGATTGTATTATCCGCGATCTCGGATTTATTCACCAACCATCAGAATACGGAATTATTTAACCTTGGTATTGAACATAATCATTGACGTATAAACTATTCATGTTATCATGTATTAGGCAAAAAAAAACATGTTTGTTTCCTGTACCAGGTCAAAAAAGTCAAATGCGAAATGCGGTTTTTTATTTTTATTTTTTTTTATAATCCATTGTCTTCAAATGAAGAAAAAGATAGCTTTTTGCTGCAAATTGGAATGGAAATTTACAATGGGTCTCTCCGACACACACACAAAATTATATTTTTTCATATTCAAGAATATTTATGATCCCCTTTCAAGCTATAGATTAAAAAAGGTTTTTAAAAAAATGTGTGATATTTTCTACAGTAGTTTTTCACTACGCTCGTTTGTTGTGTGATGTGTAAATGTTTACTCCAATAGTGTTTTATATTATTTTTTGTGATTTTTTCCGGTTTTGGGATTTCTTTTCTTTGTAAGTGAAAAGAAAAAATTCTAATGCGCAAAATAAGCCGTCAAAAACCCAACGCGCGCTACAGGAAACAAACTTTTTTTTTTTTGGCCATATTACTATGGTTACACATCGTTGCGCGACGCTAAGGGATCTTCAGCAGATGGTAGACTGATACATACAGTGGACGATACAGATGCTGTATCGCACATTATTACTTTAAGAATTGGACTTCAATGGCACTTGTATATCACTAACCATGCGCGTATTGGGGGAGGGTGGGGGGCTTTGGGGTGTGACCCCGAGGTAAAAGCAGGGGACGGCAGAAGAGAAGGGCGGCGGAAGAAGAAATATTAAAGAAAAAGGGTGGAAAATTATGAAAAGGGTTTTAAGAATATTGAAAGTAATGGCACTATACAGCAACATTTGTTGCTTCTAGCGCCTATAATCTTTTTTTTTTTTTTTTTTTGCTCTTCACTATTTCAAACCATCAAAACAATTGAAGCGGCAAAATTTACCTTTTCTGCAGCCCCCGGGTAGAAGCGGCCACGGTACGCAACTGTCCATGCAAATTGCAAGATGTAGCTTTATTCTCCAGGAAATGCATTCGTACATTTTATGGCACGGTGTAAGACAATCGGGTTAAACCAAGTATCTAAGTATCGTTACTGATTTTTCTTGTGGGTTTTAATTTACCAATGAAAGTTCCTAATAGAATTTAAATTCTATATCATTGACAGCTAAGCTTAACTGGAGAATGAATTAAAAATAAACATGTCGGGAACAATATAGACTTACTACACATTAACAGTTCTCAAGATAGAGGACGTGTGCAATCGATTTGGCCAGTCGCTATCTATCACTCATTTGCTTGACAGCACCTCAGTCAGTGAAATCAGATTTCCAAGTCTTATGTAATGTATGAGACTACTCTATTGGGCTATTCCATTTAAATTCCACACTACCCCTGTGGAAGATTTTGAAAATATCATTCAAAGATGGTGTATGTTTTTCAAATGTAAGTGGTCAGGGTTAATCATTTTGAAACCCATACTCATACATACATAATATGGTTTATCTATATCTTCCACAACTGGAGTGAGTATTTCAAATGGAAGTTACCCAACTGTCTATTCTATTCAAAACTCATACTCCCTCTGGGGAAAACTTAAGCTACATCTTCCACGGGGACATTGTGGATTTTAAATGGAATAGCCCATGTACAGTGACGTAACTAGGGTTGGTAGCGCCCCTATCCCCCACCCGAGAATATATTAGACGCGTTTGGAGCGCGCGAAAGTTTGGGCAATTAAGGCCTACCACTAACTTATTTTGGTTACTAGAAGTTGAATACTGTCTTAAAATGTTCTTTCAATTGATTTTGTGCTGAAATGCGCGCGAAGCGCGCTAAAATTTTGACTTTCATCGCTTGGAGGGGCGCAGAATCGATTCTAAATTGGTCAATTTGGCGCCCCCTAAGGGTGGCGCCCGGGGCATGTTGCTCCCTCTGCCCCCCCCCGTAGTTACGCCACTACCCATGTAGGCTCTAGCCTCTTACTCTATTCAGTACATTTCGAATATGATATAGCTTCCTTAAGCTTTCTTGCATTAATAACACTTCCCTTGACACTTAGTTAGTTTTTGTACAATACATGCAATAGATAAACTAAAACCGAAAACTTGAATAAACCAAAAAATAAAATATCTGCTTATAAATACCGTTATCAAATTCCAATAGTGTGAGATCTCTGCAATATTGTGTGCATTGAAAGAGCAAGGTGGTCCAATAATCATAATTTTCTTGGGTTCGTTGAGAATTTGATCAATAAACATCCGAGTGCCAAGACCGGAATAACACTGAAATGAATAAAAGAAAATGAAATGCATATTATTTATAAAGTGTTGAAGTGAAATTCCTCTTTGTCACAACATGCGTGCTTAATTAGTGTTTTCTAATTTTAATCACTCTCGACTTGAAGTTGTAATCGACTCTCAACTTGATTATTTGTTTCTATTATCTAAATTTCAAGCAAAGCAGCAGACGTCAAAATGCATGTTAGAACAATATTTTGGCATAACAAATTAATTTCTGTGCAGATACATATAGCTTCGATCGTTTAGGTAAACCACGTTGTCAAAAACAATATGGGTAGTATTAGATCTAACCGCTTATAATACAAATAAAATAATAAAATACAGGTAGCATTATTCATCGTCATCATATCATTATACCCAGCAAACATAAAACGTTTTCGACATCATTCGCAAAAGGTTATAAAAGGTTGTCAGAAACGTTTAAATGTCGGGTTATATAAAGGGTATATTAAGAGTATAAAACGGTTTCATAACCTTAAAAAACATTTTTTGATAATCTACTGCTCAGCAAACAAAAATGGTTTACAGAAAACGTTTAAATGTCGGGTTATATAAAGGGTATAAAAACGTTTTAATAACATTCCAAAAACATTCTTGAAAACTTGGTACAAAACATTCTGAACAGAATGTTATTTTGGGGTTGAACAAATATTTTGCGAAAAATGTTTGCCCATATTTTCAATAACGTTTTAAAAACGTTTTCATGACCTTTATATAACCTGACATTTAAATGTTATTAAAAGGTTTTGGAAAAAACATTTTAAGAACATTTCTGTGTTTGCTGGGTTCAAACATTTTAACATAATGTTATTTAAGTATTGACACAATATTTGGCAAAAATGTTTGCCAAAATAGTTTACAATAACATTTTTTGAAAAGATTTAAAAATGTTGTTATAGTGTGTTTTCATACAAAACGTTTTAAAACGTTATCATGACCTTTATATAACCCGACATTTTAATGTTATTAAAACGTTTTTACCTAAACCAAAAGCCAAAATATAACTTATTGAAAACGTTTTAAAAACGTTTTTGTGTTTACTGGGTATTCATCGTCATACATAAATTCTCCCGGCCACATTTCCCTAACATAATATGAAATTAAAAAAATTAAGTTCGCCTGAGGTGGGGTTCGAACCGACGCTGTAGTGCGCCGCTATCATGTATACATATACCGACATAATTATTACCAGCGCCTTTACCTCTTGGCCACCTGACTTGTTGATGCCATCGTGAAAATTTGAACATATAATCGCAACTTCATTACTTCAGCATACCACGTGACAAGCAAAGACAGAAAACATACCATATTTTGGAATTTTATCTGCTTAAAACATTAATGTGTATTATAATTTGAACTTGAACTTGAACTTATAATAGAGCTACCATTATTAATATTGTTGAATTCTCAAGTGCATACAGACAATTAATACGAGGGGCCTATGATACATACACAATACATAAATTTCTTTTGATTTCGGCCACGTGCTCTGCTCAGGACATCGCGTCGGTTGCGAAGTATGGAGCCCAGTCAGCCATTTTTCTTGTCAGACGGTCTGATTTTTTTGTTGTAATTTATAGGAAAAGTCCACGTAGGTCCCCAAAGTTTCCTTCAGATATTGAAAGATTAGATTCCCATAAAGACGAAACAGTAATCTTTAGTCGGGACCTGCGTAAAATTTACGTAAAATTTTCACCATCAATTCAGTGTTCATTTTGACTAAATTCAGAAAATATTTTGTCATATAAAATTGAAATAAAATTCTCTGAATCCTAAACCACATAAATTTTAGCACGATTTTGTATCACGAATCGATATATATATGACGCTAATTTATTGCACATTCTAGGGAAGCGTGGTTACCTTTTTGAAATAGCCGAGTGAGAGGGTTTTCAATTAAAATGTTTTTTTGTCAAAACAGAAGCTCATTTATTGTCGGATTTCTGTATGTAGAACACGCAGATATCAACAATTGAGCGCTATTAATACACATTAATATTTTTAGGCAAATACAATTCCTAAATATGGTATGTTTTCTGTCTTTGCTTGTCACGTGGTAGGTATATGTTGAAGTTGAGTTTGTATGTTCAAATAAGTTTCAAATTGGATACCAACAAGACAGGTGGCCGAGCGGTCTAAGGGCCTTTGTAATGCGCTAGATTCATAGAGTATCCATGATAGCGGCGCGGCGTGAGTTCGAGCCCCACCTTTGCCGAACTTAAATTGACTTTTTTTTAATCTCATAATTATCATACGATTGTTAGGGAAATGCGGCTGGGAGAATTTATGTATGGCGTAGAGAAGAGTGGGCTACGCTCTCGGCTAGAGTCCGACGCAGCATTGAACTAGAAATACCTTGTAAAAAGCATTGTATTATTATCACCCCAGCGGACCCCGAGCACTGGAAAACCATAATTTGTTTGTAATTTAAAGAGAATAGAAAATACAAAAAAAAAATAAAAAAAAAACACCAAAAAAAACCAACAACAACAGCAAAATCAACCTGAGTACATATGGGTAGAGAAATTTGTCTCAAATATCAATGAATTCAGAGACACATACGGGATATAATGAACCATTGACCTGGCGTCATGATGACATGATTTATTAGTTATACCATGTATATTCCGTATGTCAAAATCCCAATACATATAATAAATTACAATAACTAATATTTTGCATTTTCATATACAGACCATTATACACATGCGAATACTGATCTTTAAGGGTACAAGTAAAAGATGTTTTTATGGTATATGGTTATTACTTCTTGTTCTTTTTGTTCTTACTTTTAATGATGATATTCTTTTAAGAATTTAAATAATGATATGCCGAAGAATATGTTTAAACCTAATTGCGTAATTTTTGTAACTAAGTCTATGATGTTTCTCTGGATTTTGATCTCTTTCAATGATACCTTTTCAATTTGTATTTAAATTCTCATAGTTTTAACAAGAAGCATGATAATTCCTACTCCTTTATTTATTCATTTTGATGGGAAAACTGTTAATTTTGATTAGGTTTATTATCACTATTAACCGCCAATCTTATCAAAATGAATAATTTCCGTTTTATTTTAACAAATAACTCTTCAAATTGACTAGATCTCCAACTCATTATTTGATAAGATTGTCCTTTTCGTTTTGAGAAGATTCTGCTAAGTCCCAATCTGTCAAGACAAACTATTCAAATTTGATAACAATTGACAAGATCGCCGTTTTAAATGACAAGGCAATCTTATAAAATTTGTTGTGTTTCTTTTCATTTTGATGAAATTATTCGGGTCATTTTGCATATAAATCTGTTATGTCTCCATCTAAATAGTTTTGCAAATTTGACAAGTTTCTATTAAAAAATGATTAGATAGTTTTAAGAGTGTATCGATATACGAGGGTCATTCAAAAAGTTCTATCTGTTGGGTCATAACTTTTGTTTTGTTAAAGGTAGCTACTTAAAAATGTGCATACATATAGTTCGTAATGTCACCTACAGGTGGTGAAAAAATCATGTCAAGACCATTTTCAGATTTTTGTTGGTGACCTGAAAAACACAGTAAGATATGGTACACCGGAAACGGTGACGCATCTTTGGATATTACACTTGAAAATATGCGTGCAGCCAATGTACGAACTTCCCTCTTTAAACAAAAAACTCATAATAGTAACAATATACATTTTAAATGAATATAAACCTTACAGTCCAAAACATCATCTGTGACTGAAAAAGTAAAATTTTGATGGACAGAAATTACCCAGAATTCCAATTTTATCTCAGGTATTGATAAATAGCATAGTGTACATCCCTACAGCGTGACTTTTCTAGCTGCGCTTTTAGATAAAATACAAAAGTTAAAGCTACTATAACACATTTTCCAGTCAAAAATAAATTTAATTCCCTTTGTGATCTATTGTGGTATTTTATTCCAAAGAAAGCGACATAATGCCACCATTTTACACCATGTTTTATTAAAGTCAATATCTTCATAAACGGTGTTTGTGGTCATTTATACTAATTTTATTACACTGGCTATTTGTTCTATTAGTTTTGTGCATATTAATGTCCACCATTTTCAGTTTGTGGCAACCTTTTAACCAGTACATATAATTGTATGATTATTCTTGTGTTTTATACAGTTTTTACTGTATAACATGATCAAACGGAAAAATTATGGGATCTTCAACACACTTTACTTGAGACCCCTTTGTAAATATTGTATATATTTTGAACGTTTCCGGTGTACCATATCTTACTGTGGTTTTCAGGTCACCAACAAAAATCTGAAAATGGTCTTGACATGATTTTTTTCACCACCTGTAGGTGACATTACGAACTATATGTATACACATTTTCAAGTAGCTACCTTTAACAAAACAAAAGTTATGACCTAACAGGTAGAACTTTTTGAATGACCCTCGTATATCAATCTAATCTTATTGATATTGCAAATCATAATTTAATCAGTGTACCATGATGTACCATCAGTGTTGGCCTTGCATTATATATTCATAATTCTATATCTTTAACATGAGAAAGGAGCTTGATTTAATTATTGATCATAATCTATCTGTTATTGACCACTCTGAATCTGTTTTCATTGAAATGATCAATTCAAATAGTAAGACATTTATTTAATTCTTATTTAACTCGAAGTCTTGATATTATCTCTGATGAGAATAAACACTGTTTACTGTTCGGTAAATTCAATTGAGATCTTCATTGATATGTGATATTTTGAATAAATAAAGAGTACGCTTACCTTCCTGCAACACTTCCCGGTATAAAAATTGAGCATCTGCTGAGAGCCAACAATTTGTCTGAAAACAGTCCCTTCCTATCATTTTTAAGAGTGTATTGATATATATCAATCTAATCTGATAAATATTGCAAATCATAATTTAATCAGTGTACAAAGAAAGAAAGTTGGCATTGCATTATATATTCATAATTCTATATCTTTTAAAATGAGAAAGGAACTTGATTTAATTATTGATCATAATCTATCGGTTATTGACCACTCTGAATCTGTTTTCATTGAAATGATCAATTCAAATAGTAAGATATTTATTTATTTAATTTTTATTTAATGCAAAGTCATGATATTATCTCTGATGAGAATAAACACTGTTATTATTTTCGGTAAATTCAATTGAGATCTTTCACAGCAAAAATCTGATTGATTCAGAACTTTCTTATTTTCTTTGGACAATTATGTCTTTGGTAGATTTCCGCCTCCTCACACGCGGACCTCACAAATACCGGTCGAGAGTTATACCACTGGACCACCTGAGTTTACAGTTGGTACACGAGTAATCTCACCTATATAGTCATGATTGCATACTATAATTACTGTGTCTTACCGCCCAACTATATTATATTGGATAATGAAGAAAGGATGCGGTATTATATGCTTCACTCGAAATGAAGTTTAAAATTTTACTTCAGCTTCTATATCGATCATAACATATACCGACTGGATTTTGCTTAGATTTCGCGTAGATTTTGCTTAGATTTACTTCAACGCGAACGTCTGATTGCACCAACAGCGACTTGTCGCTTATACTTGGGAGGTGTGTATCAATGGGTGCGATCAACAGAAGGGCACGTGTAAGCGACTGCCGCCAAATTTCTCCCCTTTGTTTGGTCAAGTGGGTTGTTAGTCACACTTCAAGACAAATGTACTCTAGCTTAGGCACTTCGTTTGAATAAACACGAATGACGCCGTGATGGCGTCACAAGCTACGTCGCTGCTCAATACACAATCTGAAAAGGTAACTTTATTAGCTTATGAATGGACTCGCTAGGCGCCGACCTTCGCAACAGGCTAGCGCTAATCTTCTTATCATATTATTTGGAAACTCGCAATATGTTTCAATTGAATATTCTTATGATAGCAGGCTTATATTATACAATTTTACGATCCTCCCCATGTGCCTTTAAATAAGAGCCTTGAAAACTCATTGCATGCGAGCATGTTATTTTTACGGACTGTTCTTGTTGCTTGTGTTTTGTAACAGATCAATCTTTTATTTTCAGAAACAATTATGTCCATACACTGATCTAGAATAAAAAAGTGTTTACAGTTAGTTTCATGTGATTGACAAACCGTATTAATATAGTGTTTCTTATCAACAAACAATGATCGAAGATTACACCTATTACAAAATATGCTTACAATAATATTGATCTCAATGATACCCCGAGCGTATATTATTAACCGGAGCGTACTAGATCTTACGTGTTTAGTGTCCATTTTTAAGCTGACAAAAATACTTGTTTAGGGTTCTTTTTGAAAGTCCATGTTCACGGATGATACCCCCATGTCAATACACCTTTCCAGATAACGTTTTATTACCATTCACCGAATAAATAAAGCCGTCAAATATTGCTCTTGAGGGAAATGCTGACAACTAATCTATCAGTGTTATCAGCATATTGTATAAGGGGCTGCCCCAAACTGATGGAAATGGAACCTGGAACTTTACTACTTACAGCAAAGAAGCCATTTGTGATTTCGAATTCGAGGCCGTTTATGACAACATTATTGGATAAAGCTTTTATTTGGTTAAATATGATAGACGGACTCTATAATAGGCTTATTTTAATTAACCTTGCTGTCACTTTTGATATTATGGTGTACGTACGTGATTTGAGATATTTGGATTCAAATATGCATTTCTACAGGGTGTCTCAATAAAAATAGGCCCTGTGGATCGGGTGTCATAACTTAAAACATCAGCAGCAAAATTAAAACTTTCTTGCAGATTCAAAATCCATGAAGTGTCTTCTATAGATTGGTGTATAAATGATCAAAATCCGTTCACTCGTCACTGAGATATTTGGGAAACTACAAATATACTCATTTTTGGACCTTTCCAATGGGATAATACACATTAACAATAACGTGCTGCATTGTAGTTTAGAATAGAAGAAATTAATGTTAGGGGTTGACAAAGTATTGTTGGTCGAAGCAGACAAAAAGATCGATTTTGATTATCTAAATCAAAATATTATTGAAAAATAACACCTTGATGTTTTGCAAAACTTCATACTTTGAAAACGTGCTTGATTTATTGTTAATGAGTTATGTACGTTTTACAAAAGTGATGCTGTTTCATCCCTTTTTACATCATCACTCAAGAACCACAGGACCTACAAAAGTATATCTGTATAAAAGTATATCAATGCAATGCTCACTACCATATGATGTTAACTACCAAATCGCAATAGTTTGAAATAGCGTCAAACCTTAACTCCCAGTGTTGCTAGGTAGGAGATAACTTGCCTGATCACCAACTATGCCTCTTTTCTATTATTGACGTTGTTTATAAATTTTTGTTTATTTCATCATCAATACTATCACCTGGACATTTCATTTTGAGGGAACCAATTTCTTTTGAATCAAATATTTCAGCCACTTCAATAGAAAGTTCAGCCCTACTGTTGGTTGACAAATGCATGTATAATAATAAGTACATTAAGTACATATCATTAGATTTATGAAGTTTACTTCGAGGATGGTTAAATATCAAAAATACAAAAAATATAAAATTTTAATAATTTGCCATAAAATGTGTGTATATCCCGAATTTCAAAAAAATATAAGAAAAAATTGATATCAGAAGGACATTCCTCGTATTCAGAATGCAATTCGATATGTCTGATGTGTTCTAAGGTCCCTCAAAAGAAATACTGTGCAAACGGTGCTACCTGAGCCCTTAACCCAAAGAGAAACGTGTGAAAAACATTCTTTTGGGAGATTGATTGATTGATTTTGAACTCCTACTCAGCAACACTTGGTGTTTCCTTGTATTTCTTTTACAATAAACTACATTATTGTTAATGTGTATTACCCCATTGGAATGGTCCAAAAATGTGTCTATTTTGTACAAACTTAGTTATCTCAGTGACGCGTGAACGGATTTGGATCATTTTTACACCGTTCTTTTGCAGACACTTCATGGTGTTTGAATATTGAAGAAAAGTTTTATTTTACTGCCGATATTTTAAGTTATGCACCACTGTCCATATGGCCTATTTTTATTGAGACACCCTGTATATATTTTAAAGCTAACATATATCTAACAAGGAACGTCGTGTTACTGTGGAGAATACATGTTAAATGTTCAATATCCTAGTCGGGAACAACAGCAACATAATTGATGCAAAATTAGAAAACATTGCTTTGTTGATTGCGTGTCTGTTTTCAATCATTTCCAAAACAGATTGAGAAATTAAAACCATATATATAAATTTTGATTTAAAAATCCGCATTACACTCCTCTCAGACAAGAAGAACTTTTCTATAATTTCCGCTGAGAAACTATCAATTTTACTTGCCTAACAATAGTCAATATGACTAATACGCACTTCTGATTTACTTACTAAAGTAATATTGTTGTTGTCATAATAAGAAAACAGATGTAACAGCAAATCTTTGCATGCTTTGAAATGAATCATATAAACCAGTGAGTCCAATAGGTAAATAAATAAAAGTACGTAAAAATAATTATTGTGTACATACTATTAGTACAGGTGTAAATCCAATGGGGATTAAGACAATCCCCCAATGTGCCTTTTCAGTCCATGCAATTATCCTCCATCACGCATAACTTGTTTTTGACCATCTTCAAGGTTATATGTTGTTTTGCGTAAGTCACTATTGATTATATCGATAGAAATGAATAAAGGATACGAAAACTTGACCAATAGATTTTTATCATGTAAGCTGGATTCAGAGAAGGAAGAGTCACAAAACAACCAAATATGTGATGCGATCAAGCAAAATCAGTCGGAACTCGGAAATATTGAATTTACAGCTTCTTATTGGATAGTAAAAAGCATTTACAAAGTTGCATTTGACAGAAAGCCCCATTGAAATTTAACAACCAGTTCCAAAGATATAAACAATTAAGGCTACATGCTCTTTTTGGTTGAAATTTTTGGCGGGAAATATTCCCGCCAAAACATTAAAGTAATCGTTTGCCACAACTAAATATCATAGTCAGGAAATTAATGATGCATCTGGTAACTTTAGTTGCAATTATCCCAGATAATTCTTGATTTGTTTTTACAGCGTCTTGAATTGTCGATGTTTTTGATCAAAAAACATCACTCGGTGTATTTTGAAACTCGAGGCATTTTAACTCTTCTCAAATTAGCCCCAAATCATAATTTATTATATGCACGTGTAGCAAACACCAATGGGAATAATTGGACGTTGTTTGCGGAGCCTAAATTTGGTTTGATTTTATTTCACAATAATTCTAAGGTGAGAATTTTGACCTGACATTTCCTTTTTGGATTGCCAATTTAAATTAATTGATATGTGATATTTTGAATAAATAAAGAGTACGCTTACCTTTCTGCAACACTTCCCGGTATAAAAATTGAGCATCTGCTGAGAGCCAACAATTTGTCTGAAAACAGTCCCTTCCTATCATTTTTGAACAAAATATGGTTCAAAAGTGCGTACACTACGCGTATATACGAGGTAACGAAGAGAGCTATTTACGGTGGGGTATCTATTGTAAGCTATTAGGGTATAGGTCTATAGTATATCTTCCCGCAAGTGACAAGATGTGTCAAGCAGGTGCATACATAAGGGCGGTATATTCAAATGGTATTGTCTGGATCATTGAGTATCGATTGCGCACGTATACACGGATGTGTGTGGTCCTCCCCAGGTTTTGACTTGAATTACAAATGACGTCGTGAATGACCCAGCGTTTTCATTTTATTATTACAAAATTAATCGTCGTTTATCACGAGTCCTAAGAGTCGTACCAGTGCAATTCATCAAAATTAATTTGTATTAAATGAAAAAACAAACAGACAAGTAAAGTCATATGTCTTTCTATGACTGTATTCCTACCAAAATCTGATTTTCTATACACTAGAAACGTGTTGATATGTATATCTTTGAAAATCGCCGAATTTTAAACACAGTCACCGTGGCACAGTAGCCTATGCATCTTTAGCATTCATAGTGCCTTGGCAGTGGTTCGAACCATGGCGAAAATTTTAGTATTTTTTATTCTTTTTACTAATGCGCTGTGCCGTTTTTCAAACACACCCCTGAATGAAATTGATGGGCAAGTACCCTTAACGAGTTTCCAAAAACAAAAGGAAACAAAAGGAACTATATCTTTTGTTTGGCTATATATCAAAATCAATATTTCCGAGTTCCGACTGATTTTGCTTGATCGCATCACATATATTAAACATCAGATAGGTAAGGTAATATGACAATGATATTGACCTCTTTTCATCACTGTTCATGAGTGGTGATCCAATGTTTATTCATAAACCCTATGTGGAGTTTTTCTTTTTCTGTTCATTTCTTTTTTTTTTTTTTTTTTTCTTCTTCTTTATTTAATGTAGTACTAATGGGAGATATGCATTACCGTGAAGGAGGGGTGTGCTTTTTCTTTTTCTTTATTTTATAGTATAGTACTACAAGGATAAGGGGTAAAAAGTAGTCTGATATGGAAAATTTGTTTTACTACGTACACCAACACAACACTGTGAAGGAGGAGCTCGTTTTACGGTCAATGTATTTATACAGTGGAATACTGTAATTTAACAGTAGTCCTAGTTTTAGTCACTGTGTAGTTGTAGGTGACTTACAAAATGTATATACAATGGCCACAACGTGCAAACTTAAACTGCAAAGATTTCAAGTAAAACTTACTAGCAATCACGTCCATATTTATTCATTTACGGGCCGCAAAGACGGGTGATCTGCAAGTATTGTATAATTGCACGGGCGAGGACTCCGCGTAGTACACGCAGTGCTTTCGGACGTGTTCATTTTTCTTGCAGGTTAATGTATTTATACTTGCTTGCATTTTCCAACATTTTATTGACAATTTTGTTATAAAATAGCACCTGTTTTTTGTATCGTGTATGATACGGGGCTCGCATTAGACGCGTGTATGAGACGGAGTGCATAATTTTGTACTATTTCACTCTCAACAAGTGATACGCATTTATAAACCTAATATCTTATTAGTTATCCTTTGAAGAAGAAGAAGAAGGAGGGAGTGATAAAGTGTATGCCTATGAAAGAATAAGGATATACAGATAAAGGAATGATAAATGAATGTAATAAATATTAGTGTAGAGACTAAACACACATAAACAGCACTAGGCAGCCATTCGATGATGTCAATGCCTTTATACGTTACGTAATTGATACGCCAAGTCAGATGTATTTTACACCTGCCAAACACAAGTCACCCAATTTTGAAAACTAGACGTTGAATGTACACTCTCATGAATATTGATTGGCAACATTTTTCAATATGTCAACGCTCAAATCGGACACAATAGAACAATAGACCATTCAGTGCGCTGTTTGTGTGCAAGTTTCAAAATACCAATTCCGTGTCCCAACTCGTTACACATACGCGCATAATCACAGCTTACACGTACCTTCCATTAGCCGATATCATGTCCTAAGCATAAAACATTACAACACCTAGGTTAATCAATTTTTCAAACGTGTCTTTAATAGTATGTCGCCAATATTGCAAACAGAATACGTTACCAATATCTAATGGATAATAAAATGTGAAAATAATTGTATAAAGTAATTAATGTCTCAAGTTCAACGTATTCTTTTACTTAAATATTTATAAGTATATTATTAAGGCCCCTGCGGAAAACAGTGTTTGCACTGAATAGGGTTCACACTCAATGAAAATGTCATTATATAAACAAAGTGAGCCTTATAATGCATTTCTTTACAGTTAATTAAATCGTGTGTAATTCACTTTTTGGTGTGCTTGGACGGTATGTTATCTACCACTTAAATTCAATAATCTTCTTTCCTACAGAAATCTATATGATGGCTGCCAGAAAGACAGTAAGTTCGGCTGTAAAAACTTTGAGGCCCTACTTTTATCATCTTTAACAGTCACGAGTTACCTTTACTTTCTTTAAATACGTTGATATTTTGAATGAAATCTACATTAAAAAATGGACGTTTAGTTGGGTGATCTAGAGCAATTCCGTGACCGTGGAGAGCGAAGGTTCGTTTCTCAGTGGATGTGTCTTCTATGAAGGTTAATAAAAAAATTTAGCGGGGGTGCCCCTCGCGAAAGTGTGGGCGGAATCCGTGAGAGCCCGAAATCCAAAATGGCCGCCGTCGGCCATTTAAAAAATTATTTTTTCAATGGTTTGGCCTACAATGCTGTTCAGTATATGTTTTCTGGGTTTTTTTGGGTCGAGGAATTCATATCTGATGTCGATTTTATGATATGACTAACTTTTGATCGTCAAATCCAAGATGGCCGCCGATTTACAGCTCAGAAAGGTTAAATTGTCACATTTATCGTATAGCCTTTATAATAGGCTCTAATTAAAGTTCTCATCATGCCAAGTTGAGTGATTGACTCTAAAAACTCCCAGTAATAATGATTTGACCTATTTTTGACCTTCAAATCCAAGATGGCCGCCGATTTTCAGCTCAGAAAGGTCAAATTTTCACATTTGTCATAGAGCCTTCATAATAGGCTCTAATTCAAGCTCTCAACATGCCGAGTTGAATGATGGACACTAAAAACTACAAGTAATAATGATTTGACCTGTTTTTTACCTTCAAATCCAAGATGGCCGCCGATTTTCAGCTGAGAAAGGTAAAAATTTCAAATTCGTCGTATAGCCTTCATAATAATTATACTCTAATTAGAGCTCTGAGTAGTCGTAGAGTCTTCATAATAGCCTCTAATGAATACCCATTCTGGCACACACATACACCCCTGAACACCTACATATACATATATATTCACATTTGAATGAGTATAGTCTATATTGGTTTCAGGTCTACGTGTGCTTTGCTCTGCACCCTATCAACAATGAATGAATACAGCATCAAAGATATTTATATATATTAGAAAGAAACATTATCCTATGAGACTAGTGCATAGATCACCTATAACACTGCTTGCTTGTTACCTACAGCAAAATCATCCCCTAACAATATCTACTGAGATGTGGGGCAAGCCGTATCTATAAGTCGCCTGATACTATCGTCCAAGGTAAACATGGTAAATAGGAGAGTTTACAAACAAAAACGAAAAACTGGTCAGGACTTGACAAATATGGTGATTTTTACAACATTTCTTCAAGGTAATATGGGTCTAGAAGTCATTACATGCATCACATGTTACATTATATCTCAATCTCATCTTCAGACAAGCTTGAAAAGGCTCAATGTTCAAGTAAACCACCAAGTTCTGAAAGTGATGATGAGACAGAGGGCCATTGGCACCCGAGCGCCCGCGTTCATCTGTGCGTGGACCTCTCCACAAAAAACTAAATGTGTATGGCGCATGCAGGGTGTGGACCACGGAGTAAGCTGTTCATAATCAACACACACTCAGCATAGCGCTCTTTTAAGAGCCACACAGTCCTCGTAAAAGATGGGGAGCTGAAGGATCGTCTATTACAGCTTGTTGAGTCCACGTCAGCACTGCATGTCAGATGCTTTCGCAAATTGATATCATGTACTACCATGCCTGCTTCGCGTCCACACCATGACCTGAATGCGCCATACACATTTCGTTTTGTCGTGGAGAGGCCCACACACAGATGAACGCAGGTGCTTGGTTGCCAATGGTCCCTCTGTCCCCTGGTGGTTGACTTGGACACTGAGCAATATCACTTTCTTTGATTTTGCGCGCACTGTCAGGTCTTTTCAAGCTTGTCTGAAGAATAACATGTCTGATAAGCATGCAATGACTTCTAGTCCCACATTTCCATGAAGTAGTGTTGTAAACATAACCAAAGTTGTTAAGTCCTGACTAGTATTTGGTTTTTGTTTGTTTTAACTCAGTACAAGCTAAGGGATCGTCTTACACAGCCTCTCGAGTCAGCACTGTCGGATCCTTTTGCAAATGATATCATGTACCAACAAGCCTGTTGCTTGAAGCACATCAAATCACACACAATTAGAGTTAGATGGTGTAATGCATCTTCAGAATGTGTGTCTCGCAGAGCCAAGAAATTTGTTCTTAGACATGTGGATGGATTCGATCCTTCACCGAGCACGAGATCCGTTCACGAGGCCCTCTTATTCCCTCTGTTACTCCTGTTACATTGCCTGTCATAGTATCGATCTTGACGTCGTCAGTGTAGACGATAACAATCGCTGGCTTGCTGTCTGCAATCTGCTGCGGGCAGGTTGCTGATGCTTCAAAGATCATTCGAGTCCAGTGATCTTGAAGTCAGCATAGTTGACTCTTGTGTAGAGTTCCACCAGATCTTTACTCCTCGTCATACAAGGGACATTGATGCCCAGGTTGATAACAGTGGTGGTGATCTATTCAGTGCTGTGATCATGGAGGCCCGACTGAATATGGAATGGTTGAGATCGGCAGTTTTCTCTTAGGCTGTTTTAGCCAAGTCGACAGCTTTACTCACAACTCACAGAGCTCTTCGTCTTCTTCAAGATGATCGATATGAAGTGGCCAGGCGACAGTAGATCTGTCTTTGATCTTCTGAGACAGCCGCCGTGACAGCTGCTCATTACTGATACCATGTGATGAAATGGTAGCCTCAGTGTCATCACCTCTTCCCCCAATATCATAGACCCACTCACTCTTGTTCTTCTCTTGTCTCTTGATACTCATTAATAAGCATTGAGTAGGTCCTTGAGATTGGACGATTTTACAGCACCCACTGCATAGCCATAGTCACTATGCATAGCATAGTCATGCGTTTGTAGTCTGCTATAAAGAGGGGCTGCAGTGAATGGATCCAGTGCTCAGTGAAGATGATCGAATCCACGTGTCGAAAGAACAAATTCTTTACCTCTGCGAAACGATTCCTCAGCTCCCTATCTTTTACGAGGACTGTGTGGCTCTTAAAGGAGCGCCATGCTGAGTGTGTGTTGATTATGAACAGCTTACCCGTGGTCTATTCGGGTGCTTCAGATCCACACCCTGCATGCACCATACACATTTAGTTTTTTCCTGGAGAGTTCCACGCACAGATGAACGCGGGCGCTTGGGTGCCAATGGTCCCTGTCTCATCATCAATTTCATAACTTGGTGGTTTACTTGAACACTGAGCGTTTATAATGTAACATGTGATGCATGTAATGACTTCTAGACCCATATTACCTTGAAGAGATGTTGTAAAAATCACCATATTTGTCAAGTTCTGACAAGGTTTTTCGTTTTTGTTTGTAAACTCTCCCATTTACCATGTTTACCTTGGACGATAGTATCAGACGACTTAGGCCCTACACGGCTTGCCACATTTCAGTAGACATCGTTAGGGGATGATTTGCTGTAGGTAACAAGCAAGCAGTGTTGTAGGGGTCTATGCACAAGTCTCATAGAATATGTTTCTTTCTAAATGTTAATAAATATCTTTGATGCTGCATTCATTCATTATTGATATGGTGCAGAGCAAAACACACGTAGACCGGAAACCAATATAGACTAAACTCATTCAAATAATGTGAATATACGTCGTATATGTATGTGCGTGTGTGTGTGTGTGTGCCAGAATGGGGTATTCATTAGAGGCTATTATGAAGACTCTTCGACTACTCAGAGCTCTAATTAGAGTATATTATGAAGGCTATACGAGAAATTTGAAATTGTTACCTTTCTCAGCTGAAAATCGGCGGCCATCTTGGATTTGAAGGTCAAAAACAGGTCAAATCATTATTACTTGTAGTTTTTAGTGTCCATCACTCAACTCGGCATGTTGAGAGCTTGAATTAGAGCCTATTATGAAGGCTCTACGACAAATGTGAAAATTTGTCCTTTCTGAGCTGGAAATCGGCGGCCATCTTGGATTTGAAGGTCAAAAATAGGTCAAATCATTATCACTGGTAGTTTTTAGAGACAATCACTCAAGTTGGCATGATGAGAACTTTAATAGGATCCTATTATGAAGGCTATAGGACAAATGTGACAATTTAACCTTTCTGAGCTGTAAATCGGCGGCCATCTTGGATTTGAAGGTCAAAAGTTGGTCATATCATAAAATCAACATCAGATATGAATAAAAAAAAAAAAAAAACCTCAGAAAACATATACTGAACAGCATTGTAGGCCAAACCATTGAAAAAATAATTTTTTAAATGGCCGACGGCGGCCATTTTGGATTTCGGGCTCTCACAGATTCCGCCCACACTTTCGCGAGGGGCACCCCCGCTAAATTTTTTTATTAACCTTCATAGAAGACAAATCCACTGAGAAACGAACCTTCGCTCTCCACGGTCACGGAATTGCTCCAGATCACCCAACTAGTTACCCGATCAACCAGATCTCAACACTAGTCTTAGCGTATCTAGACCAATACTAGACATAACGATGTTTTAATGGTGGTTCAGATATTAGAACATTATTACTTGTTCCAGTCACAAGTTCCGCAACTCTGCTTTGTTTGCTTAAAACACAATAAACTGCAAAACTAAAAAAAACCAAAAAACACCAAAAACATAGGGTCAGTCAAAACAAGTGAAATAAGTCATATTTATTTCAGAACCAAGTTAAAATGTAGTTAATATGCACTCAATAAATGCTACGGTCAATTTTCTTGTGTGAAAAAAATCTACCGTTTTAAATTTATTAGTCATTTTACTGTAATACTAAATTTCAGTGTCTTTTTTGTCCACGATACATCAGTATCTTGAATGAGCGCGCAATGCCCCATGAAAACAACAAATCGTAAATTGACTTCAACCTAGTTTAAGCTTAATTGTTTGCCTTCATTTGTTTTCCTAAGTAAGGGAAGGTGTGTATTTAACGGACATTTCCTACGTTGCATAAATGTGTCCGTGTTAAGCGTACATTTCAAACTCGGTCCTTGTTAATGGTATTATTGTACATGTTAAGGGTGTGATTTACCGCAGAAATTCATTGTTAAGAAGATTGTTGTGAGTTTGGTTGCCGATCCATGCTCGTCCTAGCAGGTTTTTCGCCGGGATCTCCGGTTTCCTCATGCATCTAAAATCGGACTCCTTCCCATATCCCTGTCCCGTCATATCCGGATGGCATCCCTTGAATATAGTAGCCTCTGAGCACTATTGGTCTTTGCCTGGCTTCGGCTGGATTTTATAAATGGATTTTTTTTAAATCCTGCTTTGACTAAATGTGTCCGTCTCGAACATTTCAAACTCGGTCTTTGCTAATGGTATGTCAGAATATATTTACCGCACAAATTCATTGTTAAGAGGTTTACTATCATTATCAATCCTTAGGCTTTACGTTTGGACAGTATTTTTTGTGGGACATGAGAGCACATCAGACATGTCGAATTGCATACTGAATACGAAGAATGTCCTTCTGACATCAAATAATTTTGATTTTTTTTTTAATTTGCGGTATAATACGCGTTTTATGGCAGACGATTAAAAGTTGACATTATTTATGTTTAACAGTCCTCGAAGTAAACTTTATAAAATCTAGTGATATGTACTTAAAGTGTATGTAGCTGGCATGAAAAACCGACGATCACTGGAAATGTTTGACCTTTTTGAAGATATGGATTTTTTTTCACCAAAATATAGGTCTTTGGGGGGAAAATGTATATCTTTAATATAAAAGATTAATATTTTCAATTGATTATCGGCCTTAAATCCCAGCTACATACAAAAATACATATCATTAGATATAGAAAGTTTAGATAGTTCGAGGACTATTAAATATACAAAAATTAGAAAATATTTAAATTTTAATAATTTGTCATAAAATTGTTATTATATCGCGAATTTCAAAAAATCAAAGTTATTTGATATCAGGAGGACATTCCTCGTATTCAGATATGTCTGATGTGCTCTCATGTCCCACAAAAATACTGTCGAAAGAGTGCATTCACACATATATTACAACGTGGATACATGAGTGCCCCCGGTATCTAACCTCGCTTCGGTCTGATAATTAAAAAAGAAAGGTGATCAAATATCAATCTAAGGCAGATATATCACTTTAACTTACCCCTGTATCATTCCAAACCATTTTCAGTTCGTAATCTGGCAACATATCCTGCCTCTCGTTGATATGGTCCAAAGCCATTTGTACAGCAACTAGCACACCACTTCCATCCCAATTCCTAGTTAAACTAAACAAGCCAGCAAAGTAAAGTGGAATTTTCTCCCGTGTCTCTTCTATAGATGGTGGATTAATTGTGGAGGAATAACCCAATTCCATTTTCTCTGTTGATGCAACTGTCTCAGGTATGATAGTCGTTTGGTGTTGCCCTGAAACCACTTGAAAAATTGTTACCATAACAAAAATAATAAAGAAAATAGTGAAAATAATTACATTCGACGCCATCATAGAAATGTCTAAGAGAAGTGTACGCCGGACAAAGATTGATATGTATTTTTGTTAAAACTCTTCTTTTATATGTGTCATTATCCACTCACGCCCTCTATTAATAGTAATTGTTACATAACCTGAAGTCAATCGATTACCATGAAGCCATACCCAATTCGTATGATTGCAGTTGTAATTCAAACGTTTGCCAACAAAAAAAGAGAAATCACCTTTCTTATCCTCTTTCCGGTATACTTAAACCGAAAAATAAATCACTTACCATTATTGTTTTAGAAAAGGGTAATCAAATGTGCTATTACATCGGCGGCTATCGGTAATGTATAAACGGTTGTTTTTTCAGAGATATTTGTTAGACTTGCTATAAATGTGTTACTTACATGCATGCAGATTGCTGTAGAATTATTGCGATGCGTTTAATTTGGCGCAATGTCCAACTATAACGATTGAAGTTGTTACATAAGCAATCTGTCTCTCTGAAACAAACAGATGAAGGGTTGCTATCGTTAAAAATGGAAGGCAGAACCCCGTTACTACCATGTAATGTGTGCCAATATGAAAACAATACAGAGAGGCCTTTTTATGTTGGTAACATTGGCAAATATCATTCTATTCTGTTCATTTCGACCTTGACCTGTCCAACTTAAGCCTCATCTGCATTGCGAATTCTCATTAAGAATTCCGTTCTGTCTTTAAAGAGTATCTTGATTAATAAGTTTGTAAACAAATAAAATACAGAAAACACAGTCCAATGAACCGTGGTAGAATTTCATGATATTCAAGTAATATAATGATACTAATGAAATTGTTTTTTGTTTAAAGCCGGGACCATAAATAACATGAATACAGGCAATTCGCTGCCAGTTCCTTGTTATAGAGGCCTTGCATGTGACGTATCATCCCGTAAATATGGCGGACTACTCAAATGCATTCAACAAAAAGCATGATTGCAATCTACCGTGACAGTTCGTCTCACACACATAACCCTGCACTACGATCAAATAAACTCTGTTTAGGTTGATGACAACATTTGATTGAATGGACTGCACTCCGCCATAACTACGGTGAAGGACACCGGTTCAAATCCTTTGTTTGGAGCCAATCGATAAAATGATGCAGGGCCTCTATTCAATAAAGCCTGGAGACCCGTAAAATCGATGCGTTTAATTTGGCGCAATGTCCAACTATAACGATTGAAGTCGTTACATAAGCAATCTGTCTCTCTGAAACATACAGATGAAGGGTTGCTATCATTAAAAAAGGAAGGCAGAACCCTGTTACTACCATGTAATGTGTGAAATTGTTTTTTGTTTAAAACCGGGACCATAAATAACCCCGGTAAATAACATGAATACAGGCAATTCGCTGCCAGTTCCTTGTTATTCAATAAAGCCTGGAGACCCGTAAAATCGTTCACCTAGCGAAGAAGTCACACAAAATGTATTATCAACTTTTCCAGAAAATAATCGTGAGCTACAGACTTGATAATTTCAGACAAGTAGAACAAAAGTACACTTTGACAGGATATCTGGTACTTAAATTTTAAAAATTATATTAAAATTTTGATTTATGATGTGTATCTTAGTACATTTGCGATTTTTACAGTCGCAGCTAACAAATCTAGCAACATGTGGTTACAGTCATATTAAAACTTTTTAGTAAAATATGTTGGAGAAACCTTTGACCACCTATACTGTGTAAAATCGTTTAGGTGAGACTCGTACTAGTCGTAGTTTCGAAGATATTGACGTTTTTGTAACACGCAATTTCACTGACGGTAGTTTGATTTTCCTAGAAAAACAATTGGCTTAAAATTTTTAAATAATTACAACATATCATTCATTTTTGGGTGACATGGGTCTCCTTAAAAAAACAGGTCTAATTATTGTAAAACCCACACAACCCTAGATACGGCCTCAAGGTCATTAATTACAGCTACCCCACACAGTAAATTTATTTTTGATCAAAAAATATATAAATAAATAAAAAAGCACCCGGTAAATTATCATTTTTTACCTCTCTGTTCCAAATAAATGGACTTGAATATAATACAAAAATATGAAAATGAATAATGTGAAACTGTGTCCGTCTGTGCGATCTTTTGACCAATTGAAAAGACATTGACATCTGCATCACGAATTTGGGGCTCTTTTCAACAAAACTATAAATAATAATTAAAAATAAAAGCAATGAAGCAATATACAAACATGGAAAGAAACAAACAAAGGAGAAATAAAAATAAAAATGAAAAAAGAAGAATGGCAACAGCAAATGTTTACATAGCTGGAGGCCGAAATTGCCGAACAAATAATCATGATGATAATTCATACATTGTTTTTCTCAGAATGAGGTTGTTTTAATTAAGTTAAATGAAATGTTGGTATTGTTTGTTGGTAATAGTAATCATTTAGTGATTAAAAATAGCAATTTTAGCACCAAAAATCGAAACTCAATTTAACTATTATATAACTCGCATTTGACAATGGTGGACTATAACTTCTTTGAGCATGTTACGTGGGTCAAAAAGCGAAGATTCAAGGTTAGCCGAATATCTTAATTATCTGGAAGGCACATCATAATCATATGAAAGGTACTCATCAGGGACATCTCTGTATTTTTTAAGCGAACAGATAATAGGTTTTTAAAAATATTTTTCAACCCTATTTTATAATATCCGTGATCGAATGAATGTATAGCTACATAACCAGCCTGATATCTGGCGTTATCTCGTAATTTTAAAAACGGATTGTAACATCTTGCCTTGGCTGGGTGAGTGATTGATAGTAAAGTTACTCTTAATTAATGCCCGTAAAACAAAGTCAATAATATTAAACGAATCTTGTTTCTCTACAGCAGTAAAATAGCTCACCTTTTGGGTAGCTTTCTGTCTGCAATTAACACGTGGGGGCGCTGTTGGATGTGCTATTGAGACTCAGCACCGTCAGACGGTGCAGGACGTCTCAATAGCGAGGTGTACACTGCTGGTAGGTGATACCGGCCGCCGTCTCTGTTCAGAGTGCTTCTGTTTTGCCTGATCTGCCAACCCATGAAGAGTCAGTATCCAAGATTTTGGCACTTGCAGTGGGAATAGAATGTCCAGTGTTCTTTGCATGCTCCGCTACCGGGGATGGCTCAATACCGGGGAAGTCAATAATAGCTGCATTTTCTCCACACAGTCAAAACGCTGCGCTCGCTGCGCTCGTTGTAATCCAGTTAAAGTGGGTTTTGACTCACCACTGCTATGTATTTCATTCGCTACTTGCACGGTTCCGCCATTATGCACTATGTGCGGGAGAGCCTCGAACTGGCAGCATACATGAAAGGAAGAATTATGTAACCTTACACAGAACGTTATGACTAGTTCAATTCCCATTCATGTATGCTGCCAGTTCGAGGCTCTCCCGCACATAGTGCATAATGGCGGAACCGTGCAAGTAGCGAATAGCTGCCCTCTCGAGGTAAAGCACTCTGACGACGCGGACGCATCGTTGTTTTAACAATCTTGATGAAAACGGTGGAAGATGATCAGGGAAAGGACAAATTCGCGGTGCGTCACGCGATTCCGTTGGACCCTGCATTATCCTGATTCACTTGTTCTGCGAAGTCTACTGTTGACTTGAATTTATATATCCTTTGCCTATAAAATCCTTGCAGAGATGACAAATCCAGAATGGTGCTGCTTTCACCACTCACTCACTTACTTTCTCCAGGAAAACTTATTTTTCTGCACTGATCCACTTTATTGACAGATGTGTTGTTTTGTAACTATAGGTCTACTTCAGCAAGTGAAGAGAAGAATATATTCCCCTTTGTTGCACTTAAAATCTCCTTCGTATAAAATGCTGGAATAATAGCACACTATTGGCATTGCAAAATTGACTGGCTCACATGTGTTTTTAAGGTACATATAGATAACACATTAGAAAGCCTAATCACTTTCTAACTCAAAACTTAGAGAAATTGTCCATTCTCTTATATCGTTATGAACACGGCAGAGTGCCGAATACGCAAAATTGCTGTTCTGAGTAAACGGCGTTTGAAAATCTTGGTACCATTCCATTGGTCCTTCTAAAAATTTAGAACATTCGTGAGCACTCATTTAAAATATATATCATAGAAGTGAATGTACACGAATTATTGGCAATACTTGCATGTTCTGAAATAATCGCGTTTTAACAGTTATTCGGCTTTATGCTGTATCCAAAATGTCTCTGCCACTGCACAGACACCCATAGTGGGTAGGAGAACATGAAAACTAATATGAGATACTGTATTAGGATCACATATTAAGTATCATGATGAGTATACTCTTGTACTCCAGAAGACAGGATCACATATTAAAGTGTGCGACACTATGGAATATAAAAAGCATGATATGGGTATGTTAAAAATTGAAATGAGGTATGGGGCTGGCTGGGGGTGGCTACAGGGCGTTATCTCAAGGACAATATTGTTCAAGGTTGCGCCGCAGGCTTACAAAAAAACAATAGCAATCAAGCTTAAACTTTAAATTAGCACCCGATAGAGGGCAGGGCCTGAAGAATGAGGGAAATTATGGGGTAAATATTTAACGGAATAAACTGCATAATCATATTATTTAGATTTATTCCGTTAAAAATCTTATTTTAACTTATCAAATTACTAGTTTTTATATTCTATGGTGTCAAATTTTTATTCACAACGTTGTAAATACGCATTAAATACGATTAATAACAACAGAGGGCGCTTTTTCTTTAATATGTGATCCTGTCTTCTGGAGTACAAGAGTATACTCTCACATGATACTTAATATGTGATCCTAATACAGTATCTCATATTAGTTTTCATGTTCTCCTACCCACTATGGGTGGCACAGAGAGAGGTCGAATACGCATTCAACTACTAAACCATAGTACGCATTCTTGATTTGGGCTTTTGTGTAGAAATTACTGGTTGTCCTAAGGCTATGCAGAATTAAGTTGCTATATAAGTTATAAATAGTCATCCCTGTAATATTGAGCAAAAACTCGAGGATTTTAAAGCAAAAATAACAATATTGGCCTATATTTTGCGTATGATTTTCCGGGATTTTCCAATTTCACGGGCGCGCACTCATATTATTAAACCACAGCAATATAATGTGGGGGAATGTTTGTACTTATTTGGGTATCACTTGATAGAGGATACATACGGCTATACGTTGGTATCAAATATATTAGTATAGGACATGTAATATAGAAAATTCCGGGGTTTCCGCTATACAATACTATAAATCAACATGATTTGTACAGCTAAGTATACGATTCGTCTCTCTGCCGAATTCATTTATCGCACTTAGGCGCGATTCGTCCAAATCAAAATTTCAATAACTACGTCGGTGAATAAGAATTACCATTAATTTTTGTTGGAAATAAAAGATGATCTGAAACATAATCATAAGCATACAAAAACTCAATTTGCTTAAAAATCGCGATTCGTCACTCTGCCGAATTCATATACCACCTAGTAGTAAAACTGGAAATTCCCAGCTATTATTTTCCCTACATCATGCAATACAATTGATCGCACGGAGACACATGGGGATTTCCAAGATCCAAAAATAGATATAATTGAATTTTTCTGATCAAAACAAGATTCCTCTAAAATATCTTTATACACAAACTCTTGTTTTTGTATGATTACTTGAACAAGCAGGTTCTCATTTCTCATATCGTTAATGAAATAGTTTTAAATTAACTAAGTTAAATCACCTGGAAGAGTGGAGACTGAGAGCAATCAGGTGTCGGACATATCTGCTGTGTCAATGTCACCCAAAGAGAACAATAAGAGGAAGCAGAAATCAAAGTCACATGAACGCTCTAGAAGATCAAGACAAAAGAAGAAATAAATCACCTTGACTGTATATCATAATGTCACTTCACCATATATCTCTAAATGTGAGGGGTTTCAGGAACAAAATCAAAAGACAAAGTGTTATTAAATGGATAAATAATCAGAATGCATGTATTGTGTTTTTGCAAGAAACATTCTTAGATGATAAAATTAATAATCATTTAGAACAAGAATGGGGCGGGAAAGTAATAAGTACATATGGGTCGTTACATAGTAGAGGTGTATCTATTTTGTTTAAAAAGGGTCTTGATATAGAAATTGTAAATTATCACAAATCTGAAGATGGGCGAAGACTTCTTGTCAATGTAAACATGGGTAATGATAAGTATACTTTTGTGAATGTTTATGCACCTACTGTAGCATCTCAAAGAGAAATATTTTATAGAAAAACTCATAGGTGGATAAGGAAAAATGCAAAATATAATGTTGTTATTGGAGGTGACCATAATTGTGTACAAGACTCAAAATTGGATACTTTAAATGTTAAAAGTAAATACAGTGAATGTAAACAACTTTTAAAGAGGCAAAAAACCTTAAACTGTATTGATATATGGCGGCAAAAAAATCCAGAAAAAAGACAATTTACTTGGCGAAATATACCACTCAAAAAAGCCTCAAGACTTGATTACTGGTTAATACAACAAAATGTAAAAGATTTCGTTCAGTCTGTAGACATTAGACCTGCTCCTAAAAGTGACCATAATGCAATATCTCTCAAATTGAATTTGTTACGACAGAAACACGGACCCGGATATTGGAAATTTAACTCGTCATTAATACAAGACCCCGTGTATAAAGAGAAATTAAAAGGTGTTATTAAAGGTGCAAAAACAGAGGGTGAAAATGTAAATTATCAAAACAATTGAAATGGGAGTTGTGTAAAATAAGAATTCGCTCATACACTATTGACTATTGTAAGACTAAAGCAAAACTTCAAAAACAAGAATTCTTGAGACTCCAATCCACTGTTGAGCAATGTGAAAATGAATTAAATTCAAACATTCAAAGCACCAGAAATACAAATGAATATAATAAGAATAAGGAAAAACTTGAAAAATATTACCTGCAAAAAACAAAAGGGGCTATTATTCGGTCTCAGGTTAAATGGTATGAAGAAGGGAAAGGAACACGAAGTATTTCACAAGCTTAGAAAAAAGTAGAAGTGTTCAAAAGTGTATAAGTGAACTCAAAATAAAAATGGTAAAACAGTAACTGGCGTAAATCCAATCCTAAAGGAAGTCACGAAGTACTATTCTGACTTGTATACATCAGAGGATATTGACCCAAATGATATGGATTTGTATATAAATGATGTATAGGATAATGGCCGCGGATTAGAACGTGAGTGGATAAGAATGGCTTCGCCGCTCCGCGGCTCAGCCATTCTTATCCACTCACGTTCTAATCCGCGACCATAACCGACAATACACACCTATGACGTCGCGCTATTGTTTTACCGCTCCATTATTTTTCACGAATGGAGTGTTATTGAAATAGGCTGCTCTTTACAAATTGATCAATTACTCATTGATGCCGGACAATACACTAATATAATGATCGTACTAAATTTTAGGTGCGAGTGCAAAAATAGTCCAACTCAGCTTTATGTAAAATTTCTATAGAAATACCCATCATATCACGATCCAGGTGTTTAGTTCAAATCATCCGTAACCACCTTCTTGAATTATAAAGATTTAAAATGTTTGTTACACAAATTGAATAAACGTAGATTCGTAAAATCATCCAAGTGATTAGACACTCAATAGTTCTTTATGCCCACGTCTAATGCGTTAACTGTTGAAGTAGTTGCGTTTAGGTCTCTATTTTGCATAATAAGGAAAATGGGCAAAAAGGTCATATGGGTTCATATGAAATGGTCATTACAGTTGTGTACCTCAAGAAAGCTACATCTATCGCTATACCTGAGCAATGATACTCTTCTCTGTGAATCGAGTGTTCGATTTTGGAACAACCATGCAATTATGGACACTATTGTTTATCTTGGATAATTTTGTGATGGAATCATTCCGAGGATATATATCGTTGATTCGCAGCAGAAGGACCAAAATCAGGTACGAAAAGGTACGAAAATTTTAAATGTACTACAACACATTTTACCTAGGCCTATTATGTCCCTGAACTTTGTCGGCAAAAAACAAAACAAACTTCGCCGCCTTCGACGCGAAATAAAAGCCACCTCAACTTCCAGTCCCCCTTCCGAAATCAAATGGATCGTCCCTAACATTGTAATATTTAATTACCGTTAAATGGGGTAACTTCGGTAAGCAGGGTAACTTTGGTCGTTCAAATATATTTTTTAAATGGTCATATTTCCGTACAGCAATATTGTTTTTAGTCATATTTGGTCTCAATTTGTTAAGAAATATATTTGGAAGAAATAAAAGTCGCTCATGTCCAATTTTGTTGAAAGTTACGAAAATATTGGCATTTTTGACCAAAAATTAGCATTTTTTACATTTTTTCAGACAAAATAAAATCGATATTTGTGAGCAAGGATGCGTGCTTGCTTAATTTTGCAAGGGTCAAATGTCACAAAAACAAAACCTTGCCCATATACAGCGAAGATCAATTTTTTCATTTTTTTCTTCATGGAATGTAATAATCTGACCAAAGGTGCCCCAAATTCGAGGTAACTTTGGTCAGGCTATTTCAAACCCTAGGGCACCCTTTCAAAATTATTCAAAAATCTTTTTCAACTTCAAGGTGTAGAAGGGAACCCTAATGTCATAAAAAAAGAGATAATTAGAAATATATTTGGTTTTGTTTGGAAGCAGTGGTTTAAAAACTCTGAAAAGTGCCCAAAGTTACCCCATTTTACGGTATCGGATAGGCCTACTGATCGATGTATGTAAATATTCAAGCATGCCAAAATACCATCAGATGAAACATCAGATATACTAATGACAAATAAAAATTATACAGAAAATAGACCTACTGTGGCTTTTATCATTATTAAACATGCCCGAAGAGAACGATTTAAAAATAAACAGATTCATAGGCCTAAATACATTGATACAGAATGTGTATTACGTATATGTAGCAATGTTGCCCAAAATATGACAAATTATACGTAGGGCCTAAGCCACTGAAAACGTATAAAAATATAAAGAAGAATAAAATGTTATAAAAACAGTAAGCGTAGAAAGAAAGGTCCAAATAAATCAATAAAGGGCCTACAAGTAAAGCCTAAATAAGCATTTTCAAAGTGAGGGTAAAAATACATCTTGCATAATAAGTACAACAGCCAACAATTTAAGCTGCCCGTTTTGATCTTGACTTGCTTTTCACAGATTGCATTGTAAGGGCTCGGATAGCGACGTTTTTACGTATTTTTTTTTGTGGCACCTGAGAGCAAATCAGACACATCCTTCTGATATCAAATAATTTAGATTTTTATTAAATTCGCGATACTATACACATTTTATGGCAAATTATTAAAAATTGATATTTTTGAAATTTAACAGTCCTCAAAGTAAATTGTATAAATCTAACGATATGCAGTAAATAGTAGGAAGTTGGGTTGAACAATCATATGAAAATTGTGACCTTCATTATTAAAGATATAGATTTTTCCTCAAAACACTAAAAATGTAGGTCTTTTTGGAAAAAAATGTTTAAGTTCAATATATATGGTCAAATTTTCAATTGATTCGGTTTTTCATCCCAGTTACATAGGCCTATAGTTTAATTGCATATCATTAGATTTATAAAGTTTACTTCGAGGACTGTTAAATTTGGAAAAATATAAAAAATATGAAATTTTAATAATTTGTATTATATCGCGAATTTCACAAAATCAAAATTATTATTATTTTTAGATATAGGGACAATCCTCGTATTCAGCATGTAATTCGATATGTCTGATGTGCTCTCAGGTCCCATAACAATACTGTGCAAATGTTGCTATCCGCTTCCTCAATTTATTGTATTAATGAAAATCATTTTCTTCTTGTTTTTTCGTATCATTGTTTTGCATGAATGAAGTGATAATGTCATTTAATACACACCTATGACGTCGCGCTATTGTTTTACCGCTCCATTATTTTCCACGAATGGAGCGATGATCACAATAACACGCCATTCGTAAATGCCTTTCTCTTTTCTCTGAAAAGCAAATACTTTTCAGGGAAAAAGTACTGGCATTTACGAATGTAGTGTTAATATCAATTGCACTTTTGAAAAGCAAGTATTTGCGAAAAGTGCGGTATTGTTATCATCACTTCATTCATGCAAAACAATGATACGAAAAACAAGAAGAAAATGATTTTCATTAATACAATAAATTGAGGAAGCGGATAGCAACATTTGCACAGTATTGTCATGGGACCTGAGAGCACATCAGACATATCGAATTGCATGCTGAATACGAGGATTGTCCCTATATCTAATAATAATAATAATTTTGATTTTGTGAAATTCGCGATATAATACAAATTATTAAAATTTCATATTTTTATATTTTTCCAAATGTAACAGTCCTCGAAGTAAACTTTATAAATCTAATGATATGTAATTAAACTATAGGCCTATGTAGCTGGGATGAAAAGCCGACTCAATTGAAAATTTGACCTTTCATACAGAACTTTTAAGTGAACATTTGTTTCCAAAAAGACCTACGTTTTTTAGTGTTTTGAGGAAAAATCTATATCTTTAATAATGAAGGTCACAATTTTCATATGATTGACGGCTGTTCATCAACCCAACTTCCTACTATTTACTGCATATCGTTAGATTTATACAATTTACTTGAGGACTGTTAAATTTCAAAAATATCAATTTTTAATAATTTGCCTTAAAATGTGTATTGTATCGCGAATTTAATAAAATCTAAATTATTTGATATCAGAAGGATGTGTCTGATTTGCTCTTAGGTGCCACAAAAAAATACGTAAAACGTCGCTATCCGAGCCCTTACAATGCAATCTGTGAAAAGCAAGTCAAGATCAAAACGGGCAGGTTAAATTGTTGGCTAAGTACGTTGTACTTATTATGCAAGATGTGTTTTACCCTCACTTAGGCCTTTACTTTTATTTATTTGGACCTTTCTTTCTACGCTTACTGTTTTTATAACATTTTTTTCCTTCTTTATATTTTTATACGTTTTCAGTGGCTTAGGCCCTACATATAATTTGTCATATTTTGGGCAACATTGCTACATATACATAATACACATTCTGTATCAATGTATTTAGGCCTATGAATCTGTTTATTTTCAAATCGTTCTCTTCGGGCATGTTTAATAATGATAAAAGCCACAGTAGGTCTATTTTCTGTATAATTTTTATTTGTCATTAGTATATCTGATGTTTCATCTGATGGTATTTTGGCATGCTTGAATATTTACTTACATCGATCAGTAGGCCTATCCGATACCGTAAAACGGGTAACTTTGGGCACTTTTCAGAGTTTTTAAACCACTGCTTCCAAACAAAACCAAATATATTTCTAATTATCTCTTTTTATGACGTTAGGGTTCCTTCTACACCTTGAAGTTGAAAAAGATTTTTGAATAATTTTGAAAGGGTGCCCTAGGGGTTGAAAATAGCCTGACCAAATTTACCCCGCAGTTGGGGCAACTTTGGTCAGAGTATTACATTCCATGAAGAAAAGAAAATGAAAAAAATTGATCTTCGCTGTATATGGGCAAGGTTTTGTTTTTTTGTGACATTTATCCCCATGCAAAATTAAGCAAGCACGCGTCCTTGCTCACAAATATCGATTTTATTTTGTCTGAAAAAATGTAAAAAATGCTCATTTTTGGTCAAAAAATGCCAATATTTTCGTAACTTTCAAAGAAATTGGACATGAGCGACTTCTTCCAAATATATTTCTTAACAAATTGAGACCAAATATGACTAAAAACAATATTGCTGTACGGAAATATGACCATTTAAAAACTATATTTGAACGACCAAAGTTACCCCGCTTACCGAAGTTACCCCATTTTACGGTAATTAAATATTACAATGTTAGGGACGCTCCATTTGATTTCGGAAGGGGACTGGAAGTTGAGGTGGCTTTTATTTCGCGTCGAAGGCGGCGAAGTTTGTTTTGTTTTTGCCGACAAAGTTCAAGGACAATAATAGGCCTAGGTAAAATGTGTTGTAGTACATTTAAAATTTTCGTACCTTTTCGTACCTGATTTTGGTCCTTCTGCTGCGAATCAACGATATATATCCTCGGAATGATTCCATCACAAAAGTATCCAAGATAAACAATAGTGTCCATAATTGCATGGTTGTTCCAAAATCGTAAACTCGATTCACAGAGAAGAGTATCATTGCTCAGGTATAGCGATAGGTGTAGTTTTCTTGAGGTTGACAACTGTAATGACCATTTCATATGAGCCTATACATGCTATATGACCTTTTGCCAATTTTCCTTATTATGCAAAATAGAGACCTAAACGCAACATGACGCAACTACTTCAACAGTTAATACATTAGAAGTGGGCATAAAGAACTATTGATGGTCTAATCACTTTAATGATTTTACGAATCAACGTTTATTCAATTTGTGTAACAAACATTTTAAATCTTTATAATTCAAGAAGGTGGTTACGGATGATTTGAACTAAACACCTGGATCGTGATATGATGGGTATTTCTATAGAAATTTTACATAAAGCTGAGTCGGACTATTTTTGCACTCGCACCTAAAATTTAGTACGATCATTATATTAGTGTATTGTCCGGCATCAATGAGTAATTGATCAATTTGTAAAGAGCAACCTATTTCAATAACACTCCATTCGTGAAAAATAATGGAGCGGTAAAACAATAGCGCGACGTCATAGGTGTGTATTAAGTCGGTTAATGGCCAAGGATTAGAACGTGAGTGGGTAAGAATGCTTCGCCGCTCCGCGGCTCAGCCATTCTTACCCACTCACGTTCTAATCCTTGGCCATTATCCTATACGTAAACACTTTAGAAAGAGATGATTCTGTACTTTGTGAAGGTGAATTAACAATTGATGAGTGTACAGACGCAGTGAAACGTCTCAAAATCAATAAGACTCCGGGTTCTGATGGATTGACTCCAGAATTTTATAAAACATTTTGGGATGACATTAAATACATGTTTGTTAATGCAATCAATGAAGGTTTTCAAGAGGGACAACTGTCGTATACACAGCGTAAAGGAGTAATAACCTTACTATACAAAAAGGGTGATAGATCGAATTTAGATAATTGGCGTCCTATCTCATTGCTCAATTATGACTATAAAATATGTATGATGGCTCTAGCACTGAGATTACACAAAGTTCTTGATAAAGTGATAAATCCGGAGCAAACAGGGTATGTGAAGGGTCGTTTTAGTGGCCAAAATATTCGTCTGATAGAAGATGCGATAGAATTTTGTACGAATAATAAACAGGAGGGTGCAGTATTATTTGTTGACTTTCGAAAAGCTTTCGATACGCTAGAAATACCGTTTATTGATCAATGTTTAATCAAAATGGGTTTTGGTGAACAGTTCCGAAAATGGGTATCTACTCTATATTGTAACATTAATAGTTGTGTTTCTGTAAATGGATGGTTATCCGAATCTTTTACAATCAGCAGAGGTATTAGGCAAGGATGTCCTCTCTCGGCGCTTTTATTCATAATAGCGGTAGAATTTTTATCTGGGGATATTAAACAAAACCAGCAAATACAGGGTATCGAAATTGGAAATGAGTCTGATTTAGAGATTAAGTTAGTCCAATTGGCTGACGATACTACTTTACTTGTCAGAAATGAAACATCAGTTGTGAAAGCATTGGAAGCAATTGAAAAATTTAGTGATTCTGCGGGAATTAGGCTTAACAAAAACAAAACAGAAGGTATTTGGTTGGGAGACAGTCCCCCTAACATTCCTCAAACAACTATTTCGTGGTCAACACAACCTATTAAAAGTCTAGGTATGTATTTTGGAAAAGATATTGAGAAATGTCATAAATTGATATGGTCTGAAAAATTAAAGAAAATGGAATTTGCTTTGAACGGATGGAAAGCCAGAAAACTATCATATTATGGTAAAATATCAGTTGTCAAGACTTTTGGGGTTTCACAACTACTATATTGTGCATATTCTATACATGTACCAGATTATGTGATAAAAGAAGCAAACAAAATGCTCTTTCAATTTATTTGGGGTTCAAAGAGGGAAAAAGTCAAAAGAACAACGATAACGGGATACATGGAATATGGTGGCTTGAAAATGATAGACCTGCAAAGCCAAATAAGAGCTCTAAAAATTAAATGGATTTCAAGATTACTTTGCGAAAATGATCATGGTATTTGGATAAAAATAGCAAAATTTTGGTTTAATCAAATAGGAGGCATAGATTTTGTACTTAATTTGGAATGTAAGTCCTCTAATGTATCGGAAGTAACAAAAGAAAAAATTCCCAAGTTCTACACAGAGGTACTAAAATCTTGGTTTATGTAAAAAAAAAAGAATGCTGATGCCTCTTTACACGAAGCAAGAGTACTTCATGATCAAATAATCTGGTACAATAATGACATAAAATTTAGAAATAAGTTGCTTATGTTTAAGAAGTGGAAAGATGCTGGTATAATGTACTTAAGTGATATTGTAATCAATAATCGTTTTATAACGCTTTTGAGCTAAGACAAATAGTTCGGTGTCCAAATGATGTTTTTAACTTGCATACATTACTGACAGCAATACCAAAAGAATGGAAAACGTTAATTTTAAATAATCACGTAGATTTCAACAAAACAAAGGGCAATGATCGATTATTTCAAGTTGGGAAAACCAAACTACACATTTCAAAGCTATCCACAAAACAAATATATAAACTTTTAATGCCATCAGAATGCGACCCAATTTGCGTTAAATATTGGCAAGATCACTTCAATTGTAATACAAGTAAATCATCTTGGAGACAAATCTTCACTTTTAAAATAAAAATAGAATTCGAATCAAATTTGGACACTTTCAATATAACCTTTTATATAACCTAATACCGTGTAAGAAAAACCTATTGAAATGGAAGATTAGTAATTCGGACGAATGCTGTTTCTGCAATTGTCGTGAGGACTATGAACACTTTTTCATATCATGCAGGAAAAATATATCATTTTGGATTTTCTTTAAAGAATGCGTGTTAATTACGACACACACACATTTGAACGTGTCTCTAGAACATATTATTTATGGTTGGAACAAGAAAGACTCACATTTTGATTTTGTAAACCTGCTCTTAATTATAGCATCGTTTTCAGTTTACAATGCCAAAATAAGATATAGTGAAACCAATATATTTACTCCTATACCAATGCTCTTTATTAATGAAGTAGAAAGATTGAATGAAATAACAACAAATGCAGAAAATGTGCCAACAATTATAAAAGAAAATCAAAATGTCTGGGATGAACTTAAGGTTCATTTGAATATATTGTAATAAGTTATACATAATGTTTTGATAATGTTAATTTACATGTCGTGGCTTTTGAGCCGCAATATTGTGGAATAGCAAGTTTTTGAGCTTGATATATAAACTAAATAAAATAAAGGCGTTTCGCCAACCTCACTGAGGTATAAAGAGAAAAAAACTAAGTTAAATCAAATTAAATTACTCAGGGCACATCACAGTTCTATATGATGCCCTCCATCAAGATACAGATGTTTGTGACACATATGTTACAGTAAAATTTACTACCCATTATGACTTAAATCACTTTTTTTTATTATTATTTTCATGATATTCATGCCATCCACGAAACTCCAAATATCTTTCCTTTTTTATTTTGAACTATTCTACATTCTCTATTCTACAAGAAATTCAATGTTCAGTGTCAAGATGTATGTGCAATTGTTCACTCGTCAAAATAGAATACAATACAACCTAATCAGATTGTTTGAAAATAATCATTCTTTACAGTCACAATCTCCTACATTATAGTTTCTTAATATTACAAATGTAGTGTTTCAATATTATTCCTTAACATAGTTATTATTTCCATATATTTATTGCTCGTTCATTCATTTATTCCTTGATGATGGTTATCTTTTTAAAGGCCATTCTTGTTTCAATAGTTACCAGTATAAATACTGTTGGTCTGCCCTTTGAACTGGAAAAGTCGAGGTCACATTTACGTTGTTGTCATAATGTTGCTTGTATTTCGGTGTCCACCATAACAGATAGTGAAGGATATGTCCACAGATCTCAAGCTTATAATAATTTAAACGGTAAGTCTCTATTGTACCGGGCTCTCTAGTATACAAGTATTTGGCATATCATAGGCTACTATATGTTGTTAGCTGTTGTAGTGGTACAGGTACATATTAGTTCGATGGCACTGAGAATAATTATTCACGTACCCTCTGAATTCACATACCACCGTCAGTGATTTCATTTCACATACGTTTCCACTTATTTCAAATAAAGCAATACGTCACACTTGTGATTATATTAGATATAGTGAATATATTTATGCTTCAAATTCATCCGTGTGCAAATTGAAATTCTATCTGTGCAATTTTTAGGACGGCAAAAATACCGCAATAACGCAGAATTGCCCACAACACTTGAACATAAATGTGTTGATTGTTTCAAAACGCTTCTAAAATGTTAGTCGTTGTTGCATATGGTATATGTTTCAATCTAAGCAATTGATGTAAGCCTCTTGCAAACCAAATTAGTTAAAACACAGTAAAAGTATGTGAATTCAAGGTTGGAGATGCATGTCTGTGAACGATGAGTCTTGAAGAATTACAGTGTCCCCGAACTAATATGTAAAAAAGCACAGGCACAACTCCTAGACATTGATCTACAAGCCTCAGCACACTTTACAGGTTGTTGCTGACCACTAAAGGCCCCATATCAATTCA
The DNA here is from genome assembly GCF_039555335.1 of Amphiura filiformis. NCBI lineage: Eukaryota > Metazoa > Echinodermata > Ophiuroidea > Amphilepidida > Amphiuridae > Amphiura > Amphiura filiformis. The sequence continues at coordinate 19,158,102 of NC_092628.1, forward strand.
CAAACCATTAAAGAACAATATAGGGAGTGCAGGAATCGCACACCCTATATTCCACACCTGCATGACCTTCGCAGCCAGGATCGTACGGGTGATTTTACAAAGAGACAATTGGTTGTTAGTTCCTTGTCCAGGGAATTTCTAGCTAACAATAAGTTAAACGTAGGCTAAATGCCTAATACTAGAGCCCGGTCTAGAGAGAACTTACATTTTGTACCACGAGTGTAACTTTCAAGCACTTATCAATACTAAATTTATATTCGAACCCCAACCCAAGGTATGACAATTGAGTTGATTTCATGAATTAATATCTTAATGTATTTACATTGTTAAATTAATTAGTGTCATATTACATTTGCATATCTAAAAAGTATAAAATCCCTTGTTTTAACAGTATTAAAGCGAGTGGGTGGTTTGCTCACAAGGATGCCCTTAACTTTGTCTACCTTTTAAATTATTGTAATATCCAATGGTGTACTTTCCCCTGTGAAAGGCAGCTTGAGTGCTTTAATTACAGTCAAATTTATGAGTTTTGTGATTAAAACATGAAAACCGGTTATCCCCGGTTATATTTGCCAATTCCCCCACAGAACTCCACAGTTAAAGCCATTATTGTAACATTTCCTTCTAAGGGCAATTTTTTGGGGTCCCACATTTTTGGAGCCATGGGCCCGGGCCACAAAGGCCCATTGGTAAATCCGGCCCTGCTCGCTTGGCAACACAATGCGCTGGTAGTAAATAGCGATTTTCTTTCTATTGCCTCATCGGTTTGGGTCATAATTAAAAGAGGAAGTAGCTGACATTGACAACTAAGATTTTATGAAAGAAATACAATTCTCTTTCTTATGGAAATATTACAACATGGCATTAAGCGGCTAAGTGATTTCTTTCAATTTTTTTTTATCTGTAGCAATGCCTAGTGCTCCACGTTGACCTCCAGACCGACGCAAACGTTGCTCGCATTGAACTGCACAAAGATGGTGTGACTTTTCAGTGGTTCCAATCATCAAAGTACCACAGGACAATAATTTTTAAATGGTTAGTCTACTTGACACATACTCAGATACAGCATGTTTTTCTGAACTGTTCAATTTGCTCCAGATTTCGCTGATGATTAATTTGTAGGGTTGATCATGGAATTTATAAAGGAGATTGGAGGATGTATTGTTTCAGATGATTGGACTTGGCTTCCTCTTGACCATGGTGAATCAACACACTTTCATAATATTTCCCCAAACCATATGCATGTGATGTGGTGGGGTGCCCACAACGGTACACGTGGAACGCGACAATTAAATGGCGGGATCTACTTTTGGGAGGTTGAAGTAACAAAATGCAGGCATACAGAATGGCGGCCATTTTACATAATCGGTATTGGCACCAAGCCAGCTACAGACTCACTTGTACAGTCTGAAGTGGAACTTGAATGTCAGACGAACCAAATAGAAACGGCGTCAAACGAAATCGTAAGTAAAACATGGGGACTCGGCTTTGTTCCGAGTCAAAATGGAAACCAAGATGGTGGTCGGAAGAAGCAATGCATTCTGGTCCATAATGGAAATATTGCAGGCTCATCAGATGATGTTGGTGTTACCATAGACTTTGACTTGACATTATCAATGGGGCTTCTATATGATAGCTTCTCAGGAACATTGACTTACTGCCATTTAGGGAAGTGTCTTGACATCGGATTCACTGGATTGGATCAGGTAAAAGATCCTTTGTATCCTATCATCAAAACTCACATATATTGTTTATGTGGATGTTTAACTAAAGTCAAGTTAATTGAAAGAAAGAAAATTTTGCTCCCAACTCTTAAATGGCGATGTAGAGGGGCCATCATTCGCAGCATAAAGGATCGAAAGGATGTATACAAACTCCCATTACCTTCTAGTTTGCGAACATTTGTTTTAAACGGCTTAGTAAAGTCATTTTGAAAGAGAAAAAAACTTGAATTTGACAAATGCAAAAGAAACCAACATACGAGTATGGTACGATGCATTAAACACCAAGTTATTTTCGCCAAACGTTGGAACAACTAGTATGAACAACACAAATTTGAGATAAAAAATCTGAACATGTATAACAGTTGAGTTTATCATAGTCTGCCAGACGGTGCATCTGGCCAAATTCCAGTGACACCTCGTGCATACTGTCCTGTGTAGTGATTTTTCAAAATAAAAATGCTAATACCTGTTGCAATACATTCTACAAAGTCTAGGGACATCAATGAGGTGTCACTGGATCTGGAATAGATTATAACAATGTACGAATTTAGCTTAATAAAATATTTATGAGGCGAATGAAAATGACTCCTTTTTTGAGAAAATAAGACGTTTAAAATTAACTGTAAGCGGTGAGTTCCTTCGAAGGTCTAGGGACAGATTTGACCTAGAAAAAGTTTGACGTCATGAAATGATTTGTGCCCGCTTTGAGAAAATGGACTTTAAACACTCTCAATGCACAGGACGTATACTGTTGTTGTTCTCAGAAAAAACCTCTAATCAAGTATTACAAATTTAATGGTTTTTAAACATATAGATAAAATCAGCCGCTTCTTTATTATTAGTAAATTGTGATATTACAATTCATATGTATATCAACATCGTGAGAAATATTTGGACTAAAAAATAAAAAATATTGTGAGCTTAGAATTTGAGCGAGATCAATATTGTATTTATTATGCAAATAAACAATTTCAATGGGCCAGTAGCTAACCTTTGTTGATCATTGAAGGCCGCTCATTTATACATGAATGAACATGAAAGGAGCTCAAGGCTCATTATGTTATCGTGAACGTGAACATAGTGGTAATCCCACTCTTTTGCCTTGAATTGTTGTAAGACAATATATATAGAAAATGTAAAAAAAAAAAATATTTTGATTCCACTTTTACATATCTTGCATGGATAATTAAGAAATTACAGCACTTTTAATTAATGCATATATGAGAGTGCACAGCCCCCTTAAACATATTCCGCCAAATTCCAGTGACACCTCGTGCATACTGTCCTGTGTAGTGATTTTTCAAAATAAAAATGCTAATACCTGTTGCAATACATTCTACAAGGTCTAGGGACATCAATGAGGTGTCACTGGATCTGGAATAGATTATAACAATGTACGAATTTAGCTTTTGGAAGAAAAACATTATTTTTCAGGGTTGCAATTTCGTCACAATTCGGGTGAATCGATCTTAATTCTCACAAACTCATCTTGAGTGGCGAGAATCAAGATTATCAAGAAAAATCAACTTGAACTAAGTTCACGATAATGGTTGAGAATGATTCTCTGATTATCACCAAATTTTCAGCTCTATTTCCTTTCTCAGAATACCTGTTTCGAACTTAGCCACCGCGTCGCATTTGGTCCTATAGCACTTTTGGTGCCCGGTTAGGTACCAATGATTCTTTTAATCATACCCTGGTGATGTAATCAATTGTATCTGGTATAATGATTAACACGGTGCGTAGTGTTATCATTTTTTAAATAATAACCAAATGAAAGTAATATGCAAATGTTTAGGATACGATAGAAAGAGTCATATGTACCTACCGGGGAACCGATAGCGATATGGGACCAAATTAGATGTTGTGCCTTATCAAAGTTGTTCGTCAAGGCTTCATACTGCCATCATACAAATAAACTTGCACAAATTTAGAGGGCGATATAACATTTTCAAGAACAACTTGCTGAGTTACAAATTCTCTGCAATTTTAAAGCCAAAATGAGCAATCTTTTTAAATGAATTTGGTCATTTATGTTTAGCATGAAAGTTGGAATATTTGTAATGTTTAAACACGTCGTCCCAACTGTTAGGACAACAGAGCATTATAAGTGTTGGAATAATTTATCATTTTTAAAATTACGTTATTACTGACATTACTTTTTCATTTTTTTTATAATTGTATAACAAAGCTAGTCATTAAAGTACTCTTAATGTTATTTTTTAGTGTCCATCAGATAATTAGTGCCTTTGTTAAAGTAAAGATCAAAGTTAAGCTTTGGATATTAAATATTATTGACACCGGGACAATATAGGACATGTTTCTGCTAATTTTGCCATTTTCAACCTAGAATTTCTGAATATCATGGTTTGAACATTTTAATGGTTTTATGATAACATTATTAATTGTAGTCAACATCAGCGCTACGCAGATCATAAAGTTGAAATGAATACAATTCAATCGTCATCCATAAATGATTGGTTGCTGTCAAATGAGATATTTATCATATTCCCAGCAAACACAAAAACGTTTTAAAAACGTTTTAAAATAGTTATATTTTGGCTTTTGGTTTAGGGAAAAACGTTTTAATAACATTAAAATGTCGGGTTATATAATGGTCATGAAAACGTTTTAAAACGTTTTGTATGAAAACACACTACAACAATATTTTTAAAATATTTTATTTGTAAACTATTTTTGCTAACATATTTTGCCAAATATTTTGTCAACGTTTTAATAACATTTGAATGTCGGGTTATATAAAGGTCATGAAAACGTGTCTAAAACGTTATTGCAAATATTTTGGGCAAACATTTTTCGGAAAATATTTTTTCAACCCCAAAATAAGATTCTGTTCAGAATGTTTTGTATCAAGTTTTCAAAAATGTTTTTAGAATGTTATTAAAACGTTTTATACCCTTTATACAACCCGACATTTAAAAGTTTTCTGTAAAACATTTTGTGATTGCTGGGCAGTAGATTATCAAAAAATGTTTTTAATGTTATGAAAACGTTTTATACCCTTAATATACCCTTTATATAACCCGACATGTAAATGTTTTCTGACAACCTTTTATAACCTTTTGCGAATGATGTCGAAAACGTTTTGTGTTTGCTGGGTTACAACACAGGTCATTGGCTTTAAACAATCTTTTATTGCTGGCTGAACTATTTATTCAACTTAGAGCATTATGGGCATGGTTCATACACCACTTAGTATAAAATATATACTTTGTTATCAATATTTCGTGGCGCTTTAGAATGTGCACCATATTTTAAGAATGAAATTTTCAAATGCATCAGCAAGCGTCCAACCGCGGTGTATTTTCAAATAAAGATAAAATCACGCACAAAGGCTAATGCTATACACTTGATGTATGTCACGACATTTATTACCTGCTCAAGAAAGTCTTGTACGGGGAGAGTAGCAAAAAATCACTTTGGAGCGTTTAAACCAATATCACCTAATGTATGTACCTTTAAAAAGATCGACAGGATGCATGGAATTGCCATTCAAGTTTGCAAATATTTATTATATGGTTTACGAAATTCATTTTGAAAGAGAAAAGAACTTGAACCGGGCACAATTTTGTCAGATACAAAAGGAACGAACATAATACATGAAATTTCACCAAATGTTGGACCAACTATTAATAAAACAATGCAACTTTAGGTTAAACACTTGACTGAATATGTTTAACAGTTGAGTTAACGTTGCTCAGAAATGCACTAATTAAAAGTTTAAAGGGCATATATATTGCTCGGACGACATCATATCATTGGCAAGCTAATATTTATGAGGCGAATGAAAATTACTCCTTTTTTGAGAAAATAAGACGTTTAAAATTAACTGTAAGCGGTGAGTTCCTTCGAAGGTCTAGGGACAGATTTGACCTAGAAAAAGTTTGACGTCATGAAATGATTTGTGCCCGCTTTGAGAAAATGGACTTTAAACACTCTCAATGCACAGGACGTATACTGTTGTTGTTCTCAGAAAAAACCTCTAATCAAGTATTACAAATTTAATGGTTTTTAAACATATGGATAAAATCAGCCGCTTCTTTAATATTAGTAAATTGTGATATTACAATTCATATGTATATCAACATCGTGAGAAATATTTGGACTAAAAAATAAAAAATATTGTGAGCTTAGAATTTGAGCGAGATCAATATTGTATTTATTATGCAAATAAACAATTTCAATGGGCCAGCTAACCTTTGTTGATCATTGAAGGCCGCTCATTTATACATGAATGAACATGAAAGGAGCTCAAGGCTCATTATGTTATCGTGAACGTGAACATAGTGGTAATCCCACTCTTTTGCCTTGAATTGTTGTAAGACAATATATATAGAAAATGTAAAAAAAAAAATATTTTGATTCCACTTTTACATATCTTGCATGGATAATTAAGAAATTACAGCACTTTTAATTAATGCATATATGAGAGTGCACAGCCCCCTTAAACATATTCCGCCCGACGTAAATTAATGCATCTACACAGCCACCTACATGTCCTTTAACATACTGCCCTCAATATATTTTGAACTGATTGCAGCTGTTATTCAAGTCTGCATACTGCCATCAGACGGACACGGGTGATAGAGTAAAATAATTTAAAGTAATACATGTAGGGTGATATAAGATTCTCAGGAATATATTGCAATGCTTTGAGTTCCATTCACAAAGAATCTCTGTAATTGTACGGAATTTATTTCTCTGCAATATTAAGAAGCTCTAATTGTTGGTGCAATTGGGTACTGAATATTGATAGATTGTTATCGGAGGAGTGGTATATAAACGCACGCAATACATAGAAGCAGAACACTAATACTCGCCTTGTACAGAACATTTAATCCTTCAGATTTGTAGTAATATATAATTGATTTTACAACTACATAACTGGGATTTGTTTTTAATTTTTGAATATTGTAATGTAATTCTGTTTTTGTCAAGTAGTGCGATTTGTTAAAGTAAAATGGTAGCTATTATTTTGATGTTAGAAAATAAGTAAATAAAAAAGTATTTTAAGCAACTGTATTATGTATAATACCGTTTTTCATTGCTGCTATGAATTTTGTTTTGTTGTTGTCAAAAAAACAAAGATAAAACACTCACAGTCATACTCTCACTCATCGGCAATAATCATGATGTTGAGAAAGAGACATATGCATTTTTTGCTGAGGAACTTCTATTCAAGATCAATATTCCATTTCCGTAATGAAGCAATTTTGTATTCAACTTTTTGTTTAAATTTGACCAATGACAAAAAGGCATTTGAATTTGGAGCCGTTTGCTTTTTATTTATACATCTGTGGATATGATATAGAAGTTAAAACTAGAAATTAATACATTTATCGTGTTTTACCACGATATCAAATACTTGTTTTAGAAAATGAGAACATGTCAAACATGTGAAGAGATTCATCAGGTTTGTAGCTAATTATAATTTGGAGTTTTCTTATTACAAAACCAAATTTTGACACTGACCTGACAGTTTCATATGTCTTGGACGACATACTTCCTTAGAGTGATTGGTATCCCATCATCCTCTTAGCTGCTGGTAACACAACTCCATCCCCAGGGGGTGTGGTCTTGAGGAAAAGGTCATACACGTGACTGAGATGCGAGTACTCGCTTCATCAGAAAATCAATATGGATTCGCAAGAGAGGTCCTACCGTCATGAACAGAGACGAGGGGCCTACCATCTCAGTCACGTGTATGACCCTCTCCTCAAGACCACGCCCCCTGGGGATGGAGCTGTATTACCAGCAGCTAAGAGGATGATGGGATACCAATCACTTGAGGAAGTATGTCGTCCAAGACATACGAAACTGTCAGGTCAGTGTCAAAAATTTGGTTTTGTAATAAGAAAACTCCAAATTAGGTCAAACATGTCAAAATGTCAAATTAGTAATATAAACACAAAGTTCGTCCCACAGTGCGTAGATTTCCTACAATCACACAAAATAACTGGGTAGAATTTGTTATCGAATTCATCACGAAAAATAACAATTTGGAGAGCCAGCTCTACCAAAACTCCATGGAAAACCTTGAAATATAAAGATCGCATTTGAGTTTCAATAGTGTATTTATAATTGAACCAGATTCCGTTCAATTTCTTCATCAACATCTAGATATTCAATCCATTTAAATTCTGTATTTTCTGAAGTTCAATCTTTTTCGAGGATTTTATTACAACATTTTACTTGTGATCCGTAATGAACATTCTGGCTGTGCAGATCATCAAGTTAAGATAAATTTATAATTCAATCGCGATCCATGAGCGATTGTTAACTGTCCAATGAAATGATTCTTATTACAACATAATAGCTCATTGGTTTGATTGCGGGTGAGGGAACTATTTATTCAGCTTAGAGCATTGTGGGCGTGGTTCATACACCACTTAGTACAAAATACATACTTTATCATCAATCGTTCGTGGCGCTATAGAATGTACACCACATTTTGAGAGTGAAATTTTCAAATGCATCAGCTAGCGTCCATCCACGGCGTGTTTGCCCGGAAAGCTTTTTAATATCACGCACCAAAGCTACTGGTACACACTTGATGTCTGTTACGGACACTTACTACCTACCCAAGCGAGTCTTGTACGGATAATAGCCAAACATTTTTATTTTGGAGCGCTTAAACCAATATTCCCTAATGGACGAATTATATTAAAAGTATACGAATTTGTAAAATTGTTTTGTTTTGGCGGTATTTTTGCCGTGAACCTTTGTAAGAGTGTAAAGGAATTTGAACGGAATTGGACTGTTGGACACGGAAAGTACTTCATTACGGTGCAGGCGTTTTAGTCTTGAAAGGCTTCTTAAGCACAGGACGTCGTGTCTGATTAGTTTTCTCTTTCAAGTAATTGTTTTATATCATTAGCGTCCGAGATTAAGTCTTCAGTTTGGATTATATTGAATGAACACATGTAGCAAAGTAGGTAAGTCAGTGGTGAAGTTTATTTATATAACATTTCTTTCTTAATTAGAAATTCAGACATATTTTGAATTTGAAGCTCCATAGGAATACGATACAGTTCAACTAAGGCAATCTAATAATCTATCTAAATAATAAAATAAGTAAATCGTATTTTCTCCGTTTTGGCAAAATCTTTGGCGAAAACTGTCGTGTAAAAGCAGATCTTCAAAGCAGTTAAGGATACAAGAAAGCACACCAGTTATCGTAATATGAAACTTGGTTGTAATAATGGTACCGATTAATGATCATTAATGTTACATATATAAGAGAAGAAACTCCGGAAGAGATGATAGTCGCTCATTCAAATTTATTAAAGCCCACGTTTGTGAAGTCACTTTACTTATATCGCTTAGTCGCTTATATTCAAATGGAATAAGTAAACAGGGTGTCGCTGAACGAACTGTACCTTTGGAACATTAAATGTTTGAGTATTTTAATGCCGCAACAAAACAGAAGAGCCACAAATATTGTCAATTTCGAGAATTTACCCCACCGGTTTTGAATTATAACATTTTGACAGTATTTTGATAATACCTCATTTATAATCTAGCCCATGTTTCAAAATGCATGCTTGATCCTTCATTGACTCCTGTATGTATTGAATCTGTGGAAAGGAATCAAAATGAATAACAATAGTAAAATGCTTATATTCGTATATAGTCAAAATTCAAAAAGTATATGAAAGATGTATTATTATATAATAGCATAAAGTATTCAATCTTGCTTGGATCAGAACTAAAATACTAACAAAATGACAATTTCCGACGAAACCATTTTTCAAAAACAACCTGTAGTAAAAATACACGACTACTTAGATCATGGAGGAATCACAAATGCGATAAGCATAGTCCGCTATATTTCAAGAAAGGGAGCCATCAAATAAAGCTAACATACAAGATAAATAGTATGTATTGTATAAAGGAGATCCAAAAGGCTGGTATATTTCCTATAAGAGATATGCATTAATAATAATTATTAGGAAGTACACTGCATGCTCTTAGTTAAACGTCTGAAACTGAAAAAGTAAGGCTCCTACCATCCCACTCTCTTTATCTATATGTGATGCGATCGAGCAAAGTCAGTCGGAACTCGGAAATATTGATTTTGAGATATAGCCAAACAAAGGAACTATTTCCTTTTGTTTCCTATTGTTTTGGAAACTCTTTAATTGCTCATATCTTTGGAACTGGTTGTTCAATTTTAATGGGATTTTCTGCAAAGTCCAGCTTTGTAAATGGTTTTTACTATCCTATAAGAAACTGACAATTTAATATCACCGAGTTCCGACTGATTTTGCTTGATCGCGTCACATATTATGATAAGGTTGTTTGTACTTAATGATATTGTTATAGACGATGTAGCCTATTTTGAAAAAACCTTTTTAGTATGTTTTTCAACATAATCATAACAATGCAAAAATAGTACATGTATTTCCATATCGATTGTAGTCGGTGTCCAAGTGTGGCAGCACGGCGGCTCATAATCGGAAGGTTGCGGGTTCGAGCCCCGGCGACACCATCGTGTTGTGCCCTTGAGTAAGGTACTTTATCTCGATTACTCCACTTCATAGGTGTATAAATAGGTACCGGCATTCTTAAATGCTGGGAAGGTAACAGACTCGCTGCGGAGGAGGTGTAGCGATCCCCCTATAGCAACAGTACATGGAGGAGTCTGGCCCAATCGCCAATGAAAGAGAGATGGGCACTCCGATCACTGTTTATACAGGATCGTCTCCTTTACCTTTTTTTTACCAAGTGTGGAACTTCTAATGTCAGAGAACAAACATTGGTGGTACTTTTGTCGATTAGAAATTCACAACTGCAAAAATGTAAAAGTTGGATTTCATTGCTTGTGTAAGATTGTCGATCATCAAAAGATTCTTTCAGCGATATGTTGTGAACGTAACACGCACTCATATGGCCTCTTCTGTCGACAAGAAAATTGGCAAAATATTCAGACGATTGAATACCAGATTATCGATCGTGTGAAATAAATATACCCGGACAATTAAACCGACTTTCGGCTCTTTTGGTATAAATCTTATCCTCTCTCAAGATTAATTCTCGGATTACACAACTTGAAGACGCCGCATAATGGTCGAGTGTTATGCAAGTGTTTACCACATGATTTGCTTATGGATGAAGCATCATAACATATCTTTAAAAGCACTAGTACCATTTTTAGTAAATACCAACGGTAAATTGTAATGAATGCTTTTAGTGCTTCAGAATTTTAAAGGGCAATGCTGTTGATGAACCATTGTATAACATTGCTTATAATAGAGCGCAGTGGTGCATCACTTTGACAGTAAAACATATTTATGGTTTTGATAGTGAATAGTGTGCTTATACATCATAACTATTTTAAAAATGTTCCAATAAAAATTAATAGTTAACCGGCAGACTGTAATGATGCTACGGCTAGTACTCTATGGAGTATACAGCTACTCCATTATCTACAGACGGTAGTCCCGATGGAACCTAATACCCACATATTGTTTATAAGACAACACTTGTTGATAAATGGAAGTACTGTTGGAGCTCTCAGGAGATTATTTCGGCTTTAAAAGCTCTTTTATTCAACACTTTCTTGCCTTTTTCTATCATAAGGGCCGGGTTAAAAAAGACGGTTAGCGTCAGCAGTCTCTACAATTTAGGCCTATTTGTTTCAGCCCCCTTTATTGTTCTATATTATTATACTATTATGTTTGGTACCTATGTATAGCCATGGGTCTCCTCTATCCATTGATATCAAAATAAGTACAAACATACCTATGTAATGTCACTATGACGTCATAATTGGGTAATGCTGGCTGTGCACAAAATTATTGTTCAGCTAAAGAGCTCACAAACATGCAATTTCCATCTGAATTATGCTAAATGTGGAAGGAAATACCTGTTTTAACTACCCTTATTGATAATTATGGGTTTCACTATATGCATGTGGGTCCACCATAAATCCCCACCCTAATTATACTCGATGTTTAAAGGTCACCAGCCCCGGGAAAGGTGTGTTAAAATTAGTAACACTAAAGCGCAAAGGATGGATCTATGATTAGCCTGAGCCATTTGGGTGTAAAAAGGACCATGTAAGTATGCCACATGAAAAACCTTACGCGAGTCCCTCTTTGTAGAACGAAGGTTAAAAAGAGTTACAGTATGTTAGCAGCATTATTAATTGCTTTTTAGAACGACACGTGTGTGTGTATCTCTGAAAGTCCTGAAATCAACCATGTATGTCTTAAAGTGGACAGAGTTGGTTATTAAATACCTTGAATTACAACAAATCAAACTAATTTATCATAATTTATGGTCGCCCTCACAAAACGACTCCCAGCGAAATAATTATACTCTTTAATAATTATACAATTTTATCCTTTACCCTTCAGGGTCTTAAATCTAAATCATTATCATTATTTGTGCTATCTAGTGGCGGCAAAATATATTTTTAATTTTCATTGATATTTTAGCATAGTTGTAATTTTTACACATGTCCCAACTTGACCCTAATTGTATCAAGCCAAGTTCATTCTATTTTAGGACAACAGAGCATGTTTGAATTAAAGTCATAAATATTATGACTTTAAATCTGCCAAAGAACCCCATACTTAAAAAAGTGATTTTATCTCACCCTGATAGTTTTTATTATTAAAGTTATTATTAAATGATCAAATACATATCTGAAGTGTTGTACAATATTACACATACCACAGCTGTACCATACCACCTGTGCCTTGCAATGTACTTTGTGTTAAACATCACAGGTGCCATCACATCGAGGGTTGACAGCCAGAAAGCCTCAACAGTCACACACAATCACCTGCTCTCACAAAATGAACACAAAGTCGCCAGGCCACTATATAGAAGACACAGTCCATTAATCATGACAAAATGTAATAGAAAACAAAAGACATTGTGGAGGAAATATTGATTTTGTAGGCCAAAGCAAGGAGCCAACTTTATGCTCATTTGTGAACATTTTTGTCATAGTGAGTTACTGCTTCCTGGTTCTAAACCCTCGACATCACATGGATTTGTTTAATTATAAAATGTACAACTGCGGTTGTATGGGCTTGTTCTCGCATAAATAACGTATACTCGGAAGCTATCGACCCAAACTAGTTCAAAAGATATTGTATTATCGATTTGCGATTTCAAAATTCAAAGCATTAACTACCTTTGCTAAATTTCTCACCCAATATTAGATATAAATAATATAAGACAATAAATTAGATATAAATAATAAACCAATAATTATTAGACTTACATTGAAGTAGTGATTAAGTGCTTCTCTCTCTCACTCACCCCTCCACTTTCTATTCCTCTTTCATTTGTACGTTGTCAAAATCAACCAATAATCGTAATTATATATTTAAATCACTTGACATCCTCTTTAAGGGTAGACGAGGTATTGTTGGTCGAAGCAACCTAAAAATCGATTTTCATTATCTAGATCAATATATTATTGACAAATAACACCTTGATGTTTTGCAAAAGTTCATTCTACAAATCTTATACTTTGCAAACTTGCTTAATTTATTGTTGTTAATGAGTTATGTACGTTTTACAAAAGTGTTGTTGTTTCAGCCCTCTTTACAACGTAACTCAAGAACCACAGCACGTATAAAAGTATATCTGTGATATTTTAATTCTTCTACACACTCGCTATGAATTGAGCAATACAGTTTTTGCCAAAGCTCTCTACCATTCGTAAGATGCTGTGAACTACCAAATCACAACAGTTTAAAATAATTAATAACCTTAAAGTGGTACAATAATGGGTTAAATCCATCACATTGTTTAATAAAAGAGACAATGAAAAAATAATAAAGTGTCAGAATTGCAAGGAACCCCGTCATTTTGGTTCATAATTAACATACATACAAAATCAACCAAGCCTTGATTGCCATATCAGAAAGACGTGTTTTTTCCCAAAAGTGCACATTGTGGACTTAACCAGAATTGAAACCAAACTCTTCATATAATATAAATTTCTCTTTTTCTGTAATTGCCTGCTTATTCCATTACACTTCTTTTTCTTAATATTATTGGGCATAAATTAAAGGTGTATACATGATGTTATGTCGCAATGTGAGAATTTTAGCAGTGACTATACTTTTGCATTCTGCACGTGTTTTTCGATATCGCTACCGATCATTACCCTTTTAGCGAAACTGAGGGTATTAACACCGCGCTTTCAGATTCAGAATTGTCTGTACTTTCCGAACTCACACTTAAAGGCTTAGTGATTCTAAAAAAAAAATTAAAAATAGTAGCGAATGTGATTTGTGCATGTTTGTATGTGTTAACATACTTTAGATAATTTCGGCAGTTTCTATTGTTTCAGCAACACGCTATCCAATATAGCATTATATAATCATCGTACTGCTATTTTCATCCATTTTATCATTGAATGAAAAATACCTATTGAGATTTGAAAGACTTATCTTCAAAAGATTTAAAGATTTTCGTACTTCACAGGAATCACATTCTGCATTTTATGCGCAGTGTATTTTGGGACCCCAACTGGATCTGGATCACCCACTGTAGATTTTAGACGTGCGTTACTAAAATGGCGCAAACCCATAATAATTCTGAATCAATCTGGTTTAAAATTGTTGTGTGTAAAAAAACAGAATTGTAATATTAAATCTAAAAGACGAATAAATATTGTTTTATTTTTAGCAAACAAATGCATTTGATTTTGTGTGGGTTTAGTTTATTATTTTGTTTGCTGTCAATAAGATCTCCGCGGTCAATATCCTTTCGTAATCGGTTGCTACCAGAGGCAATTTCATTTGTTTATAATCAACTTGTCAAAATACATGACTCGGAGAATTTCAAGAAAAATTAGAAGACTTCCTTGTCCGTGTTTGCTTACGTAGTGATCTTGTCCATAAAAAGCAACAAGAGCACTGGTGATCGGAACCAGCCCTGACTTACCCCTGATGCTGGAACCATTTTAATAGGACAATTCATATATAAGGAGATCTCCTGTTGTCTCGACTGACATCTTTGGTAACATAATCATCTTATGCTGTATCGAAGCTATAATATAAGTTTTTAAAATTAATTTGGTCCTTTTTTCCAAATCTGTTTTTGGCAGAATTAATGATTACACATGCCCCAGCTTACGTTTATAATTGGAATCTATTTTGTTATGTTTTGATTAATGTCTTCCTAAGACATTTAATTTCCAATAGAATACCACAGTGAGCAGTGAAGCGGCCAAGGTAGTAGTAACTGGGATTTCTTTCAGTTTACTTGTCATTTCTTCCTGACATTTCTTACTATTTATAACTTTAAAAAATAAAAAAATTACAATTTGACCAAAATTGTACATTATAGATCTATTGCCATCCTTGAATTGCTTCTTTTGTTACATTTCCCATTATCTGCGCTTTGTTTTGTTATATTCTTTTTGGTGTTAGTTGCCGTTAAAATTCAGTAGTCCTTGAAATGTTCGTTGATTAGAGTTCTATTTTTATCATTATGCAGTAATTTGAGCTGAGATATCTTCTTTTCCTACACCGTTTCATTATGCTCATTCCATGATGCCGTGCCTTTCTTTGTACTTTTTTTTAACCCTCGTAGAGCCGTGCCTTTCGTGATATGCTTTTTCCAACCTACATGCATTCTATCCGACACATATGTTACCGAAACCATATCTGTGTGTTTATCAATTATATCAATTATTACTGAATAGTTGCGAACCATGATTTAAATTCACAAGTCTGATGATTTAGAGGGAAAATAGTTAAGTAACAATTATTGAACTATTTTACTTGAACAGTGCTACATTAATGTATGTCCAGTCGACACCGAAAATGTTTAAAACATAAAGGTCTGACCGAGCAGACTTTTTAAGCCAGTACATAGTACAGTCTAACGTCTTGCAGGCGATTTTCAGTTGCGACAGACTCGGCTCCTTATTTCCCGCTAGCGTCTTCCGCAGCGGCTAAACATTTCCGCACTGTCTTCCGTTGCAGACAACGTCAACGCTGCAGACAACGTCAAGAAGGAGAACAACAAATTCCTGAACAAAGCGGATCATATGAGCGGATAGTCAAGGTCATGAACCGAAAGGAGCTGCGGAGAAAAGGGTCTGTCGCAGCTTGTCGCCAAAGAAAAACGCCCACAATGCGTCGGACTATATCTCATCCTTTTATATCCTACACTAGAAATTATGGATTTATTTATTTTTCTACCCTTTTCATGCTTTGATTCAGAGGATACAAGTATTTGTAATAAAGTACTTGTAACGCGTTATTTTCTTCAGATTTGCTAAAGGTGCTCTATTCAGATATAATTATACTCACTCCCGATTCCAGAAATTTTTTCAGTAAACATTTTGGATTTAAAAATATTATCCTGTTGTAAATTCTAATCCTGACCCTGTAGTCCAATTTTAATACTTGGGCAACATTGAGGAGAGGGCCAAATTTGCTACAAATCTAATCATTCACAATACGCTCATACACATACAGAGTGTCCCAGATTATTATTAATGGCATATTCTGAATAGCTTTGGAATGTCTACTATTAAGGCGAGTAGGAGGGGAGCGTGACCTAGCGGTGGTTGCTCTCAAATATTGAGACAAGTAAAGAATGCACTCAAGTGGAAACATTTGAGTTCTATAAAATAATTCTTAAGGCTTGATACGGGTGGTTTCATTTCTGCTCCATGTTCAATAGTAGACATGTGGAAATGTAAATACAATTATTGGCTTCCTCGACTAACTTCTTAAAGAAGTTAATTATTGAGAAGTACACAGCAGTTCTTTAACCATCCGACCCACCGTAAAACGTCTCCGGGCTGTCTTTGCTACATGGCCAATTATGTTTGTCCTCTTCCGCTGTAGTATGCAGCCAAGTCCTGCGAGGCATTTGAGCAAGGATGTGTTGTCAGAAACTATTGGGAAACGAAACCTTTTTTCCAACAGTTTCTGATCGTTTCCTCCATCCTTATTTCTAACTATACTTATCAGAAATAAATTGAAGCCGATTTTTGTAACCCACATAAATTGACCCGTAGTACTGTATAATGAAAATTAGGATTATGTGGTCAAAAGATAACGTATGTACCCTACTTACACTTCTTTCAAGCATTACAGACTGAAATTAAAAATTGAACCCCATCCCAGTTTGTTTGTTTTTTGACATGCAAGCTACTTACTTACTAAGTGGCTTCCTAGATGTTGTGATATTTTTACAAGTACCTAAATCTTATCCTCAACTACGGTACTTTATTTACCTTTGTTGTCAATTAGGTCTGCTCTAGTGTGAAGGTGATGTTATATATATTTAAGGCGCAAGTGACCGGCTTTATAGCTTTAGCCTCTCACTGGGATCCAAAACATTCTCATCTAATAGCGCACAGTTCTTTAACCCCAATACATTTGTACATTCTTTGATTGACCTTTGAAAATTTGGGTAAAAAACTCACTCTCTGCAACTTGAGGTAAATTTTTGCACTATGATTGTTTAATTGGGGTTATTGGACTATGCCATTAAGATGAGGCCATTGTGGTCCATAGTCTCTTAACTGTACGGTATTTTGTTTGTTCTAGCGCTAAAAGTAGCATCTAGGTCAGGTCATTATATACAATCCAATCGGTAAAAGACACCTGAATAAGTATCGGCCGAATTAGCTAATAGTATTTCCACTTTGAAAGTATCGTTTGATACTAATTTATTTGGGTATCCATCCCTGAGGCCCGCTCTCTGCGTCTCTTACTGGCTCTTATTGGAATCAAGTCGGATGGTCCCCTGGTGTGTTATCGACTTATTTCCATTACTGTGTTATAATTCTATTAATTTGTTATAATAATATTGATTTAAAAGTGTTTCTTGTGGCGAAATAATTATATGAGCGATTAATATAATTTATATATCAAAAAATACCATGTAGCGAAAAGAGGCCGGAACTGTATAGAAACAAAACATGAGCACCAAAACTGAAAAAAAATCATGGAAAAGATAATGGAGAGGGTGTTGATTGGTGTTACAAAAAGGATAGGTGACCAACATTTGAGGATTAAAACAGAAATTATACATAAAATGCTTCATGACAAAGAGGTGTAGATGACTGATGACTCATAAAATAACAGACTGCAACCCCTGGAGATTTTTTGTGCCCCAGTCCAAACTCTCAATCCCTCCACCAACTCAATTTTAGATTCACGCACGCCATGCGAAAGACGTCGACAAGTAACAAATTTAACAACAATGCCGCCCCGGTACACCAATGTTCAACAATATCTCAATCCAGGCAAATACGAAAAGTTGACAGTCGAGTCCTGGGCGTTCCGTTTGCAGTGTAGTGATATAGGCTAACCAATCCAATAGCTATTGATGTATGTTGCTCCATTAGCTCGTAAAGAAAGCATACTTTCCAACAATATCCAAAACCGGGATCTAGAAGAGTCTATGAAGCCGTGATAGATGGATAGAAAGACATGCCTAAAGTCAGAGTTAGTAAAGTTAGACAGGAAAATGAGTACAATACACAAACAAAACCTGACTTACACATAGCTACACAAACAAAACCTGACTTACACACAGCTACAAAAACATAAGAATGACTGAACAGCTGCACAAGTTACAGATTTTGGAAATCTATCTTCGTAAGAAAGAAAACACTGATACTGATATGATTTGTATCCTATCACAATCTCCGTATCTGTCAAATGGATAATCAATAAAAATGTTCGACAGGTGTAATAATTGATTCAGTATGTTACGTTATCAATACCAAGTTATCAATCACATTTATGGGACCCTTTAAAGGGATTATTTTACACCTGAATTTTTAACTGCCGTCACTATACAATCAGCAATCGAAATTGAACCAATGAGCTGGATCGTTTTTTGTTAAGTTAGAAGTAACGATAAACTTCATTGGTCAAAAGACTGGATGGCGTGATTCTACTTCAACTTCATTAAGTATTCTTGTTATACACAATACTAGCTGACGACTACATCCTGTTGTGCACTAAGGTAACATGGGTCGATATCGGTCACATGTTTCAAAAACAACGTAAGTAACACGTCTTCCTGTTGTTTTCAAACTGTTTAATTGGAGAAATGAGTTATGTATTGCAATACAAAAATTCTAAATAGAATCGATAATTTCTGATCTAAATCCAGAATTTGTGGCGTTAAAATGTCTAGAGAGAGACCGTCTCACAAACCTACTGCAGTGATTACACTGTACTTGCGCACTGTTTATATTCATTAAAATCTAACTTTCATACATATTTTCAATTTTGAAAAACAACAAACAAAGCAGCTCGCTGCTTATAGCTATAAATATTATACTACATTACGCGGATAAAAAGAGAAAAGTTCACTGTGACATCAAAATCGCAAACAGTTTTAAACTTTGTTTCAAAAGCCCGTTAAGGCACAATATTAATTTTAGGCAAATTGTGAGCATCAAATTCTTCCTGTTTATTGTTACATACCAATTTCAATTATTATTATCCTAGGAAGACTTGATTGAACTTGACACCTAGCATGTTCCAGCCTGTTCCTCGGCAAGGACGACATTTATACTTTACAAGGCCAGCGCTTCATATTTCCGATGTTTGGATTGAACAGGAATATGAGGCAAAAATTACGGTCACGTGCATGAATGGAATGCAAAGCGCGATGAAGATGCTCAATTACCGGTATATAAATAACAATTCTGACGTAAGAATAACTGCTGGCTTGATGATATATTTTTATTTATATAGTCAATTAACAAAAGAAAACGTATTTTGAAAAGCGTGCAGAGAAAGAAATAATAAAAAGATGTAAAGAGTCAAACAATAATTACAAACGGTACAAAGGCATTGTATTTTCAGCGCACCAGGAATTCGAAGTATTATCGATCATATTTAACCGGAAAATAAAAAGATTACGTTATGTGCTTACTTATGTACAATGCATTATATTGGATTGAACTGAAACAAAAATTACGGTCACGGACTCAGCAAATTTCAAAACTGATAGGTTAGACAAAAGCGTCTGAAGTAGCAAATAGTACCAACTTCACACGTAACCAGACCAGTTTTGAAGTGTCGTCACTGTTACGGTTCAACATAGAGAAGAACAGTCAAAACAACATTAGGTGTGATCTGGAGGCTTCAACTTGTATGTAAAAACAACAAAGAACTTTGGGCCATAAACTTGTACGTTTGGTTTTCACATAAATCTGGCAAGAGTACGATCTAGAATTGCAAAAAGAGATAAGTACTGCATCAGGCGTTAAGACAATTTGAGAGCTGTTTTGTTTTCATTCGGAAGATGATCGTGCCTATAACTTGCTCAATGAATTTTATCAAATGATCCAGTTAGTCTTCCCGGAACAACCATTTTAAGTTTGCACACTAAATAAAGATATCGCGTTTGTTTGTTTCCGGGTATTTTTACTAAGAAGGAAAGTGTCAATGGCTACCCAAGTGACAAAATGTTATGCAATACTCTATCTGATATGTCGCATCACGGGTTGATTTAGACAGAAGGTCGGAAACATACTGCCCGCATAATATTTTCTTAAACGCCATATAAGTTTGAAGAGGAACTTTTCTAGTGTATATTGTTTCCTACATTAAAAGTTGTTGTGAGGGATAACTACCCATCCTTTTCCAGCTTTGCTTTATGTTTTGCGAGAGGGCTAACGATCCCTCCTTGTGCAGCTTTATTCATTTTCAGATCTCCTGAGATGCGTTTCATTGCTTATAATTATATCGAGATTTATAAATTGTATTTTGTTTTGACTTAAACTGAACAAGACGTCATATGTATTGGAGCTTTCTTCAGGCATGTGAAAATTAGTTGAAATCACGTTTGTACACAGATGATTGTAAAGAAACAGTTCCTGAATAAACACAGTAACGGTGAAACTAGATCAAGTGAGTTTACTTTACTTGACAAAGTAAACTTGCCTTTATGTAAAATAGTCAACACACTTTTAAAAAAACTCAACTAGAAATTTCCCGCAATAATCAGACCGCGAATTGAATGCGATAGTAGCGAATATTTTATGTCGTAAAATTGTTTACACTTGCTAATTCCAAGTATTAAACTCGTTATCACGGATATCGTTACGGTATATTGTTACCAAACGGATGGTAATAACTTGTTATTTTAAGGAGGGAAAAGACAGGTTTTGTATACGGATCTCCACGCAGCTGACGCCATATTTCCGTCTTTCTGAATAAAAAGTTTTTATCATTAAAGAATTGATACCTACGATATTTAAATGAATACAAAACTGTAGTTACAATATTCAAAGGCTCTAATATGACCGATCTAGTGTGGTATTTGTAACTTTACTAGAGCATTTACGATTGCTGTCAAAAGATTTTCGCGCGCTGCAGGATTAATATAATACAGTTTCCCGCCACGGCACACGATTGTTGACATACGATAAGATGATACATATTCTTGCAAATACTTTGTAAATAAAACCTTATGGGAGCTTCTAGATTTATTTCTATAATCCTTGATTAAACAAAAGCTTGTTTTTCACTCCAGGGCATAGATTGTTAACTCTAAATAACAATTCCTTAAACGATTTGATATAGTAAATGAGAGCGAGAAAAAAATTAACCCCGAGAAAAGGAAATGGAAATACGCATAGTGTGAATACAAAAATAAAGGTATGAAAGAAGGAATAAAAGAGGTATTTTTGGCTCAGTTCTTTCCACATGAAATCATTGAAAAGTACGCAATTTCACAAACTGCTGATCCGATGCCTATAACTATTTATTAACCCTCATATAATGAGGGCCTTTTTCATGTCGCCGTAAATTGCTCAAACAAACCACCAAATGACTCCATTTAATTGTTCGCAAATCCTTTTCACTCATGTTAGCGCCAAGAAAGACCCTACCATCTTACTTAGAGGTAGGGTAGGTTGTCAAATTTCGAGAGTAGGGGGTTGTTGAGGCACAGATACATATTTTGGTCCAATTTTGTAAAATATTTTAATATAAAACGTTATAATAGTGGTTTCTTATCATTTCCAGTGATAAATACTTTTGGCTAATGGTTTGTTATTATTTTTAAATTTATATTTAGACGAAAGTACTTTCGAAATTTCGAAATTCAGCAATTTTCCAGGTTTTGGTGAATTATGACGTAATTGCAATGTCAATCTGAGGATGTTTGAACTATTTATCATTCAGAATTGGGGTTTCAACCCCATTTTGCTACACTTGTCACAGAAAATACTTTGATAAGACGAGATCTAACCTTCGCTGAATATCCTTTCATCAAGATATGAAATGTAATATGTCAATTTCATACTTCAATGTGGCAATTTTGGATTACCGACTGAATGTCTGTATATCGAGGGGTATAATCAATAACTATTTGTATTCCGATGTATAAATAGTATAGATGGTAATTTTGCTAATTGTGTTAATGATCTTCAAAAGCTGCTTTAATAGTATTTCTACCTGGAACCTGGAAAATATTGAGTTGTCGAACTGTAATCACATTTTAACATCATGGACACTTCTGTCTCTCTTATTGGTACAGCCAGCCCTTCATAGTACTATCATGGTTAAGCTTAATCCCTTTCAGCGCTACTGATTGTTCTTACCATATCTCTGATTGGCTCATTATATGCCACAGGCCTCTTTGAAACCAATCAAAATAGTTCTTATCAGTTCATTGAAAAATTGGCTTATTGTGTCACGATATTTTGTAAACCTTCTACAACTGATCAATCAGATTATAAAAGTTATTTTACATTCTTCAAAATAAATGAAAATGAAGCACCGATGTAGTACATCAATTATATATATATTAAAGTTGTAAAATAGCGATTTTATTTTAATATAATGAATAGTGCTGCGTAAGAAAGTACGTGTCTGTTTAAAACAAATTAATTTATGGATGGAATACAAAGCGCGATGAAGATGCTCGATTACCGGTATATAATATATAACAGTTCTGTCGTTACAATAACTGCTGATTTGATGACATTTTTTTAAATCGTTTATGAAGTCAAATAAGAAAAAAAAAATTGTTTTGAAAAAAAAAGAGTGTAGAGGAAGAAATAGTAAAAAGATATAAAGAGCCGAACACCATTACAAATGGTAAAAAGATATGTTGTATTTTCAGCGCTCCATGAGTTATCGATCATGTTTAACCGGAAATGGAAAGATCACGTTATGTGCTTACTTTCGTACATATCATAACTGGGCAAAATGTTATCGATGCAGAAAAAAATGTTTCATTTTAATATAAACAGTTTTAAACCTAATGTATGGTTAAAATTTGACCATTAGAAATAAAATCCAGAAAAAAATAACGAATATGTAAATTTCAAAGTGACACAGCCCTACGTTGGAAGTAGGTTAAACATTTATAATCAAATGCGTTTAGATTTAAAATGAGCTGATAATGTGCTAAGGATATCTAACAAGAAGTTAACATGGCATGGTTTGTCACGTAAAGTAGATAAAATAACGTTATTTGAATAAAATGAATTCCATTACAGTAGTTTAACACGTAATATATCCTGGTCGTGTTACTTTCTGTAATCACGAATTTATACTTTAGCCGTTAGCTATGCGTGGTTCTGTATTTAGCTAATAAGGCTACCTGAGCTACCTTGCGCACTTAGGTACAACGCAGCTCATTGGTTAATAATCTTTCACTCATTACTAGCAACTGGAATATAATTCATCTTTAAGCTATAGTTGCTAAAGGTGATTGTTATTTACAAGTTATATAGCTTCAAGAGACACCCAGCTCATTAGTTAAATATTAACCGTCCACACATTATACTTAGCTTAAGCATGTTAACAATTCAATTATACAGCAACTTGATTGTGATGAACTTGTTCTAAAATCAACCCAGTTAGCATGCAGTACCTTTTAGCCGTAGGTATTTTGTGACTGCAACTTAAGTGACATGTCCCGCAGGAGACAACAGAGTACAACAAATGACTTCCCACAATGCATTGTATTGCACAGCATTCTACGCTTTATAGTCACGAGGGAGCTCATTTTTGAGGGTATAATAAAATTTTAATAAAATTTTAAAGAAATATGCTTTTTCGCTTCAGATAGGCATCGCGGTACATATATTTAAGCTGGAACTGTATGGCCCACAACACAGTGAAAATAAATTGTCATCATTAATATAATTTCCTGCAATCTGAATTGACACGTTTATGTTGCACAATATGTGTGTGTGGCATCGCGGGATATCAAAAATCAATCTCTGCAAAAGCTTGTTTAAGACCTTTTCATTGTTGTGAAATTACATCCACTTTTGAATATCTACCTCTTCACCTATGCTGCTTAGCTGACAACCGAATCCAACAAATTTATTGTTATAATATCAATATTTGTTTTTTACTCCAGCAAAATTATAACATGTGAAGTAATTCAGAACAAAAAATATGTGACTTTATGAAAGGAAGCGCAATTTAAAAATCAGAATTGTAATTTTAGAACATATGGACACAGGTATTGATCACAGTTTAGCAGTGCTGCCATCAGTTCCATGACTGTACAAGATACTCGTGTTATACACTGCTCAAAGAAATTAGG
This sequence comes from Amphiura filiformis, assembly GCF_039555335.1. Lineage (NCBI taxonomy): Eukaryota > Metazoa > Echinodermata > Ophiuroidea > Amphilepidida > Amphiuridae > Amphiura > Amphiura filiformis. Next base: position 19,182,380 of record NC_092628.1, read on the forward strand.
ATCAGACTGATTTATTATATTTTACAAAAACAGCATTAACATTGTAAATCAGATGAGTGTCATTTCATTCAGTAATATTTAGGCAACAGAACACTTGCACTACCAAACACTGATGTCCAGTGATACTGAGAAACACCTTGGTTAGCACCATACATAACATAAGAACAAAAAGGAAAGAAGGTAAAATCGGTAAAATCAAGACTGTCAGATTCTGATCCTTTAAAAGTTTTGAGTAGTGTATGTCTGTATAATTGTGATCGACTTGGCGGTCGTACTCACCAAATGCATGTAATCAATTCATTCCCCGTGTAGCATCGAAGTTCAATGACAGAGTCCTTACATGCGTATTGTCTATGTTACCGTCACTTTCGAGCTAAATACACCTGCCGCTTTCTGAACAGTACTTACCCATGTGTGTGTACTGCAGTATCTGTTGCTGAACTGACGATGTCTTGAAAAACATGAAATAATATAAATGTGGTCTGCTGTATAAAGTTAATACATTTCGTGATACTATTTGTGAAAATGCCGAATTTTTTTTTCATTAATATACAAATTCTTAAGTAATTTATTGAGTAAAGAAATAAATTACAAAGGACTAAGCTTGGCTTTTGAAATTGTAGCTGGAAGATATTCCCGTTTAATTCGTCCAAAGGAAGAATATGACTATTGCCTCATACTAAGCAATATGCCTAAAGCACTTGGTCACGAAATCATGATATTGGTAATTGGGCAATTAGCAGAATATTCAACTGCATGTTACATGCTGGTATACATTAGTTGGTTCGCTACACAATCTTCTGCTACGTATGCATGTATTACGAGATAAAAACTAGGCCAACACATTGGTTGAGCTAGGTTTCCGGACAAATCACCTCCAAGTATTGCAATGAAATTTTACGGTATGTAGTTTTCCCATCATTTTTTCCTTGTCAGTTTTTAAACAGTTTGATTTAAATACTACTATAATTATTGCTTGGTGAATAAAACCCTGATGGCTGAACTCTCAAATATGGTATCCTGAAGCCTGTTACTACCACCAGAAAAACAATGAGCACTTTATAGTTGTTATTATGCAAGTTTCATTACTCATGTGCGAGAGTGGAAACACTTGATCTATTTAGAAGAATGAGCAAATCAAACAATGAAGTATAAAAATTCGACCCAGTTTGCCAAGATTTTCTAAGTCAACAAATTAAAATTCGACCTGGTGTGCAATGCTAATAAATTATATAGCAAAAGTTGTCACACGCCAAAAAATAATATGCTTGGCATTGTTAAGCATTATAATATCGCAAATGAAATAATTATTATCACATGGCAAGCAAAAAATGAGCAATATCAATAATTATATCATGTATTTATATTGAAGTTGTGAAATAAATGTATCTTGAATTGAATTATAAAACACAAAGCAGAATATATATTACCTTACGGAGACAAAAAGAGAGCAATTCATTGTAACATCAAAATCTCAAATAGCTTTGACACAATGTGTTTCAAAAACCCGTTTAGGCACAATATTTACTTTATATAAATTGTGAGCACAAATTTTTCTTGTTTAAAAGTTACATACCAATTTCAGCTATTATTATCCCAGGAAGACTTGATTAAACTTGACACCTAACATGTTAAAGCCCATTGTTTCTCAAGGAAATAAAATGATACTTTACAAGACCAACGCTTCATATTTTCAATGTTTGGATTGAACAGGAATATATGAAACTAAAATTACGGTCACGAGCTTAGCATTAGCAAAATTCAAAACTGATCATGCTGATAGGCTAGACAAAAGAAAAGCGTCTGAAGTAGAAAATAGTACCAACTTAACACGTATATCTAACCAGACCAGTTTTGAAGTGTTGTGGCTGTTACGATTCACTACTTCAGACGCTTTACCAAGAATCAAAGTTTCGATGTCCACCCAGAGAAAATGTTAGGCAATACTCTGTCTGATATGTCGCACAACGGTTTGTTTTAGACAAAAAGTAGAATTACCCTGCCACATGCAGCTTGTTCAACTGACACTCTCTTGGCGCAGACATATTTTTAAAGACGTATAATTTTCAAAAGGAACTTTGCTGGTGTATATTGTTTCCTATATTTTAAAAGTTATGGCGATGGCTAACTATTCATCATTTGCAATTTTAGAACCAATAATGATCTGTGGCCCGGTGGGGCACTTAACACAAATGACCATACGGGTATGCTCCCCCGGAAAGACTCCCTTTTTGGATTTCGTAGTTCCGAAAGACCCCCTATATTTAACCAAAATAGAGCTCCGAAAGACCCTTGATTTTAATATTTGACCCTTATATTTCTGGGTTTTTTTCAGGCGATTTTCAACCAAAAAGCCAAGAAAGACTCTTGATTTTGACTGTTCGCAGCTCCAAAACTCCCCATTTTACCGGTACGCCGTCAGCTCCCAAAGATCCACCACCTCAAAATTCCGGGAGAACATACCCACCATATTTTTTTGATGTGCACCCCCGGGTCTGCAGCATAAATCACAGTTCAGTAGTGCTTCCATCAGTTCCATGACTGTACAAGATACTCGTATTATATGTCAGTATAATTGTAATCGATATCTTACGGGAACAGCTTGGCGATCGTAATTGTGGTACTCACCAAATGCATGTAAACAATTAGTTCCCCATGTAGCACAAAAGTTTAATGACAGAGTTCTTAATTGCGTGTTGTCTGTGTTACCGTCACTTACGAGCTAATTACCCATGTGCGCTAAGTACAGTATCTGTTGCTGAACTGACGATGTCTTGAAAAATATGAAATAATATAAATGCGGTGTGCTGTATATTAAGTTAATACATTTCGTGATACTATTTGTTTCACTTTTTTCATTAATATGTACAAATTCTTAAGAAATTTATTGAACAGTTAACGGAGTAAAGAAGTAAATTAAAGGACTTAGCTAAGCTTTAGAAATTGTAGCTGGAAGATATTCCCGTTTAATCGTCCAACGGAAGAAAATGACTATTGCCTCAAAATAAACAATATGGACGTAAATTTGCCTAAAGCAATTGGTCACGAAATCATGATATTGGTAATTGGGCAATTAGCAGAATATTCAACTACATGTTAAATGCTGGTATACTCGTACATTAGATGGTTCGCTACACAATCATCTTCTACGTATGCACACATTACAAAATAAAAACTAGGGCAACAAATTGGTTGAGCTAGGTTTCCGGACACATCACTTCCAAGTATTGGGCTATTCCAGAAATTAAAGGCCCCCCTCCCAAGAAGACATGGGATTCCCAACAATTTTCACCATTTTTTGCTTTGGGAATTAAAAAAAAGGGTCATTATATTTCCCAAGAAAAAGACACCTTTTTGATTTTAGGCTTGGGAATTCCTAAAAAATTTGGCAAAATTTCCTAATTTTTAATCATTTTATTGTCAAAATGGGAATACCCATTTTTTTTGGATACAATTTTGGTCTGGGAATTCCCCCAAAAATATGGTACAAACGTACATGTCTTCAATGGGGGGGGGGGTGCCATTAATTTCTGGAATAGCCCATTGCAAGGAAACATTGCGGTATGTAGTTTTCCCATCATCTAACTAAATTTCCGTAGGTATACCCTGTAATCCGATAATTAGAATGTAGTATCGTATATCTATTTGAAAAACATTTCATAATTTTTTCCTTGTCAGTTTTTAAACAGTTTAATTTACAAACTACTATAATTATTGCTTGGTGAGTAAAATCCTGATGGCTGAACTCTAAAATATGGTATCCTTAAACCTTGTGCTAACGCCAAAAACAATGAACACTTTCTTGTTGTTATTGTGCAAGTTTCATTACTCATGTGCGAGAGTGGAAACACAATTTACGTGAGTCCTGGCCAAATTAGAAGAATGAGCCAATGAAGTATTAAAATTTCGACCCAGTTTGCCAAGATTTTCTAAGTCAACAAATTAAAATTCGACCCTGTCTGCAATACTAACAAATTATATAGCAAAAGTCAGAAACCCAAAAAATTAAAATAATTATGCTTGGCATTGTTAAGCATTTACACCAAGATTTCTTTTCTAATATCGTAAATAAAATAATATCACATGGCAAGAAAAAAATGAGCAACATCAATAATTATATGATGTATTATTGAAGTTTGAAATAAATGTGTCTTGAATTGGATTGTAAGACAAAGCAGTTTAATGGTAATAAATATATATTACCTTACGGAGACAAAAAGAGAGCAGTTCATTGTGACATCAAAATATCAAATAGTTTTGACACCATGTGTTTCAAAAGCCCGTTAAGGCACAATATTTACTTTACGTAAATTGTGAGCACAAATTTGTCTTGTTTACAGTTACATACCAATTTCAGCTATTATTATCCCAGAAAGACTTGATTAAACTTGACACCCAACATGTTCAAGCCCGTTGCTTCTCAAGGAAAAAATTAGATATTTTACAAGACCAACGCTTCATATTTTCAATGTTTGGATTAAACAGGAATATATGAAGATAAAATTACGGTCACGAGCTTGGCATTAGCAAAATTCAAAACTGATAGGCTAGACAAAAGAAAAGCGTCTGAAGTAGCAAATAGTACCAACTTCACACGTAACCAGACCAGTTTTGAAGTGTCGTCGCTGTTACTGTTCAACATAGAGAAGAACAGTCAAAACAACATTTGGTGTGATCTGGAGGCTTCAACTTGTATAGAAAAACAAAGAACCACTTATTTGATCCACCAACTTATACGTTTTGTTTTCATCCTTGGCAAAAGTTGGATCTAGACTTGCAACAAGAGAAAAGTACCACAAAAGGCTAAAAGACAATTCCAGAGCGGTTATATTTTGATGCGGGTGAGTGAATAAGTAGAAAAGAATAGTTTTCCGGGCTTGTCAAGGGTTGGAGCTTGAATGACAACAAGAGAGAAGTACTACAACAGGCATTAGGACCATTCGAGAGCTGTTTTGTTTTCATTCGGAAGATAATCCCTCAACTTGCCTTTAACTTGAGTGAATTTTAATACAAGAGAATGATCAAGTTAGTCTTCCTGGACCAACCATTCAAGGTTTGCACACATAATAAGACATCAACCGAAAAATATCGCGTTTGTTTGTTACCGGACATTTTTACCAAGAATCAAAGTTTCGATGTCCACCCAGAGAAAATGTTAGGCAATACTCTGTCTGATATGTCGCACAAAATGTAGAATCACACTACCACTTGCAGCTTGTTCAGATGACACTCTCTTGGCGCAGACATACTTTTTAAAGAAGTATAAATTTCAAGAGGAACTTTTCTGGTGTATATTGTTTCCTATATTTTAAAAGTTATGTCGAGGGCTAACTATGCATCCTTTTGCATCCATTCTAAGCAGGATAACGATCCACTCGTTTGCTACTTTATCCATTGTAAGATTTATGTAACATATTTTTCAGTAATGCAAAATAAAACTTAAATAAAGGTTCTCCTGAGACGCGTTTCATTGATTATAGGAATTACATATTCTATTTTGTTTTGACTTAAACTGAACAAGACGTCACATGTGTTCGATATTTCTTCTGGCAGGTGGTAATTGGTTGTAATCATGTTTGTACACAGATGACTGTAAGGAACAGTTTCTAAATAAATACAGTAACGGTTAAACTAGATAAGTGAATTCACTTCACTTGACAATGTAAACTCGCCTCTTTATCATGCCAACACACTTTCTAGCAAACTTAACTTGAAATTTTCCACAATAATCAGACCGCGAATTGAATGCGATAGTAGCGAATATCTTATGTCGTAAAATTGTTTACATTTGCTAATTCCAAGTATTAAACTCGTTATCACGGATATCGTTACGGTATATTGTTACCAAACGGATGGTAATAATTTGTTATTTTAGACACGTAAAAGACAGGTTTTGTATGCTGATCTCCTCGCAGCTGACGCCGTCTTCCTGCTTTTAACCATTTACCGCGACTTTTTGTGACAAAATTGTAAAACAATTCTGAAAAAAGTTTGTATTATTAATAAGCAAATATATAGTTTATACCAACAATATTTTAACGAGAGCAAAAGCGTATAGTTACAATAATGATCTAGGCCTAGTATGGTATATGTGATCATTTACTACAACAAAGAACATCTTTTATCAACTCCCCTAGCCTCGACATAGCGCTATAAATTAAGAACCGATGGTCAACATATTTGCAATAATTGTACACATCTTAGAGTATTATGTAATATTTCAAAAAGTTTTAGAATTTAGGTAAACATGCGTTTATAATATTGACATTTTCTATGTATAAGTCTGCATCGACTGCTGTTAAAATATTTCGCACGCTGCGGGATAATATGTAATACAGTTTCCCGCCACGACATACGCTTGGTGCCATATGATACTTATGATATATATGATAGGCGATGATACACCATCTTGTAAATACTTTGTAAATAAAACCTTATCGGAGCTTCCAGATTTATATAATCCTTGTTTCAAAAACGTGTTTTTTACTGCAGGACACAGATTGTTATCCAGAAGTTAGGTTTTAAATAACAATTCCTTTAACGATTTGAAGAATAAAATGTCAGCGGGGAAAAATAACCCGGAGAAACAGAAATTAAGCGAGATAGAATTATTCTTATAATTCTGTGTGAAGACAAAAATAAAGGTGTTCAAAAAAGGACCAAGTTAGTATTTTGACTCACATATTTTTATGAAAACCTTTTCAAAGTACAAAGGTCACTCTCATGAACTGCTGACCCAGCGTTTATGACCCCTATTGAGTACCTGCTCATCAAAAAAATGTGAAATGTAATTCACAATTTTATATTCTAATGTTGTATCTTAGAATGCCGAATGTATGCCAAACCGGTATGTAGAGTGGTAATTGATTTATCGATACCAATATGTATTCTAATGTATAAATGGTATGAGACGTGAATTTGTCTGATTGCTTTCTTCAAAAGCTGCCTCGAAAACTTTGAGTCGGCAAACTGTAATCACATTAACCTCATGGACACTACTAGCGTAAGCGTTCTTACAGTGCCTCTAATTGGTGAGTTATATAATATAATGACCAATCAAAATTTAGCATTTAGATGTCTTAGCACTTTTAGCGTTAATCCTCTTCAGCCGTACTGGACATTTACTACCATTGTTACCAATCAAAATATTTCTTAGAGGCCCGTTGCAACTCATATACCAGCGCAATGCAAAAAAGTGGGGACACCGTCGGCTTCCCCCGTGTATTATGCGCCGGTGCCATTATCACGTGACTGAAGAAAAATGCTGCTGCCACCACAGAATTAGAGACAGAGAACCGGGACTCGACCGCCATCTTGATACATTATGAATATATGAATATTTAATTACAGAAAAATGCTGCTGCCACCAACGTTAGCTAGCGATATAGGCTACGTAAATCGCGTATTTATATAAGGACTTATTTTTTGTCACTGTCCTCACGTCGGTGAACGGAGTTGCAAGTCCATCGCACATCGTACTCTATTATTCGTCCATGGGTTAACATGAAAGTGGTCCATTGCCAAATCTGTATTGTATCATGATATTTGTCCAACCTATTCAATAAGAATTCTAAAATTTGTGGTAAATTATCAAAATAAATTAATATGGAGCAGCCATAAAGTATATAAATATCTTTTAGTTGCAAAATAGCTTAGTGTTAATGCTTTTTTGTTGCATGAATGGAATACAAAACGTGATGAAAATCTTCAATTGTATAAATAACATTTCTGACGTAAGAATATCTGCTGATTTGATTTTTATTTATGTAGTCAATTAACAAAAGAAAACGTGTTTGAAAAATAAATGAGCTGTGGATGAAGAAATAATAAAAATATACAAAGAGGGAAACACTCATTACAAAAGGTAAAAAGGCAGGTTATATATATTTTCAGCGCCCCGGTTATAGTCGTAGTATTATTGATCATTTTTAACCGGAAAATGGAAAGATTACGTTATGTGTCTACTAATGTACAATGCATTTCTGAGCAAAGTGTTATGCATGGTAAAGAAAATATTCATTTTACTATAAAGAGTTGTTACACCTTATGTTGAGTCAATGTACAGTTTCTCAAGCCAATGATTAGCCTTCCAAATCATTTGCATAGTTAAAATGTGACCGTTAGAAATCAAATCCAGAATAATTGACACATTTAAAAGTGACATAGCTCTAGAACGTTGAAAGAAGGTTAAACCGTTGCCACGTAAAGTAGATACAATAACATTATTTGAATATGATGAATTCCATTTCAGTAGTTTAACACGTAATATATCCTGGTTGTGTTACATTCGGTAGCATGAATTTATACTTTAGCCGTCAGCTATGCGCGGTTTTGTGTTTTGCTTAATAAAGGTTTTTGAGCAAATGCAGGTAGGGACAAAGCAGCTGATTGGTTAATAATCTCTCGTTCATTACTAGCAGCTAGAGTATAATTCAGTTTTTATTCTACTGTCACCAGTATCAACCACTACACCAATACACCTGGTTGTTCTTTACAAGTTATATGAGCTACAAGATGTGATCCAGCATATTAGTTCAATTATAATTGCTCATGACTGGAGTAGTTACTTCGCTTACCTATGTTAACAATCCAATTATACAGCAACTTGATTGTGATGAACTTGTTCTAAAATCAACCCAGTTAGCATGCAGTACCTTTTAGCCGTAGGTATTTTGTGACTGCAACTTAAGTGACATGTCCCGCAGGAGACAACAGAGTACAACAAATGTCTTACCACAATGCATTGCCTTGCACACCATTCTGCGCTTTATGAACCAGATAGTTGATAGGAAAAGAAAGATTTTAAATTCTTACGGCCAGAACACACGCCCACTAATAACTGCAGCTTTTGACGGGCATCGCGATACATATATTTAAAGCCATTATTATTACATTTTCATACAAAATGGATTAGTATTTCGTTGCCATAAAACGTTAGCTTTTACAGTCAGATATATCCCCTTTTAATTCCGAGCCGAACAACTAAGGCAAAGCAAAGAAAATTGGGATTTACTACCAGCGCCGATGTCGCCAATACGTATCACTACTTTGATCGTGTACGATCCTTTGTAGTGTAGATCACCGTCCCCCAGCCATGTACATACTGTGTTATGAACATCGTGTATGCGTTCAACTAATATTTCCATCGTAATAATGAAACGACGGTTCCTGCATTTTATTCAAAAGCTCGGATTTCGACAAAACTACAGCACCTAAGGTCTTAATTTTTGCAGGGTATGTTGTTTTAAAAAAATACAATATAATCGTGTAAAAAACAGAATTATGAAAAATATTGAGGGCGTCCTCCTCAGCAAATATTATAATCTGGCTTTAAGCTGGAACTTCATGACCCACGTCAGAGTAAAAATGAGTTATCATCACCAATCAACATCCGAAAAAACACGTTTATATTATGCAATATTTTTGCATGGGATCGCGGGATATGTCACTTTAATCAATCACTGAATCGTATACAAACTTTTTATTAATGTGAAATTATACGACCACTGCAGGGTTCCCACTATTTATACTCGTGTATCCAGCTCAGTAGCAGACACCTGAGTTCAGCTCCAAATCTTTATTTGTTTTACTGTTTTAAATAACGCATTCTAAAATATATTAAGATATTCCGGCGTATATTAACAAAGATTTTATACTGATGTATTAAGCAGAACTGGTTTATCAACTACTTGTCCCCGTTGTGTATAATTGATATTTTGAAGGTATTTGGCAATTCCTCTGAGTTCTAATAACCATCGGGACAGGGCAAAATTATATTCGACCTGCTAATCTGTATTAAAAGAATGCATCTTCTCTTCTATCTTGAATGTATTCTTGAATGTATTTTTAAGGCAGGTAATACTTTCTACAGCAAGTACACGTGTCGAATTATTTCAGAAAGCTATATGTCTTAAGTTCTGTGGCACCCACTGCACGGCAAACGGATCTGCGGACATATTGATCACCGCTGTACCACTGGCTCATGTTATGTTTCAGTACTATTTTGATCGATAACCGAAGGGGAACGACTTGACCGTTGTAATTTTGGCGCTCACCAAATGCATTTAAACAAATCGTTCCCTATGTTGCATTAAAGGGCACTGACAGAGTTCTTACTTGCATATTGTCTGCGCTGCCGTTACCGACTTCGGCTAAAAAAGACGTCTGTTTCAGCACAGTAATGTACACCAAATCGTATTCAATACTGTCTGGTGCTATAATGTATCGACAATGTCTTGGACAAAGCTGAAAAAATACAAATGTCATCTACTTCATTGTAGCCAGGATTTTCAAAGGGGCAAAGCAACTTTCGAGGAGGTAAACTTGAACAAAAAATAGTCGAATATTAATGGGCTAAAAAGTATAAATTTATAAAGAATCTTAAATATCAGGCTGCCAGCATCCCACAAAGAGGGGTAGCAAGACGGTGAAATACTTCTCCCAGGGGGCAGCCTCTCTGGTCTATTGTCACTTAACATTGGCTTGTATTGAGTTTATTTTGTCTTATATTTTCAACTTTCAAACATTACACCTTTATCAATCCTTAATATAATATTATCCAAAGGATTCAGCAATTGAATTTCCTAAATAGTTACAGGAAAAAAAAAGGATTTAAATTACTTTTACTTAAAATCAAAGGTTTTATCTAAATTTTAGCCCGAAGAAATTTCGTCCACAGGAAGAAATGGTTATTACCTGAAGCAAGTAATTTTGCCCAGAGCACTAGGTCACGATATAGTAATTGAGTAATCAGCACCCTAATTTGTATGTTGGTACACATCAGTTTGTACGTCCACTTATGTTGATATAAGGCAATATATAGAACATTTCAACTCATTATCTAGAATCACATATTCGAATACTTTCACAACAATTATTAGGGTTCCAACTATTTTTTGAAAGAAAAAAATATTTAGTGAGCATTACCAGGTATTCAATTTGTCAATAAGTATGTTCATGTTCAAGAATAGGGACTTCATTTGTGAACCTGTTGCGATAATCAAGCTTTTGGCAGTAAATCGACAGGCTAAAACTATCTTGTATATTAGCTCAGCAATACATACAAGTGCGCAATAATACCGGCCAATCAGGAAAGCATATTATCATCATGTGATCGCTGTAAGGGTTTCTGGCCAATTATGTTATACAAAATTCTTACACTGCAACAGTTTCATTATAAGATCAGATAAGCTTATATTATCAGTCCTAGTCCTGTCAGACAGAATTGGATTTTGTAACATAGTTTATTATGTAACATATAAACAAGGGAAAGAGATATTAGGAATTGTTGCCTAGTACCATAACAATGGGGTAACATACCAAACTAATTAACCATTAAAGACACAGTGTACATTGTATGTAAGGGGTAAAATGCGCATATTATGAGATATTCAAGAAGGATCATATTCTACGTCGTGCACAAAAGATACTCATGATAGTTAATTACTTTATTGATTGTTCACAGTTTGTGTCAATCTCAGCACTCACGCAATGAGTAAATTATTAGGATAATTTCTGCCCCAGAAGTTCGCCAGCCTGGTTCGACAGTTAGTCCAACAGATGCGTTCAAAGGTTTACATCGCACAAATAAATTGTTCCATGATTACAAGTACCCCTCCGACAAGTACCGTGATAACGTAAGTAAATGCGCTTGTGGGGGTTTGGCAGCGACTTTGGCGTTTCTTTTTTGTCCGTTGTGTTTCAATGATCGTGTCAAATTCAATCTATTTAAACAGCCATCAAGAACAAACCGGGCGAAATACAGATGATGATTGTCACCATGTCGACAATAAATATAGAAACACTGCTGTAGGATGGGAGAAGTGAATAGTATCCCATAATTCTATTCAATCTTATAAATCCTACGTATTAATCATTATACGAAATAGTGACAATATCAAACGAAATAAAAAATGCCACGCAGAATGGGTTTTGCTGTTCCCTGCTGCGTGCTGTTCTGTTTTGCAATCCATTCGTTGTGGTACAAAGATAAGACCACAGGAGTTATTTTTGTAAACGCCGATATTTTATGTATTAAAATCTGCGGAGACCATTGTATTGACATTCATTTGTATGGAAAGCACGTGTTGAATATTACTCTCCCTATATTACAATCGGTTCTCAGATGCATTCTGGGAGCAGATTAAATCTATTCATGATCCCCTGGGGTAAGAATGGTTAAATTGTGTCAGTATTAGCGATGCTGTTTAGAGGACACCGGGGACACGCGCAATTATACCCCGTGGTGTAACGGTAGGTACCACTCTTGCTGGTTTCCGTTTCCAAAATGTTAAAAGTGCGGAAGATACACAGATAGATTACTTTGAAATATAGAACTGGTGTTTGCTTCAAGTCTGATGTACTGTTGAAAATGGGCAATCTGATTTGTAGCCTGTTTTGGTAAACCGACCACGGTTTGGAAACTAGGCGTGCCTGCAAGTAGTTTTGATTGTATTGTTTATATGAATTGCTGAGCAGGCGATAAAATATAATACTGTGAGTAAATTTTGCTCCTTGTCAAATTGAATAAGCGTCTGCACTTATCAAGGAATTCCTTCGTTTATTTGCTAATACTCTACGATTTCATTGTCTTTGGGCAGATCTACTGGTTTAGTTACAATTTCTGTTATTGTGAAAAAGTTTCTTACACGGTGTTTATATGAACGTGATAGGGAATTTGAACGCATCTTCCTCAATTATGTTTTTTCCTTTAGGTTTCACTACCTTTTCTTATCTTTCCTATAATAATTAGCTTATGTGGTTTTTTTTTCAGATTTCCATATGCACACTTATAACCAAAAATAACATCACAAAGTGTCTTGCCGACGACATCACATAATTGACATTCTAAAACATGTCTAATGCGGCCTATTTGATTGACCAATATCAAAGACCCTAGATACAAGAGTGGATACAACATCTACCATTGTCCACTGTACACACGAACTTCAATAGTGATGTATTGTCCAACCGTTAACCGTCAATAAAATCAAACTAGATTAGATCTCTTTAATAATATTGAAGAGAAATGTTATTTTGTATCCACGCCTGCATTTAGGGTCCCCAATGTTGATCAATCAAATTGATCGTGTATAGGCCGCATAAGACTTGCCACATTCAAGCAAATTACCTATTAATGCAAACCATTAGGTCAGCATATAATGGAAGGCAATATAAGACCGACTTTTAGAAATAATTATACAAAATAGATTTACACTAACCAGATTACCATAGGTATCCAAAATTGCGTGAATATGAATTACTACAAACAACATACGATAGCGATTCGCGGTATAGAATTGACGTCATACTCGGATTAACTACCATAGCACTAGATGCATACTATCTTTTATTATATCGCCCTGCACTACAAGCAGGTTGCACTAACCACCTGTGTATGTCTGCAATCATAGATTGAATACAATACCGCTCTTTTCAAAGATACTATTCTTACAGGTGCGAGTGATCAGCATGATATGGTTCAATGCATAGGTACCGCGCGAACGTTGTAGCGCAGGGCGATATAGTCAAAAATTATATTCATCTATTGCTATGGTAGCCTTACGTCACTTCTACAGCGAATAAACTCGCCAATTCCATAGCTAGCTTTATCAATAGAGGCTGCATACTAGGCCAACCTTAACATAAACTGGTTTAAATAAATGAACACGTACACACAAGGTTAACAAATAAATGAGACAAGCAAGCTAGGCTTTCCAATATCAGGGGTTCTACCGGAAAGTGGTGTTGTTAAAACCTCTCCCTGAATTTTATGTGCTAATATAAACATTATTATCCATAATCTTGCCGTTTGTGTATCAGTACATGGGTCTCTTCTATCCATTGATGCTAAAATAAGTACCAGCAATCTCCCAATTGTATCATTATGACGTTATTATGTGTGTGCACCCTCACGAAATATGAAAAATCACATTTGTACACAAAACACAGGCCAAAAATGGATTTTCAGCCACAAATATCTTAAAAACATGCAATTTTCACCAAATTTTTGGCTAAATATCAAGAAAGGAAATCATTCTATTCTAATCTAAATACCAAATTTGAAATCAACAGCCCTTATAATGATGCTTAGGTTTTAACCCCATCTGCTCAAGTCGAGGGTCGTCCTTACTCCAGCTATAATGAGTGAAAGGGTGGTCTCACAATCATGACAATTAGCCAAAGCCGTTTGGCGGTAAATTTTAAGGTTTTGGCGTACCGAAAAAATCTTTCAGGGGGTTGATACAACCACCCCCTCCGATTGACGAGGGTTAAACCTAAACTGTTTTGACTAAAAGAGAACCATACCAAGTAGATTTGTTTTTGAAGGGTTGACAGGAAAATAAAGGTGTAAAGCGAAAAATTACTCAAATGATAAATCAACGAAAAATTCTTAACTAGCATTCGCATTCACAAAATAATAGAAAGGCGCGCACCTTGGTCTGGGGCGGACATTTTATAAATGAATTTAGAAGAGCAGCAACGGCACCACTTGCATTACATTCCAGATGTTAAATCTACATCACATGCAAAATTTGAAGAAAAATGAACGAGGCGTTTTATTTTAGGGCCATTTTTCTATAACTGGAGAGAGTGCCCGTTGAGGGCGCTATAACCCCCATTTTAGTATCAAAAAATGTGATTTTTAAAATATTGACCTGTGCTAATTTTCTAAAATTGTCAGAGTATGTAGTATGAACATGTAAAAATATAATCAAGTAGTTGCCCTACCTGCTCTTCTGCGAAAAAATAAAAAGTCCGATATACCTCGATGATAATGAAACCTAGGTGGGCGTCACACAAGAAAATAGTTTGTTAAAGGCCCAAGGCCCATCACTGATTTGCTCATCAGGAGGATCGTAAAAATCATTTTATTTTGTTTATACTTACGCTGGGATCACTGAATGAGGCTTACCGTATTATCACGAACATGTAAATGGAATGCAACACATATAGAAGATATTCTGTTTTGAGGCTTCATGTAAATAAAAGTTGAATTCAAACGACATGCAGCAATCATTTACATTTCAATTTAATCTATTAATTTTGATCCCATTTGCTCATTGCTTATTTCTTTTGGTTGTCACAAAACATGGGCTTTAACAATCACTAAAATCTGGCCAATCCAAACAATATCGGGTTGATAATAGTAAATATCGTAAAATGTAATATTTCCCGTTTTAGCTCAATATTGATTGACCAGGTTCTTCTTTTAAAGATTTAAAAACTTTTACTGATTAAATATTTTGATTATTTGATACATTATGAAAGTTGTTAGTCTCCTCACGGCTTTAACGAACATACCGTCAAAACGCAAGTCGTGTTTATCAAAGTAATCTTGTGCTGATACATACTTATCCTATTCTCATTTTACCATAAAATATTTCACCAAATATTTAATCTTTCGATTCAAGTGATAGGTGGATAATGCTTTTTGATCCAATTACTGATTTTGTGTTTATATTAACGGTACAAACCAGCACAACAGATTGTTATTAAGCTTAAAAGCCGAACATGATAAAATAGTATGGATTTGGTAACCCGGATTTGGCAAGTAGAAGTAATGTCATAATGTTGAATATAGCTTAGCTGGTTAATGCTTATCCGTGACAATATCAAATTACAGACTTAAAGCAATATCAGTAATCCCCGCAAAGGGATAAAAGTAAATATTTTTGTAGGAGTGACTTCAAAGTGAAGGATAAGTCAATAAAATTGTTAATTTTAGGGTGTTTTTTTTTTGGAAAAGGAAGAAAATGGCAGTGCTGATAAATATGGCGTTCCGTTCAATTACATTTGTCGGTACGGACAGACTACTCCAACGATAAAGTATGATTTATATAACTTATATAAAAAGATTCTTATCATTTGATTCGTCAATTACTATTGATTATTCTTGCTATTTATAGAAAAAGACTATTGCACTCCGCGCCCGTGCAATAGTCCTTTTTCCATTACACTCACCCACAGCAACCATGGCAACACTGACAGATGCGAGCGTATATCGAGCACGGAGACTACCCAGACTCGCCAATTATATGAAGATGAAGAAATAATAAAAATATACAAAGAGGGAAACACTCATTACAAAAGGTAAAAAGGCAGGTTATATATATTTTCAGCGCCCCGGTTATAGTCGTAGTATTATTGATCATTTTTAACCGGAAAATGGAAAGATTACGTTATGTGTCTTCTAATGTACAATGCATTTCTGAGCAAAGTGTTATGCATGGTAAAGAAAATATTCATTTTACTATAAAGAGTTGTTACACCTTATGTTGAGTCAATGTACAGTTTCTCAAGCCAATGATTAGCCTTCCAAATCATTTGCATAGTTAGAATGTGACCGTTAGAAATCAAATCCAGAATAATTGACACATTTAAAAGTGACATAGCTCTAGAACGTTGAAAGAAGGTTAAACCGTTGCCACGTAAAGTAGATACAATAACATTATTTGAATATGATGAATTCCATTTCAGTAGTTTAACACGTAATATATCCTGGTTGTGTTACATTCGGTAGCATGAATTTATACTTTAGCCGTCAGCTATGCGCGGTTTTGTGTTTTGCTTAATAAAGGTTTTTGAGCAAATGCAGGTAGGTACAAAGCAGCTGATTGGTTAATAATCTCTCGTTCATTACTAGCAGCTAGAGTATAATTCAGTTTTTATTCTACTGTCACCAGTATCAACCACTACACCAATACACCTGGTTGTTCTTTACAAGTTATATGAGCTACAAGATGTGATCCAGCATATTAGTTCAATTATAATTGCTCATGACTGGAGTAGTTACTTCGCTTACCTATGTTAACAATCCAATTATACAGCAACTTGATTGTGATGAACTTGTTCTAAAATCAACCCAGTTAGCATGCAGTACCTTTTAGCCGTAGGTATTTTGTGACTGCAACTTAAGTGACATGTCCCGCAGGAGACAACAGAGTACAACAAATGTCTTACCACAATGCATTGCCTTGCACACCATTCTGCGCTTTATGAACCAGATAGTTGATAGGAAAATAA
Organism: Amphiura filiformis; assembly: GCF_039555335.1. Lineage (NCBI taxonomy): Eukaryota > Metazoa > Echinodermata > Ophiuroidea > Amphilepidida > Amphiuridae > Amphiura > Amphiura filiformis. Next base: position 19,199,405 of record NC_092628.1, read on the forward strand.
AGATTTTAAATTCTTACGGCCAGAACACACGCCCACTAATAACTGCAGCTTTTGACGGGCATCGCGATACATATATTTAAACAAAATGGATTAGTATTAATTTTATTTGCCATAAAACGTTAGCTTTTACAGTCAGATATATCCCCTTTTAATTCTGAGCCGAACAACTAAGGCAAAGCAAAGAAAATTGGGATTTACTACCAGCGCCGATGTCGCCAATACGTATCACTACTACTAATACATACTGTGTTATGAACATCGTGTATGCATAACTAATATTTCCATCGTAATAATGAAACGATGGTTCCTGCGTTTTATTCAAAAGCTCGGATTTCGACAAAACTACAGCACCTAAGGTCTTAATTTTTGCAGGGTATGTTGTTTTAAAAAAGTACAATATAATCGTGTAAAAAACAGAATTATGAAAAATATTGAGGGCGTCCTCCTCAACAAATATAATAAATCTGGCTTTAAGCTTGAACTTCATGACCCACGTCAGAGTAAAAATGAGTTATCATCACCAATCAACATCCGAAAAAACCACGTTTATATTATGCATAATTTTTCCATGGGATCGTGGGATATTTCACTTTAATCAATCACTGAATCGTATACAAACTTTTTATTAATGTGAAATTATACGACCACTTCAGGGTTCCCACTATTTATACTCGTGTATCCAGCCTAGTAGCAGACACCTGAGTTCAGCTCCAAATCTTTATTTGTTTTACTTTTTTAAATAACGCATTCTAAAATATATTAAGATATTCCAGCGTATATTAACAAAGATTTTATACTGATGTATTAAGCAGAACTGGTTTATCAACTACTTGTCCCCGTTGTGTATAATTGATATTTTGAAGGTATTTGGCAATTCCTCTGAGTTCTATAACCATCGGGACCGGACAAAATTATATTCGACCTGCTAATCTGTATTAAAAGAATGCATCTTCTCTTCTATCTTGAATGTATTGTTTAGTTCATTTTTTTAGGCAGGTAATACTTTCTACAGTAAGTATACATTATGTCGAATTATTTCAGAAAGCTATACAGTATGTCTCAAATTCTGTGGCACCCACTGCACAGCAATCGGCAAACGGATCTGCGGACATATTGATCACCGCTGTACCACTGGCTCATGTTATGTTTCAGTACTATTTTGATCGATAACCGAAGGGGAACGACTTGACCGTTGTAATTTTGGCGCTCACCAAATGCATGTAAACAAATCGTTCCCTATGTTGCATTAAAGGGCACTGACAGAGTTCTTACTTGCATATTGTCTGCGCTGCCGTTACCGACTTCGGCTAAAAGAGACGTCTGTTTCAGCACAGTAATGTACACCAAATCGTATTCAATACTGTCTGGTGCTATAATTTATCGACAATGTCTTGGACAAAGCTGAAAAAATTCAAATGTCATCTACGTCACTGTAGCCAGGACTTTTTCAAAGGGGCAAAGCAACTTTCGAGGAGGTAAACTTTAACAAAAAATAGTCAAATAGTAATGGGCTAAAAAGAATCATCATCCCACAAAGAGGGGTAGCAAGACGGGGAAATACTTCTCCCAGGGGCAGCCCCTTTGGTCTATTGTTACTTAACATTGGCTTGTATTAAGTTTATTTTATCCTATATTTTCAAATTTCAAACATTACACCTTTATCAATCCTTAATATGTATTATCCAAAGGATTCAGCAATTGAATTTCCTAAATAGTTACAGGGAAAAAAAGGATTTAAATTACTTTTACTTAAAATCAAAGGTTTTATCTAAATTGTAGCCCGAAGAAGTTTCGTCCACAGGAAGAAATGGTTATTACCTGAAGCAAGTAATTTTGCCCAGAGCACTAGGTCACGATATAGTAATTGAGTAATCAGCACCCTAATTTGTATGTTGGTACACATCAGTTTGTACGTCCACTTATGTTGATATAAGGCAATATATAGAACATTTCAACTCATTATCTAGAATCACATATTCGAATACTTTCACAACAATTATTAGGGTTCCAACTATTTTTTGAAAGAAAAAAATATTTAGTGAGCATTACCAGGTATTCAATTTGTCAATAAGTATGTTCATGTTCAAGAATAGGGACTTCATTTGTGAACCTGTTGCGATAATCAAGCTTTTGGCAGTAAATCTACAGGCTAAAACTATCTTGTATATTAGCTCAGCAATACATACAAGTGCGCAATAATACCGGCCAATCGGGAAAGCATATTATCATCATGTGATCGCTGTAAGGGTTTCTGGCCAATTATGTTATACAAAATTCTTACACTGCAACAGTTTCATTATAAGATCAGATAAGCTTATATCAGTCCTACTCCTATCAGACAGAATTGGATTTTGTAACATAGTTTATTATGTAACATATAAACAAGGAAAGAGATATTAGGAATTGTTGCCTAGTCTCATAACAATGGGGTAACATGCATGAGGGATCATATTTTACGTCGTGTATAAAAAGATACTCATGATAGTTAATTACTTTATTGATTGTTCACAGTTTGTGCCAATCTCAGCACTCACGCAATGAGTAAATTATTAGGGTAATTTCTGCCCCTGTAGTTCGACAGCCTGGTTCGACAGTTAGTCGAACAGATGCGTTCAAAGGTTTACATCGCACAAATAAATTGTTCTATGATTACAAGTACCCCTCTGACAAGTACCGTGATAACGTAAGTAAATGCGCTTGTGGGGGTTTGGCAGCGACTTTGGCGTTTCTTTTTTGTCCGTTGTGTTTATGATCGTGTCAAATTCAATCTATTTAAACAGCCATCAAGAACAAACCGGGCGAAATACAGATGATGATTGTCACCATGTCGACAATAAATATAGAAACACTGCTGTAGGATGGGAGAAGTGAATAGTATCCCATAATACTATTCAATCTTATAAATCCTACGTATTAATCATTATACGAAATAGTGACAATATCAAACGAAATAAAAAATGCCTCGCAAAATGGGTTTTGCTGTTCCCTGCTGCGTGCTGTTCTGTTTTGCAATCCATTCGTTGTGGTACAAAGATAAGACCACGGGAGTTATTTTTGTAAACGCCGATATTTGATGTATTAAAATCTGCGGAGACATTGTATTGACATTCATTTGTATGGAAAGCACGTGTTGAATATTACTCTCCCTATATTACAAACGGTTCTCAGATGCATTCTGGGAGCAGATTAAATCTATTCATGATCCCCTGGGGTAAGAATGGTTAAATTGTGTCAGTATTAGCGATGCTGTTTAGAGGACACCGGGGACACGCGCAATTATACCCCGTGGTGTAACGGTAGGTACCACTCTTGCTGGTTTCCGTTTCCAAAATGTTAAAAGTGCGGAAGATATACAGATAGATTACTTTGAAATATAGAACTGGTGTTTGCTCAAAGTCTGATGTACTGTTGAAAATGGGCAATCTGATTTGTAGCCTGTTTTGGTAAACCGACCACGGTTTGGAAACTAGGCGTGCCTGCAAGTAGTTTTGATTGTATTGTTTATATGAATTGCTGAGCAGGTGATAAAATATAATACTGTGAGTACATTTTGCTCCTTGTCAAATTGAATAAGCGTCTGCACTTATCAAGGAATTCCTTCGTTTATTTGCTAATACTCTACGATTTCATTGTCTTTGGGCAGATCTACTGGTTTAGTTACACTTTCTGTTATTGTGAAAAAGTTTCTTACACGGTGTTTATATGAACGTGATAGGAAATTTGAACGCATCTTCCTTAATTATGTTTTTTCCTTTAGGTTTCACTACCTTTTCTTATCTTTCCTATAATAATTATCTTATAATTATGTTTTTTTTTTCAGATTTCCATATGCACACTTATAACCAAAAATAACATCACAAAGTGTCTTGCCGACGACATCACATATTTGACATTCTAAAACATGTCTAATGCGGCCTATTTGATTGACCAATATCAAAGACCCTAGATACAAGAGTGGATACAACATCTACCATTGTCCACTGTACACACGAACTTCAATAGTGATTTATTGTCCAACCGTTAACCGTCAATAAAATCAAACTAGATTAGATCTCTTTAATAATATTGAAGAGAAATGTTATTTTGTATCCACGCCTGCATTTAGGGTCCCCAATGTTGATCAATCAAATTGATCGTGTATAGGCCGCATAAGACTTGCCACATTCAAGCGAATTACCTATTAATGCAAACCATTAGGTCAGCATATAATGGAAGGCAATATAAGACCGACCTTTAGAAATAATTATACAAAATAGATTTACACTAACCAGATTACCATAGGTATCCAAAATTGCGTGAATATGAATTACTACAAACAACATACGATAGCGATTCGCGGTATAGAATTGACGTCATACTCGGATTAACTACCATAGCAATAGATGAATACAATTTTTTATTATATCGCCCTGCACTACAAGCAGGTTGCACTAACCACCTGTGTATGTCTGCAGTCATAGATTGAATACAATACCGCTCTTTTCAAAGATACTATTCTTACAGGTGCGAGTGATCAGCATGATATGGTTCAATGCATAGGTACCGCGCGAACGTTGTAGCGCAGGGCGATATAGTCAAAAATTATATTCATCTATTGCTATGGTAGCCTTACGTCACTTCTACAGCGAATAAACTCGCCAATTCCATAGCTTTATCAATAGAGGCTGCATACTAGGCCAACCTTAACATAAACTGGTTTAAATAAATGAACACGTACACACAAGGTTAACAAATAAATGAGACAAGCAAGCTAGGCTTTCCAATATCAGGGGTTCTACCGGAAAGTGGGGTTGTTAAAACCTCTCCCTGAATTTTATGTGCTAATATAAACATTATTATCCATATAATCTTGCCGTTTGTGTATCAGTACATGGGTCTCTTCTATCCATTGATGCCAAAATAAGTACCAGCAATCTCCCAATTGTAATTGTATCATTATGACGTTATTATGTGTGTGCACCCTCACGAAATATGAAAAATCACATTTGTACACAAAACACAGGCCAAAAATGGATTTTCAGCTACAAATATCTTAAAAACGTGCAATTTTCACCAAATTTTTGGCTAATTATCAAGAAAGGAAATCACTCTATTCTAATCTAAATACCAAATTTGAAATCAACAGCCCTTAGAATGATGCTTAGGTTGTAACCCCATCTGCTCGAGTCTAGGGTAGTCCTTACTCCAGCTATAATGAGTGAAAGGGTGGTCTCACAATCATGACAATTAGCCAAAGCCGTTTGGCGGTAAATTTTAAGGTTTTTGGCGTACCGAAAAAATCTTTCACGGGGTTGATACAGCCACCCCCTCCGATTGACGAGGGTTAAACCTAAACTGTTTTGACTAAAAGGGAACCATACCAAGTAGATTTGTTTTTGAAGGGTTGACAGGAAAAGAAAGGTGTAAAGCGACAAATTACTCAAATGATAAATCAACGAAAAATTCTTAACGTAGCATTCGCATTCACAAAATAATAGAAAGGCGCGCACCTTGGTCTGGGGCGGACATTTTATAAATGAATTTAGAAGAGCAGCAACGGCACCAAAGGCGTTTTATTTTAGGGCCATTACATTTACATGTAGCCCTATGGAGAGAGTGCCCGTTGAGGGCGCTATAACCCCCATTTTAGTAACAAAAATGTGATTCTTAAAATATTGACCTGTGCTTATTTTCTAAAATGGTCAGAGTATGTAGTATGAACATGTAGAAATATAATCAAGTAGTTGCTCTATCTGCTCTTCTCCGAAAAAATAAAATGTCATATACCTCAATGATAATGAAACCTAGGTGGGCGTCACACAAGAAAATAGTTTGTTAAAGGACCAAGGCCCATCAATGATTTGCTCATCAGGAGGATCGTAAAAATCATTTTATTTTGTTTATACTTACGCTGGGATCACTGAATGAGGCTTACCATATTATCACGAACATGTAAATGGAATGCAACACATAAAGAAGATATTCTGTTTTGACGCTTCAAGTAAATAAAAGTTGAATTCAAACGACATGCAGCAATTATTTACATTTCAATTTAATCTATTAATTTTGATCCCATTTGCTCATTGCTTATTCTCCATAGTTGACACAAATCCTTTAAGGGGTACTACACCCCTGTGGTAAATTTGTGACTATTTTTGTATTTTTCTCACTGAAACTAATAACTCACTGGTAACAAAAAGTTATGTATATCATTGGGGCAAGGAATCCAATTACTACACTGAAATTTCAGTGACTCAAGACAAGCGGTTCAGTATATATGATAGGAAATGAGGTACATCCTAGCGGTACCTCATTTCTTATCATAAATAACGAACCACATGCCTTGGGTCACTGAAATTCCAGTGTAGTAATTGGATTCCTTGCCCCTATAATATACATAATTTTTGTTACCAGTGTGTTATTAGTTTTTGAGAAAAGTGCAAATATAGGCACAAATTTATCGAAGGGTGTAGTACCCCCTTAATTCGCCAAATTCTAATGATGGGGTTTAACAATCACTAAAATCTGGCCAATCCAAACAATATCGGGTTGAAATCGTAGATATCGTAAAATGTAATATTTCCCGTTTTAGCTCAATATTGATTGACCGGGTTCTTCTTTTTAAAGATTTAAAAACTTTTACTGATTAAATATTTTGATTATTTGATACATTATGAAAGTTGTTAGTCTCCTCAAGTCTTTAACGAACATACCGTCAAAACGCAAGACGTGTTTATCAAAGTAATCTTGTGCTGATACATACTTATCCTATTCTCATTTTACCATAAAATATTTCACCAAATATTTAATCTTTCGATTCAGGTGATAGATGGATAATGCTTTTTGATCCAATTACTGATTTTGTGTTTATATTAACGGTATAAACCAGCACAACAGATTGTTATTAAGCTTAAAAGCCGAACATGATAAAATAGTATGGATTTGGTAACCCGGATTTGGCAAGTAGAAGTAATGTCATAATGTTGAATATAGCTTAGCTGGTTAATGCTTATCCGTGACAATATCAAATTACAAACTTAAAGCAATATCAGTAATCCTCGCAAAGGGGTAAAAGAAAATATTTTTGTAGGAGTGACTTCAAAATGAAGGATAAGTCAATAAAATCGTCAATTTGGGTGTTTGTTTTTCAAATAAAAGAATGGAAAAGGAAGAAAATGGCAGCGCTGATAAATATGGCGCTCCGTTCAATTACATGTGTCCGTACGAACAGACTACTCCAACGATGTAGTATGATCTATCATCCTTATTTTAACACATGTATTATATTAAATACACAAATCTGATTTTCGATGATTATTCACATTTTCTGATTTAGGTTCAACATCATTTTTGGTCCTATAGTGCTATCGGTAACCGAAGAGGTACTGATGGCACTTTTTATCGTACCCTGAACATTTGTACCGTTAATTCGTTTTTTATCTAAATGAAAAACGAAACATCCCGGAAAAACACTAACACTATACAACTGTTAATTATTATGCTTGCTAGAATTTATTACATCTCCAGGAAGTGATGTTAAGAGTCATCGGTACCTACCCGGGCACCGATAGTTCTATAGGACCTAATTCGATGTGGTGCCTGAATATTGCCTTTAATCAGAAATGTGAAATTATACTTATTCATGACCATATCAAAATCTGTTTGATGATGGATTTAAACCCGGGGATTTAAATGAACACATGGTTATCTGATATTGTTGGTACCGCTTCCAACAATGTATTTGATGTCTTGATATATAATAAAGGAATCGTTCCCTTCCGTAGATATACATTTCAAACTTACCATGCTTACGATGAACGGAAAAGGACTTTGGCCTTGCGGCACTACAGCATGTGGCTTAGGAGTGATTTATAACAGTAATGAATGCTTTAGGTTTTGGACTAAAACAATACTTCCGCTCACCCTGAAGTTTAGTTAGTGCTTAAATATCAAGAGACAAAGGTACACTGCAGGTTATAAGCTGAATTTACACTTCACGTTCCAATTACGCTACGTTGTGCCATTGTGTTTTTATCAATATACTTTACTCTTCTTTCTAGTGCAATAAGAAACGACATACCTCATTGGTCAGATCTTGATCGCCGTTTAGTAGCGACCAAAGTCTAAAGTTCGTAGCTATTCATCATGATATCCTTTTTAAATATAACATGAAGTGTCTGGTAAACACACGCTAATTGGATTGTGATATTGGAACGATAAATGGTTTAAACATTGAATTTTATGATCTTGATGTAGATATTTATCTGTGCCACTCGGCTGGAATTTTAGAGTGCATACCCAGCAAACACAAAAACGTTTTAAAAACGTTTTAAATAAGTTATATTTTGGCTTTTGGTTTAGGTAAAAACATTTTAATAACATTTTAATAACGTTTTAAAACGTTTTGTATGAAAACACACTACAACAATATTTTTAAAATGTTTTCGAAATGTCATTGTAAACTATTTTGGCAAACATTTTTGGCCAAATATTTTGTCAACACTTAAATAACATTATGTTAAAATATTTGCACCCAGCAAACACAGAAATGTTCTTAAAATGTTTTTTATAAAACGTTTTAATAACATTTAAATGTCGGATTATATAAAGGTCGTGAAAACATTTTAAAAACGTTATTGTAAATATTTTGGGCAAACATTTTTTGCAAAATATTTTTAACCCCAAAATAACATTCTGTTTAGAATGATTTGTACCAAGTTTTCAAAAATGTTTTTGGAATGTTATTAAAACGTTTTTATACCCTTTATATAACCCGACATTTAAATGTTTTCTGTAAAACATTTGTGTTTGCTGTGCAGTAAATTACCAACAAATGTTATTTAATGTTATGAAAACGTTTTATACCATTAATGTACCCTTTATATAACCTGACATTTAAACGTTTTCTGACAACCTTTTATAACCTTTTGCGAATGATGTCGAAAACGTTTTGTGTTTGCTGGGTATATATGATATAAAGATTAAAAGTATTTTCTTCATTTTGAATTTCTTCATTAACCTGCGTGGACCATTTAATACCCAGACACGAGTAATAAAAGGAACAGTCAATTGGTGATTGTTGCCTCCTCTAACATAATCAAACCTGAACAAAAGTCAAACTTCAATCAATGCCCTTATATAAAGCTTGTGATTTACGAAAACATAAGTTGGTTAAATCATTATTTGTCACCCGTGGCTAACACCTTCAAGTCTATATTATGGCGTGCGGTTGCAAGGTATATCATTTGTTAATGCAACCCTTATTTGATCGAATTTATCACGAATTTCAACAGCACTCAATTTTGTTCCCATTTGAAATTGCATAAAATGTATTTTCAATGTAAATACAATTACATTAACAAATTGGGCTCGACCTGGTTTTAAAACGAAGTATGGTAGAGATTTCACAAGATGCGTTTGTAGTCGGACAAGGCACATAACACAAATTACAAAACATTAACAAACATGGCTGGCTGAACATCATCGCTGATGGGTATTATTGCAATTGGCTATTTGGCAATGTACCTGGTGCTTTGATTCCACTTCATATGGGAACGTGTCAATTTTCCTGACAATATTATGTCCGTATCTATAGATTCTCCTCATGAGAAACTCTGCTAGCCAATCCGTTTCCGAATTAGCGCATTGTATATTCTGCATGTACTCTATGCTTTGGCACAGAATGCGCGCATTTTATGACATTCGCATAATTTGTACTCGTCTTGATTTTGATTTTAAATCAGATCAAACTAGATCTTTTTGCAACTTTTTTAGAATATTTTAATATTTAAAAATTAAATTTTTTTAAGAACAATCTATTACAGAAAATTAAATGCCTTCAAATTAAAATGACTAACGCTAATTGAATGATTTATTTTGTGGAATACTGCTGAGATTATTAACATTTGCACATATTTAATGACTATAGCTAGTTTCATACTTGACAAAGCCAAATATTGAGAATTGGGATTACCCCCAAGCGTCCCCGTCGAACCCTGCTACTCCAGCGTGACTTGATATAGGTAAATCACTCTAATTATCACTTATCAAGAACTTGTTAACCTAGTTCGAAATTCTCGAAAGGCGTACTATTCCCTTTATCTTTACATTACGTAAGCAGAAGGCATAGAGCCGTAGGTAATACGTAACCTTAAACTGGTCTCATTTTATGAAGTTCCACAATTTCTGATTTGTTCAAAATGTACTTTTTTTGTGTGTGTATGTCATGTATTTGGATGAAGCTAAAAAATAACGAAAGAAAGAAATAAGAAAGGAAGGAAGAGAGAATGAGAGAAAAAGGGAAAGAGAGTACTGCAGTTTTGAGTTTCCCTTATAGCGTATTAGGTATGCACATTCCTTACAATGGCATGCGATAGGATTTTTTTAAACTTTAAAGTTAAAACTTTTGAAAGTTGTAGTTTGTTGCGTATCTAACATGATGATGCACTTACGAATTGCAGAGTGTGGTTTGGCGTTCCATATAATTATTGAAAAGGAACATGGCTGTTTTCTTAGCATTACTCACCATAAACTGTTATCCAAGCAATCTTGCACTGGTGCTGATCATTAATAAAGAAGCCACCTGTGCCACAAGTGCGCAAACTAAAGCGGGGTTAATCCATGGTTAATCTTAACGCAAGTGACTTTAGTGTTTGAACCAAACCTTTGAGTACGTACGTAATTTCTTACGCAGCAAGGCTCAACCCAGCCCATTGCTCAAAGATCAATTGCTCATTGCTAATGGCTTTAACTTAATGGAAACAAAACCAGTTCTACGAAAACCAATTGCTTCAAATGGAGACATGTCTGCGTCCACCTCTAATACCCTTTAGTTTGTCATTGCTTTTTAATGGAAACGTCAGGGAAATAATACACACAAACATTAGCTCCCATGTGACGGAATTATGCAGTCATAATAAGCTAATTATAATGAATGAATTAATGATGACGCAAAGACTAAATAAACACAACTTTCGACTCGGTTCATAAACTTCACCAAAGTATTTATCTTTGACAGATGAATATAATCAAACTTATCTGTGTCAAAGTTTGTATTGTAATTATACCAAAGTTGTATACAAATTTCACTTTCAAGATATTCTTCTCTTTTGCATTCGCTAAATGCGCAAAAAAGATTAAAATTTACTTGATGCTTTCCACGGGAGAAAATAACATCTATTCCAAGGTTAATAAGCACTTAATTAATACTGCGTCAGAAAAATGCGTCATTTTTTCTGCATAGTCAACAGTCGGCAATGGCGGGGATTAAAGGATGCCTTAAGATTTAGGTTAATATCCCTATAGGAGTGATTATTCCTACTTACACGGTTGTTTGATCGGATTATTTATTAAATTTTCTTACAAAATTCTAGTTCAATTCTAGACCTGGATGATATCAATAACTATCACACTAATATGTAAATTATATTTCCATTCCAGCTCTTTTTAACATATAGATTTTCGTTTATTTTCCAAATTATTCATCTTTTTTCTGCTTTTGTGTGATATTTTTTATTCTATAAACTGCATATTTGTGTGCAAATTGAGGACGCTATTTACATATATTTTAAATTAAATTTAGCCAAATATTATAAGTGATTCCGAACATTTTGTGATAAAAAGTTTGTTAAAGATTTCTTTGCTATTTGTTACTCTTTTGTACCAGTTAAAGTTGTGAAGATGAAATCACGATTTAAGATAAATAGCGCCATCAGTGTTCAACTTTTCTTAAAAATTATATATTTTTACATGCTATCAAACAACCGAGACACGTCGTTGAGATTAGTTGATTACCCTTAATTATGCCTTGCGCCATCATTACAATAATAGCAAAGTGTGTCAGTGAAATATGCTTCGTATCTTCAGTTTTTAAAACTCGCTATATTTTTTTTTTCAAAATTAAGAAGATGCATTTTAATCATAAACAGAAGAAATACGATGATCCTCTTTCGAAATATTTAGATGGTATTGAATGATCTGCTGGCTCTCGCATCTATTTGCTACGTTTAACCTAAAGCAATGTATTTTCGCGTATCATGAGCTAAGTTTTTATTTTTCTGTTCATTTTATTTGTGAATAATAGTATTTGTGAACATATTCACTTGGAGACGATTTTCGAGCCTTCCGGGTATGATATATTGTTGTTTTTCACTTCTCTCCTTTCATGTAGGCTAATGGGCAAGTTAGCCAAGCACATTAACCACAAAGTTTGTGTGATGAACACAAACAAGCTACACTACTCTATCATACTGTTATGCGTATTCCCTTAGAGTGTTTTAACACTTGTAAGTGACATCTAAAAATATATCCTCACAAAAAGCAAGGCGTTGGTAAAGGTCCCTCGCAGTATTTTTCTTTAATAAAAAAAAGATACATTTTGGATTTATATAGCGCCCTTTTCCAGATCTCAGAGGATTCAATGCGATGTAATTTCGCTGCCATGATGAATCATCACAATCAGATCGCATCAACTAGGCTGATTGCAAACCTATCCGCACTTAGATTGTAGCATTCACCAACTATCTGCAGATTTTGAAAGTATGCGAAGATCCCGGAGAAAATCTGCAAGAGCAAGCATGGATCGGGATAAACCAAGTGCACATACAGTGCCTTGGCAAGACCTCAGTGGTGCAAGGCAAGGCAAAAATCAGGAATCAGCGGGGATTGAACCCCGGTCGCTGGATTACCGGTCCAGGGTCTAACCACTGCACTACCTGAGTTCACAGCCAGTACTCGGGCAATCGTAACTTAAGTCCCCATGCTACTTTTCTAATTTTGTCTCAGCGGCCAGAAGGAGGCGGCATATATGCTTCCTTCCCCCTAAACCAGGGCGAAAGCCAATGTGAGACACATGCAAGGACCAGAAATAGATAGTGCAGTGGTTAGATTCTGGACCGGTAATCCAGCGACCGGGTTCAATCCCCGCTGAGTACTGATTTTCTCTCTCTCTCAAAATGTTCATATATCAGTTTGCTCGAGTCCCAAACACGTCATAAAAGTCATAATTGCATCGTTTATATTCGATCCTCACATTATATCAACTTGCTAGGTGAAGTATATAAGCCGCCTCCTTCTTCATTATTTAAAAAAGATTCCAGTGGCGTATCGTGGTCCAGAGTCTAATCACTGCACTATCTACGTTTATTTCTGACCCTCGCATATATTAATTTGTCTCTTGCATTGTCTTACACCCTGCTAGGGTGAAGCATATAGGCCGCATCCTTCTTCATTATTTAATTGCCCTAGTACCGGCTGTGAACTCAGCTAGTGCAATGGTTAGACTCCGGATTGATAATCCAGCGACCGGGGTTCAATCCGTTCTGAGTACTGATTTTTTCTCTCTCAAAATTTTTATATATCAGTTTGCTCGAGCCCAAAAAATGTCATATAAATCATAATTTCTCGGGCTTACATCGTTTATTTCTGATTCTCGCAAATATTACTTTGTGTCTCGCATTGTCTTACACCCTGTTAGGGTGAAGCATATAGGCCGCCTTTCTTCATTATTTAATATTATAAATGGCCGCTGAAACACTATGAGTTATCATGGGGACTTAAGTTAAGATTGCCCGAGTACCGACGTGGATGTCGTGAATTACACTGCAAATTTTATTCTTTGAGCTCTTTGATTTCTTCAAATAATTTTTATAATTCTAGAGTGAATCCCCTGACACTCTTTAATTACGCAAAAAGATTGCGTCGCCTTAATCCCGTTACATCCCTACATATGAGTACGCAATGAGTTGACCTAATAATCAAGACAAGGATTGGCTTACGGAACAAACCTGTATTATCCATCAATAAAGAATCATCGAGCTTCTTTTACAATATGCTTACAACAACGGTTTCATTTGTCATGTCTATTGTTTTTTTTATAAAAAGATTATCCACTGTCAAGATAGTTTCTTAAACATATCTTTTATTAACATCAGTTAATCCCACGCGTTACAAGGAATTGATTGTTATATTGTGATATTATAGCTTTATTCTGGTCGTCTATAATATTCTTTAGCAATAAAAATAATCTTCTTTATTTTATGACCGGAAACTATATATTTAATATTAAGTTATATTGACAAGTGAAGGAGCAATGGCTTGTTGAATTTCCATTTAAAACCCTCTAAGAAGCTTTAGATGTTTGTTTGTTTTTTATTTTTTTTATTAATATGCCGGGTTATGCCCTTACCAAAGGTTAACGTTTTGCCGACTGAGAAATATTAGTAAATTAGTTCAATTTACGTACTACGACGTTTGTTGGGTTATCGTTGAAAACAGTGAAATATTTATCTGTCTTTGATGGTGCATAGAGAGTCATCTGGAAACTCAAATATTTACCCTCTTTCGGCTTTGCTCCTGCAATACAAAGTGTGATGAGGCTTATGAGTTTATGTCTGGCGTAGGGCACTATCATCGTGCTTTTGTTTTTGGGTCATTGTACTAAAATCGGTCCGCGCGCAAGAGTTTGTATTCACTTGTACACAATAACATCCTTCAAAATACTCACAAAATTCAACTTTTCTTGTTTTCTTCTTCCAATACCCTAATAACTACAGTGCATATTTCCCACAATGCAATACGATCGCCTAATCGAACTTGGTTATTATATTTACAAAATTGAAATATAATGACCAACTATCACAATATGTTAAAGTGGATGCATCACAGTGAGCTGATCCCATCCATCACAAATATTCTACAGAATGATCCCAAATTTGTTTTAAAAAAGGGATAATTCACCTAGGTTTCATTATCATTGAGGTATAAATAACAGTTTTGTTACTAAAATGGGTGTTATAGCGCCCTCAACGGGCACTCTCTCCATAGGGCTACATGTAAAGACCAGTTATAGAAAAACGGCCCTAAAAAATAAAATAAAAACGCCGATTCATTTTTCCTCAAATTTTGCACATGAAGTAGATTTAACATCTGGAATGTAATGTAAGTGGTGTCTTTCCTGCTCTTCTAAATTCATTAATAAAATGTCCGCCCCAGACCAAGGTGATAATTATATAACGACTCGAAAGTGAGCATTTTCCGTCGCTAAAAGGTAACAAATATTACTCTGCCTTGCCCTCAGGCAATCAGTCGTTAGTAACAGTAATACTACATGTATAGCCAATATTGCAGACACGGGTATTATTTATCCTTTTGTTTTTCCATAATCTCCCTGTTATAGGAGAGTCTTATCTTTTTATCTCCTCATCTCATATGTCTTAACGAGTAAAGCTAATATAAATCGCACATCTTTTTCCCACTCAGAAAATTACTTGACGATGATGAGTTATTGATTTGAACAAACAAGAGAAAATTAAGTTTGATATTTCCATACTTCTTGCGTAGGCATTGTTGTTTTATTATAGCTTTTGAAATTCATTTAATGTAGGCATATCAATTTAAAGGCAATTATCAGTAATCCCCGCAAAGGAGTACAAATATTATCAATCTTTTATAAATGATTAAAAGTAATGTAAATCAATCAAATTAATCAAATTAACAGGTAATATTTCACTGTAAATCTGTAAAACAATTAATCATCTATACGTAGCTACGTATGCTGCACAATCTTCCCGGTATGTAAGTCTCGCATATTGTATAACAATTGCCTTTTTGCGCACTCCTTTAACATATTTATCTCACTTTTTATACTTTTTATTTACCACTTGGAAATAGTAGTCTAATAGTGTATTTCTACAGTACTCCCTTACAGAGGATTAGAGGCGAACATTAGTTACAATGGTATGACACATTGCACATTTTGTGTTATTTGAATTACCGCCGAAAAATGGAATTTAATACTGTGTTTTTTCCGATTTTTGTATTGAAATTTGCTAGTTCAAAAAACACGCTATTTATCCATCTAAATAAACTTAGATCTATTTCTTATTTTGCAACGTGCAAGTTCAATGGGTTGGTATGATAATTTGAAAGTTTCGTAATTTTTTGTGTTAAAACAAAGAAATTAGAGCTCTTCAAATAGGGGAATGTCATGAACTAATTAGTATGCATAATTGGTCACGGAGCGGTACGCGCACTGGTTGTTATGCATATTTACTTTCACACAGAGCAGCGTTTGAGCGTGCTCACGACTGACTGAGTAGCGTTTAACGGGGAGAGTTTGATGAAAAAATCCCACCCGAAATTAACCCATGTAATAGATAATTAGTGGTATTTTACCTGGTGTACCATACCATAATTGGAAAGGAATGTGAATGTTTCTTTAGCATTCCTCGCCAGAAACTGCCATCCAAAGGATACTGCATTAGAAAAATGCTGATTTGTAAGGAACCACCTGAACCACAAATGCGCAAACTGAAACCGATGTTAAGCTCCATCCAAATAAGTACAAACATTACTTACGCGATATGGTTCTACCCGACTCATTGTTCAAAGAGTCAGTTTTACGAAAACAAATTGCCTCAAATGAAGACATGTCTACTTCCACGTCTAATACCCTTGGTTTGTTTATCATATTGTTTTTTATTCGAAACCTCGGGGAAACATTATACACACTATTCGCTCCCATGTGGTATTAGGCAAAATAAGCTAATTACATGAATTAAGGATGACGCCAAGACAAGCTTTTCTTTTGACTCGTCTTGTAAACTTCAATAGTATTTATCTTTGATGGATGAATATAATCTGTGTCAAGGTTTGCGCTGTATGTACAGCAAAATGCTTTTGCGAATTAAACGCTTATGTAATAACTTTTTTTGCAACACATTCCCGTCTAATGCAATTCACAAGACGTGCAAAAATGATAATATTTCCTTCATGCTTTCCACGGGACAACGAATGCTACGCTTGTTGGTACTGATGTGATATATTTGCCGTATAGATTTGAAAGATAATCTTGAAAAACAAATTAGGAAAGTTTGATAATGCGTCATTTCTTTTCTGTACATCAATAGCCGGCAATGGCGGGATAGGATTAAACGATGCCTTAAGATTTAGGTCAATAGCCCTATAGGAATGATTAAGTAATTATTTTTGTTTATACGTCGTTGGGATTAGTTGATTATCGTTAATGCCTTGTGTCACCATTACAATAATAGATAATTGTGCCAGTGAAATATGCATCAAAACAGAAGAAAGACGGAAAGAATATCTCCTCTCTTTGAAGAATCACATCAGAGTTAAAAAGCTCCCTATTTTTATTCCAACATTAACACGATTCATTTACACAGTATGAAGCGGAATTGCTTATATAAATGGTAACGAATGATCTGTTTGGAATCCCTTTGCTATTTTAACTTAAAGCAATGTAATTTGTCTGCATGTCATGAGAGCTACTTTTTTTGCACGTTTCATCTGTTTAAAATTGTGCTCACTTGGAGACGAGTTTTGAGCATACCGGGTGTATTGTTGTTTTTCACATCTCTCCTTTCGTGTAGGCTAATGGGCAAGTTAGCAAAACACATCAAGCCACAAAGTTTGCGTGATGAATACAAACTACCTACTCGACTATATCGCATTGTCATGCGAATTCCTTAGAGTGTTTAGGATGTCACTTACAAAACACATGGCATAGGTCCCCTATGTTTCTTTCACCTCATACTCTTAACTTTCTGACTATTATAAATATTGCTGCCTGTATTGGTAAATATATTACCTTCGAGCGAATATTCACAGAGTGAGACTAGTATCAGGGATTATTACAAAATAAAGCTGTACAATTCCTGTACGAAGTCTTGACAATAGGCTAATTCTCGCTATTCGCAATAAGGGCGCCGCCAGCGGTTTGCGAAGTAATCGTGATGTATCATGGGAAAAGGTCGACAGTCAAGTCCGCGCAATACGAATATTACCATGCTATTACATAGAAACACGTGACAATATTTTTTAGTTTGTCAAAATAAAGGTGTTACACGCGAATCGATACTCAATAATACTTAATAATGTGATTTGAAATGTGCACAATTAATTTTTCTCTATCGATTTGCGTGTAATACCGTTATATTGACAAACTAAAAATATTGTCACATGTTCCTATGTAATAGCATGGTAATATTCGTATTGCGCGGAGTTGGATGTCGACCTTTTCCCATGATACATCACGATTTTCCCATGATACATCACGATCACATCGCAAACCGCTGGCGGCGCCCTTATTGCGAATAGCGAGAATTCTATGTATGCTGCCATGAAAGAAGAACCGCTTATGGCAAAATTCTTGATTTTATCTTATACTATGTCCCACGTCTTTTCCGTTAATGGATTTGTATTTGATTCTGGAATTATTAGCTTTTGAAATTACCTTTGTGAAAACAAAATAAGTATGCGTAAAACAATTATCGAGCGTCTTGATTTGTTAACAACAACAGTTTCATTTGCATGTCTATTGCTTTTATGAGAAGATTATCCACTGTTAAGGTGGTTTTTGTTGTTAATATCGTTTATTTAACACAAATTAATTCCACGCATTTATAGAATTTGTTGTTTTACGGTGCTACTATATTTTTAATCTGGTAGTTTGGTCATCTTTAATATACTGTAGTAATACAATTATCTCCTTGGTTATTTCTATGACCGGATGAAAACATCTTTATTAAGAGTATAATCGACAAGTGTAGGAGCAATACCTTGTTGAATTACTACTTAAGTTTTTTTATTCATAATGCCTGGTTATGCAATTGGAAACAAATAACTGTCTGTCACCTAAGAAATATTATTGTACTGTAGTTGAAGTGTAACGTTTGTGGTGGTTTTGTCGAAGAAAGAGAAATGTGATGCGATCAAGCAAAATCAGTCGGAACCCGGAAATATTAAATTTTCAGTTTCTTATAGGATAGTAAAAAGCATTTACAAATCTGGATTTTGCAGAAAACCCCATTGAAATTGTACAACCAGTTCCAAAGATATGAGCAATCAAAGAGTTTCTAAAACAGAGGGAAACAAAAGGAAATATTTCCTTTGTTTGGCTGTATCTCGAAATCAATATTTCCGAGTTCCGACTGATTTTGCTTGATCGCATCACAAATATGTATCTATCATTGGTAGCTCATAGCTACAAAATACTCAATAACGTTGCTGAAAGCAATATCTAATTGAGATAAAGCCTCAATTGGTAAGGCCCTTATTGGTCATTTTGGTTTTAATTGCCCCCTTTGTTTTAGGCAAGGTGTAACACACAATCAAATACTTTGTAGTTCCACCAAATACATGATAATTAAGGAATGATCCCAATATTAAAAAGATAAGATATCTAATAATCATTTTCTGTCGCGAAAAGAAAAGAACAGTAATCATGTGTTGCCTTAAAGCAATCAGCTAGAGGTAGCAGAAATACAACTGCCATGTATTATCTATAAATGAATTTCGACTGCTCAGTACCAGAGTTGGTAAGTATAATAGTTGCCCTGTGTGCATTTGCCAATATACATACAATATATTGTACTCATCTACATATGACAGCTATTGCACTTACGCACTTCTGGCACCGAGCACTGGCATTAATTTAGGAGGCTTGTCTTCTCATAATATCAATACTGTAAATCTCATGAATATGCAGATGAAAACTTATTGCTTTGAACAAACAAGATACAGTAAATTTCCTATTTTCATACTATTTACGTAAGTGTTTATTAACTTTTGAAAATAATTCGATGTTTTTTTTAATTTGCCGACCATTGCCGTTTTTTTACATTTAACACGGCGTACATACTTTTTCTTTGGCAATGTACAGGGCTTGTATTCTGCAAGTGGCGAAGCATTACGTCCAATTGAACCCGAATTGAACCTGTTCTTAACCATAACCTGCTAGTGGTGGCTGCCAAGATCGTTGCAGAAAATACAAAAGGTAAATAATCATTGAATAACCATCTTTGTCGTGTATAATAATGTATATTTGTTATTGGTAGGGATGTTGTTGAGACACCTCCGATGACGTCACAGATATGATAACGTACAGAGTGGAGACGGTCCTGATGGCAGATCGAAGGAGATAAGACATGTGAAGCAGGTGTTACACTAGAGCGGCTATCCAGACTAGGGCTCGTTCTAAATCAAAAAGAACAAAATAAGGACAGCGACGAAGATTGTAGCAAAAATGGCATTGTAGTCACCTTGCCTTACGTGGAAGGCCTCTCGGAACGGGTGCGCACGGCTTTTAACTCTAAGTACAGCTTTCAAACCTCAGAATACCCTACGCAGACCTCTTTTCTCCCCCCGAAGGACAAAACTGAAGAAGACAAGCAATCTGGTGTTGTATACAGCATACCTTACATTAGTGAATCTGGACGCAATTCTCGAAAAGAGGCCAATAGAAGACAAATCTAAAGCGACCAGTTCCAAGTCAGCGACCAAGGAACATATTGAAATGCCACCAGATTGACTGGGAAAAGTAAAAGTGTTAAAGAGGGACTACCGTATAAGGACTTCCCTTATATGTGACGCGATCAAGCAAAATCAGTCGGAACTCGAGAATATTAAATTTTTCGTTTCTTATACGATACTAAAAAGAATTTACAAAGCTAAATTTTGCTTAGAACCCCATTGAAATTGAACAACCAGTTCCAAAGATATGAGCAATTAAAGAGTTTCCAAAACAACAGGAAACAAAAGGAAATATTACTTTGTTTGGCTTTATCTCACATATGGTCTTGTAAGCAATCCATATCAGAACTAAAAGACCCAAACTGAAACGTGCAAATAGTTAGACATCGAACCTGTTTGGGACAACCTCCTGACCACCCCCAACCACCACCACCACCACCAAGGTGGCGCCACAACATCGGCTAGTTTGACGTCGTCTACATCTGTGACGTCATCGGAGGAGCCTCAACAGCATCACTAGCAACAACAAATCTTTAGAGCAATAACATCCGTTGAAGACGCCGGTTGACCCGGTGAAAGCGCTCCGGTAAGTGTACCAAATCTGAGTAGCGTAGAAGTATAATTTTGCTTTCTATCTCTGTCATGCACTGTATTTCCTACTGTAGTTTAAATACTATAATGAGAACAAGTGATTTGAAATTAATTATCATCTTCCACCAGGAGTCGTACTTGGGATCTTTTGTAAACATTAGTCAAGTATTTTACAATCATTGCTGTTCTATCGTTTATAATAATTATAACGAAATAAAAACAGACAAGAGAGTAGCTGGATATGTGACTAGTGACGTTTTCTAGATCGACAAAGTGTAACACCAACACCAACTAGATGTTATGTTCGACAACTTGCATTTATTGATCCTGCGGCAGCAGTGAACCAGTTTTAAAGGGTTCAAGTCTAATAATTCTTATTACAGTTTGTATATATTCATTTAAAGCCTTAAGGGGGTACTACACCCATGTGGTAAATTTGTGACTATTTTTGCATTTTTAAAAAAAATAATTACACACTGGTAACAAAAGTTATGAATATTATTGGGGCAAAGAATCCAATTACTACACTGAAATTTCAGTGACTCAAGACAAGCGGTTCAGTATATATGATAGGAAACGAGGTACATCCTAGCGGTACCTTATTTATGATCATAAATAACAAACCGCTTGTCTTGGGTCACTGAAATTCCAGTGTAGTAATTGGATTCCTTGCCCCTATAATATACATAACTTTTGTTACCACTGTGTTATTATTTTTTGAGGAAAATGCAAAAATAGACACAAATTTATCGAGGGGTGTAGTACCCCATTAATGTACGATTTCCGTCAAATTTTAATTTTGTTATTCTTTATTCCAAATGTTGAAATAATATCAGTAATAATAACTGACGGGAAGGGTTGCTGTCCATTTTAAGTTGAAATAACAAGGTCAAGTGAGAAAAACTCCACTGGTTATTTTGGCCATTTAACATGCAGTTCTATCGGAGGCCATATTATCATGATTTTTAAATTATGATAATATGTCGAGCTTTGCTCTGTTGACCTACAAAACAACAAATTTGGCCGATTCCATTTAGGTGCAAGTTGGGACATGTGTAAACATTACAAATATGCACAAAAATCAGGTTTGAATATATAGGCTTTAAGGTAAATGGTCGTAACTTCCAATTTTGAACATCTCTGACTCCCACCACTACCACCACGAGCTCCACCCGTAAATAAAAAATAAATTACGAAATCAAAAAGCGTACATTTAAAATGGACATGAAATGCATCATAATTAATTTTAAAGACTCGGTCAAAAATTACTAGGTTGAAGCTATCCATTACGAAATATCGATTTATTTTGGTACCAACATAATTCAATTCCGCAAAATATAACTTAACATTAACTTAGATTTGATATAGTGTTCTGGTAGATGGATATTATGAAAATTTCACTGTTATGCGTACACATTCATTCTCCAAACTAAATTCATAACAGCATGTTTGGTATTCCAGTAGCGAGCAAGTCATATTATTATGTTGAAAACATCTACCCAATATTAAGAATCCCCTGTTCCAGCGTGAAGCATCTATGTTCCTATGGTGACGACATTGCAGAAAAGCATGATTTTAGTATATATTAATTTCTTGGCAGAGATATGATCATACGTTTCCATCAGTAAGCACTGGGTTATGATGCTTTATACGCTGATCTGTATATTTAAATGTTAGGTAAATAATCGAGTATTTTCAAACTAGAAGAGCATCGGTACTAGACTTTGTCCTTGAAGATTTAACGCATCGCAGCTTTTACCATGTTTACAATTTATTATCTACAATATTAAATCAGAATACATATAATTGATTTTTCAAAATTTAACATGGGAAAACTAATGTGCAGTTGTCTCTACTCCATTGGTGGTAATATGCTCATGAAAATATAAAATTAATCTGGCACAGTGTATTAGAATAAATAGTGTTGATGATTTAACCTCGGCTTACCTGATAGTACCAGAGATCTTTGAGATTACCTGGTGGAATGCCAAGAACTGATTTCTGACGCATATTCACATAACCTATTAGCACCAATAAATAGAGCATAAAGAATCAGATTAAGTCAACGGTGAAGTATGGACTTTTTCAGCAATTTTTAGACATTGTAACTTTGGATGAAATTTAGGTAAACTTTATGAAATGAGAATATCCATTTGGTCTTAAGTTGGAGTGCAATAACTATGATAAATTCATTCATCATTTATTAAGGCGGGTGGTTTTCCCGAATCCCAATGGCTCACCATATGTTTCTATCCTGCATCGCTGTCTTGAAATTCTACCTTCAATCCTGTGTCTTTCTTGAGGATCTCAATAGAGGTAAGAGATGGTCTCCAAGGATTCTTTCTCCCATGCTTCAGTATCTAGCTGCCTAGTTTGGATGCTGACTCTTCACTCCTAGAGCAATGTCCTGCATGCATTGTTCTTCTCTCCTTAATTTTTGGGAGATCACCACATAATACATCATTTGTAATGTATAGCTTCCAGTGCATATCAACAATTCGCAGCATGCGGGTGTAGCAACCATCTAACTCTTTTGTAATTTTGGTGTCCATAACTTCGTATCCATATAGAAGGGCCGACTCGACTGTCGCAGCAAAAACTCGGAGCTTAAAACTCCTGGGTAGAGTTACTTCCAGATTTTTATAAGCTTGCTACAAGCCCTCCAAGCTGCCGTCGTTCATATCTTGACGTCTTTTTCGGTACTCTCCATTCAGGCACCTAGGTACTTGAAGTTCCTTCTCCTCGTCTTGTTCTTTGGACCTGCCCATTGCTATATGACATGAATTTTGTTTTGCTGACATTGTTCATCGTTTGGGGATGTATTTAAGACATACTGTAAAAGGATAGGCAAATCCAACCCTCTAATTAACGGCAATACATCCAATATAGCTACCCTTACGTTTCCTGCCTGTCCTTTGCAACATACCTTGTAAATAAGTAAATTTAAAAAAAATGCAAATTGCCTTCCATCCTCTTCAAATGGCTGGTTCTGTATAATGCATAATTATTTGCATTAACCGGATACAATAGTATCTCACTACGCCTACTTTACTATAGTCATACTTGGCACAATGCAAGATAGGTTTCCCTGGAAAGTTTTCAGAATCAACATGTCAGTCAAACAATTAGACACTTATGTGACTGTTATCTCGTGGCAAACTCTAAGGGCAAAACGCATAAATATTCTAAGCTTTGTAGTGGTCGGTCAATTTCATTCGCTACAAATTTAGTAATAATTTGTCAAGTGACCGCGTGAGTGACTTTTAAGCAACTTGTCAACAAGTTTTTAAAAGAATTTTGAAATTCTTTTAAAAAGTTGTATTAAAATCGATTCATTATAATTATTATAATGTAAGGTGATAATCATTTGGATGACCTGCACATTTTACAATGTTTTCATGGCAACTATCTTTTAGTAAGAAAAAGAAATTCAATATCAGGAAATTTGCGTTCAACAACGACACTTTTTAAAAAGATACAGTTTAAGATTTGAAAGCTGGTGTAAATTTCCAGAGATAATTTGGATTACGTGCGAAGCTAAGTTTCGCTCTTTTTAAAAATCTCAGCACTTAATGAATACCTTTAAGGCAACTTAGGTCAGAGAATCAATACATTAATTGAAGGTCATTGCATAATGGAGTAGTTGCTACCGGTATTGACACCTTGCCCATCGAATCAATTTCAAATCAACTCCTGGTGTAGGGATATTCCATTTTAAAACCACGCCCCTTGAAGCCATAATGCTCAAATAGTATCATACTGTCAGGAAGTATTTCTTCTATTTTAACCCGAAATAACGAGGTAAAGTGAAGAAACCCTATTGGCTATTTTGGCAGTTTAACGTAGATTTATATTGGGGACTTTGTCATAATATGTCGAAATTGCTCTATCGACCTACAAATACAACATATCTGGCTTATTCCTATCATGTGTAATAAAATTATGTGGGATACACTAGGAGACAAATTCGTGAAAAATCTGTTATCCAACACAGAATTTTCACAGAAAAATGTCCATAATCGATTTCATATTATAAAATCATACATTTTTATAAAGAAATACTTTGGAATTCAAACTAAATTCAATAGTTTCGGCCATTCTAGATCAAATAATTTTCATCCAAAACCGTAAAAAAGGTGTGGAAGATATTAAAAAATGGGCCATTTTGTGCAAATCCAACTAGACTTTATACCTGCCTTGACCAAATGATTCATTGACCTGAACATGCTGAAAGGAGATATCAGTGTCATCTCCACAGGGGGTACAGATTTTAAATAGAATAGCCCATTGATACACATAGGAAGTAGGTCAGGGACAAGATACCGAGAAAAATTCTGCATCTTAATGATATGCATGCGACATATAGAACAAATATGCAAGAACTCTGGACAAAACTGACGGACGAAGGGTAAGGAAAAGAATATATGCAAGCCAACGAATACACAGCATTGTAGCAATTTAAATCTAATGTGTAAATTCCTACGTAGTGTGTGGCTTGTAAAATTGTAAATTTGACTTTATTTAATGAATAATTCTAAATGGATGTCCTTGGTGTTGGAGGATCTTTTAGAAGCCAACAGAGTGCGAATTAATTAGAAACATCGTCTTTTTACGCTTGGGTTCATATTGCTTTTAACCATAGACTTTTCCCGCTGGCGAATGAGACAATATCTGACAAAAAAACACCGACAGATTAATTTATTGAACATATCTACAATGTAGTATCAAACATTTCATGTGTAAGAGCGATTTGTGGAGAATAGCAAGCGTGTCTATTTAAGGCTTTAAAAGGGGTGAAAGTGGACAGATGCCGACTGTACCTTTTTTTTAACTAATAGTATTCCTACAAGGTGTCTACTTATTGTGTTTATCCAAATATTCCCACCTGATGGATCCATGGTTCGCTCTCATGCTTATATAAAAGACCTTTCCAAAGCTTTGGTTTATCTAAATGCAAATCAAATTGGAATCCTGATTTGGATTAACACATATAAGAGCAAAAGGGCCTCACAGTGCTTACAATAAAATATAAGTGTTAGTTGGTCGTCGTCCTGATTTTCCAAGCTATTTATTAATTTCACTCTACCGTCCTAATAAGCAATATGGATATACAATATGTGAGTGGACACTACGAATGAGCCGTAAACTCGGGAAATTGTATTCTGAGATACAGTGCAAAATGTGCCGCAAGTCGTATTCATAGGTGTTTCAATTAGGCGCAACATGTTTCTCATTTGATAGCGTTTAAACCAATCAATAATCCTATTGCTGAAGAGGATAATAATCTTCTACATATAAAATCATTAAATAGCTCTAGTCTTTGTTTGCTTTGGCTAAATCCTGTTCAGGTGGTGCGTTACAATTGCATTGTATTTGGCTGGGTATGTATAACCAACAATTAACAATGAGAGGACATTCCCGTACCTCGTTGACTCGGGGATGATTTGAAATGACCGCCAATTATGACTCTATTACCAGCAAAGTGGAAAAAGAGCCACATATAGAACCGAAAAGGGTACAATTTTGTTGAAGAAGCAGAGTTCAACAAACCATAACCCACGCTTCTGGATATCGTTTGAAGTCAAATGATATACTATTTTAAAGCTTATGATATATATTTTCTAAACACGAAATAAAACAAAATTGACCGGGGCCGAGTTTACGGCTGATTCGTAGTGTCCAGTCACATATGTCAATGTAAAGTTTGTTGTGCGGAGAGTTTACCTGACCATTGTCTCATCAATATTACAATGGCAACTTTGCAGTCAATTTGTGGTCACGGCTGTGACTCCAAACTGAAAAAGTGGTTTTTTTAGTTGATGAATGTACACATACTATCTGCAACAAGCTCAAAACATTATTTGACTATATAGTAAGTTTCCCCGCTCTTTACATGTATCACTCGTTTGCAATGTTTGCCTCCTGTCATGAAGACAACATAAAGCAATCAAGCTGTTTTATATGATACATTTATGTCTATTGATTTATCGATATCCTGGGGAGGCACATTATCTCGTAATGGAGACAAGAAATATTTCCAACGACGTTAACCACAAGCTTGCCTATATGCTTTAGCTATACCGAATTAGGTATCAGTCATATACGAACGACGCTCCGAGCCCACGACCACAGGGAGGAACCCTGGTAGTACCTTCCCATTCCCTTCCCTCCCCTCCCTCAACATGCTCAATTCGGCAAAAACCATCCTTCAATTCGGCAAAACCATCCCTATTCAAGTACATCTTCACTGTTTGAACCACGCAATTGATGGTTAACATTTTAACCACAAGTGTAAACTTTTTAATGCGCGTCATCAAAAGTTAAAAATTGTTGGTTAAATAATTTAACAATTATGTGGTTCACCTGGTAATCCGGTAATCCGTGATGGTTACAATTTTAACATGTGTTCTAACAGTGTATTTGCAGCCATTAATGGTACAAACCCTTTCCAAACCCTTGATTCTCAACTCATCCGAATTTTATTGCAGCTCGGTGCGTATTCTTAATCCAAGTTTCGTAACTGCGTGTGTTTCCTGGATCCCAAAAGTAACATGTAGACTGTGTCTTCAATTTTATTTTATGTAAGATTCTGTTTTGTCCCATTATGATTTGGACAAAACAAAATCAGATTTGTGCGTTATTAAAAAAATCTCACAAGCAACTTTAAGCAATATTAGTGCATTTTGTACACCATTATGTAGATCTTTTGCCAATTATATTTCTACCATTTTGTACCTAACGTAAGGGGATAACGAAATGCCGTCAACAAGGCGAGAAATCGATCATGTCTTTATTTATGTCATTATGTGTCACGGTCGCCCTACATCAATGACATTACATGTAAATAATGTATTTATACTAAAATGTCAAATAATGGCTAAGGTTCTTGTAGAATAAGAAGCGACTTCGACTAACAATATATCAAAATGTACATTTAGTTGACATACGAGTGATCACAAACATTAGACATATGTCGTCATTACCGGACCGTTTTTAATCACTGCTTTGTTTTGAAGCCTTTAGGGGAAGCAATCAAGACAACACTTGATAAAGAAGACACTCATACCAATTATGTTTATACTTGTAAGAATGATATATATAATTCATAGGCTATTTCAGTTTTTATAATTATAAAGATTACAATGGTCTCATGATATGTCCGCTTCACATTCTCGTCTTATTCCTGAAAGTCATGTACAATTTCCGGGTGACCCTTCTGAAGAGTGTTCTTGTGCGGAAGGCACACATTAAGAGAACATCCGTCGCGCATCCAATCCTATATTTATCTACCACGTCTGAGACTGCATCTCGCAGATGTCATTGATCAATTACCTTTGCACAACTTGAAGGTTACCTTCTTCAAATAATATGATGTTTTAATCCAAAAGCTGTTAGTGCTTGGATGCTAGTTTTTGCATTATTCTAGTCACGATTTCGACAGATAAATATCATAAATATGATATAAAACTGTTGACATTCATTTATAAATGAAACAAAAAGCA
The DNA here is from genome assembly GCF_039555335.1 of Amphiura filiformis. Taxonomy (NCBI): domain Eukaryota; kingdom Metazoa; phylum Echinodermata; class Ophiuroidea; order Amphilepidida; family Amphiuridae; genus Amphiura; species Amphiura filiformis. The sequence goes on from NC_092628.1 coordinate 19,227,748, forward strand.
AATACAACATGTATTCTAGTCGCTGCGAAAAGAACCATTGTTGGCCTCGCCTTTCTGACGATAAGATGAAACAGTTCATAGGCTCAGAAGTACATGGTTTTAACTGATATTTTGATATTTTTTGGGAAAAAAAAGTCGTTTTATACACAATAAGTCAGTTAGAACCGTGTAATTTCTGAGCCCACGAGTCTATACTGGTATCCTGTAAGACCATTGAATCAATGCGATTCTTCTAACTGTCAGAGATGAATCGTCAACGCAGTCTAACATTGTTATCAAAACACCTTTGATTTATATATTACATTCTTCTTAATTCAGCTTTTTATATATATACTACTGTACTACCCTGGAGGTTTCTTCCGTTTTGTCAAAATATTTACGTTTTAGCTACGATATTGCTAAGCGTCCGTGAAGCTGTGTACTGTGAACTTCATCCACACTGCAGTCAACGTTTACCAGATGGAGTAGTCGGAAACATATCTGACAACGGCGCACCATCCTTCAAGAGTAGTGTGCATAAGCATCTTATTTCATGCGTCTGATGCTTTACTGTACCTTATCACTCTTGTTGTTCCTAAGCTGCTGTGAATCACTGATTGGCTCATACGGGTTTCTTTTATAATGCCTAGGTGCCTATAGAAGTTCTTGACCTGTGTCACTCCTCATGGGCTATTGTTCACTCTAGCATTTTATATTTTAAAAAAAGAAAAAGAAAAGAGATAGATAACAATCTGATTGATTCATTCGTAAAAGCTTTTTCTTGAGATAAGTTGCTATACACACACATACATTGGGATGTCAAGTAATCTTGTCACTTATGTATGCAAACAATTAAGAAAAAATTGAAAATGCAAAATAATAATGGTTGAAAAACCAGACAATGATGAGAATTTATATGAACTTGCATTCTTATGTAATATTACTTATAATATGTCTATTACCCTGTTTAGATGAACATTTTCTTGTAATAAAAGACGGTGTATCAAGTATATATAGCAATGTTAGTGCAATTAACATCGCTATAGCTGCCCTATAGACATTTGACAATTTCTGCATTCTATATTGTACAATCTACAAATATGATGGCAGCCATTGTAGAAAGAGCTTTTTTGTTGTAACCCCCTTGATATCAGTAATGCATCAACGGATGTGTATAAGGAGGATATACACACAGAGGAGTTATTGTTTTCACTGTACAGATACATCCCTTTATTTATGGTAAAAGTTCATCGTGACATAGCGATCAAACATGACATTCAATACGGGTTCATTCTCAGCCATTAAAGTGTCTAGTCACTAATCAATTTTTCTTTTAACTATCCACCGTTCTAAGGTTTCATCATAGAAGAGTGTATTTGTGTTGATAAACCTGGTCAGCGTATTCCGACGTTTAAATATGGAGAGGGATTCTGTAGTTAGGGTTGGGTAATAATGACTTTTTTAAAGTATGCATGCATCCCAAAAAAAAGATGGGCTGATAGAAGATCAATTAAAAAATTGAAAACAATTGACAGGAACCCTTTGCATATACGATCTGAATGTCCCCTTCAACTCCTGTAGTAAACATCTAAATCCATTTTTTATTTTGGGTAAAACAAAATGTGTTCCATTCATCGCAAATGAACTAAAAACAACATTCTTGAATAAATGGAATAACATGCTGTAGACACATATCCACGATTGGAATGCATTTTGACCATTACCCGAAATAATATTGCAAATTTCTTCTCCCTTTGCCATTGTTGCATATCCTACAGGACTACAATGGATTTACTGTTAACTTACTGTCAGCTGATTTATTTTTGTATTACCCCTGGCATTCTATCAGCATCTCCATAATTTCAAAATGCAAAAATTAAATTAAATACATGTTAACGTTTACTTTTTATAAATAATAAAATTTCGGAATTTATATAGCGCTTTTTCCAGAGGATTCAAAGCGCTGTAATTTCGCTGCCTGGTGAATCAACACAATCAGATCTCATCAACTAGGCTAGTTGCAGCCGAACCCGGCGCAAACCTTTCCACACTTAGATTGTAACATCCACCCATTTTCTGCAGCTCCCCAAATTTCCCTCTAGGGAAAGGCGCGTTGACTACATATTATAGAAGTATAATCTTTGAATGCAATTAATTGAGAGAAAGTAACAAATTCAAAATAATTATAAACAATAGGATATTGCAAGAAGTCATTTCAACTTAAGCATATAGCTGCTATTTTTGTATAAAATATCATCTGGTATTTCAGTAAGCATAAGACAGAGTTTTGTGTAAGATGCCACCTTTTGTCAAATAAATGGCGGTTTGTTTTTCATAGTCATCGGTGTAATTGTCCTTTTTCGTGTCACGTCTGCAGGTTAAATGTATTGATTTTGTGCTCACATAATAGCCGGCAGACGACACAACTTGACGCAAATATAGAGTCCCGATATTGATACAATTTCAAAGGATATTACAATTTTTTAACTTTCATGACAGTTATCTCAGATGGGAAGTACATTTCGTACAAACATGCCTAGTATTGGTCCGGTGTTAAATAATATTGTCGAGTATAGCCAGGTAAAATATTTTGGGCAGCCAAAGTCATTGGTATTTTCCGACCTTATCAATCGTGAACCAATTGCAATGCGATCCAGGGAACACTGGGGGACCACAAGGAAGCTCTGTGCTTAAAATAAACACTACACCGACTTGGAATATTTTGATCTTCACTTTGTTTTCTCCTCTTTTTAATTTAGCTTTTCGGTACATCCCATAAGCCTTTGCGAGTACACCTGATAATTCGTCATTTGACGTCACGCCGACTTGCAATGCGCAGTAACGATGTTCGATAAACGATGTGCGCATCGGCGCAGGTCGGCGTGACGTCAAATGACGAGGTCTCAGGTGTACTCGCAAAGGCTTATGGGATTTACCGAAAAGGTGAATTGAGTATTCTACTTCCTTTCTTTATTATTCTTTCCTTCATCAATTTCAATTCATCCTCTATCATCAAAATTGTCTTTTATCATAATCAAAGGCAATTGTATATTATGTTTTTTAAAGCCCATAAGCAACACTAAGATTGAATTAGAACGCGTAGTAAAAGTCGAATACTGTCGTTCCTTTCTCCTTTTTTATATTCCCATATCATACTTTATATTTAGATAACTGTTCTATTATCCTAAAACTTGCAGAATGCGGATTTCAAAACTCAACAATTGTATAATACTAAACGCTGTGTGGATAGCATCTGATTATTTTAAAAGCATTGTGGGGTTGTTCCATATTGAAGCCTTTTAGTCTTTGTTTTCCGCAAATTCACTTTATTTCTTCAGAAATTATATTCAGATAAAGGGTATTTCATTCATGTGTGGGGGGGATTGAATCACTTATATATTTGAGGCCAATACTTAATTTTCATTTGCGTCTTTGGCCATTTAGTTGGAGACGATTTCCAAATAAATGAGAATGAATTTCCTATGAGACAAATAAAGCTTGTTTACAGTTGCGTGGAATGGGAGAGAGATAGACTTTACATAGGTGACTGGGGATCGTTTAAATATAGTCTCAAATAAATCTTGAATTTTGAGTTTTTTAAAGCCCATAAGCAACACTAAGATTGAATTAGAACGCGTAGTAAAAGTCGAATACTGTCGTTCCTTTCTCCTTTTTTATATTCCCATATCATACTTTATATTTAGATAACTGTTCTATTATCCTAAAACTTGCAGAATGCGGATTTCAAAACTCAACAATTGTATAATACTAAACGCTGTGTGGATAGCATCTGATTATTTTAAAAGCATTGTGGGGTTGTTCCATATTGAAGCCTTTTAGTCTTTGTTTTCCGCAAATTCACTTTATTTCTTCAGAAATTATATTCAGATAAAGGGTATTTCATTCATGTGTGGGGGGATTGAATCACTTATATATTTGAGGCCAATACTTAATTTTCATTTGCGTCTTTGGCCATTTAGTTGGAGACGATTTCCAAATAAATGAGAATGAATTTCCTATGAGACAAATAAAGCTTGTTTACAGTTGCGTGGAATGGGAGAGAGATAGACTTTACATAGGTGACTGGGGATCGTTTAAATATAGTCTCAAATAAATCTTGAATTGTAGAGGCGTGAAATTTGACGACGTTAAATCGCTATTCACTTATGGAAATAACAATAATTATGAGCAGCCGGTAGCATAGACAACTGGTTATAAAGTTTATTGTTAATGGTTAATTATTTACACCGGTTGTAGAGAAGGCATAAAAATGCATAAATAATAAATACATGTTAACGTTTGCTTTTTATCATCAATTTTAACCACAGATTATGAGAAGTATAATCTGTCTTTTAACATACGAAACATCTCGAAATTAATTCAGAATAAGTAATAAATTCAAAATATAAACATTGGTTTTTAACCATTAAAATGATTATTGCAACAAATCAGTTTGATTAAAGTCATATAAACTGAAAATATCAGCTGCTATTTTTGTATAAAATATTAACTGGTATGTCAGTAGCATACGACAGAATTTTGTGCAAGATGCCGACTTTTGTCAAATAATTGGCCGTTTGTTTTTCATATCCATCGGTGTAATTGTCCTTTATCGTGTCATGTCTGCCGGTTAAATGTATTGATTTTTGTGCTCACATAATAGCCGGCAGACGATACAATTTGACGCAAATGTAGAGTCCCGATATTGATAAAATTTCAAAGGATATAACAATTTTTAACTTTCATGAAAGTTATCTCAGATGGGAAGTACATTTTAATTTCTATAAACATGCCTAGTATAATTGGTCCGGTGTTTAATATTTAATTGTCGAGTAAACCCAGGTAAAATGTTTTGGGTAGCCAAAATCATTGGTGTTTTCTGACCCATAAATCGCGAACTAATTGGAATGCGATCCAGAGAACACTGGGAGACCATAAGGAAGCTCTGTACTTAAAATGCACTAACTCAGAATATTTTGATCTTCACTATCATTTTATTTCTTCCACATTCTCATTTTCTTTCTTTTTCAAATCTGAAGGCAATTAAACATAATGTTCTAAATATATTCTGTTCCTATAGATGATGTGACTTCTGACGTCAATGCCTGATAGTATGCGCACGCATCATCACAATTTCCATTGTTTTTTGCCTGGCAGTATGCGCGCGCATCATATTTTGTTCAGGGCTCGTGTTTTAAAACTCCCGCCACATCACAATAAGACTATTAAACAGTGTAGTGGTTGCATGGGGTTCATTCAAGCATAAAGATGATACCAGTCCCTTGCCTTTGTTGATAAACATTGAGGTCACCTCATCTATAAGCAACAATAAAGTTGAATTATATACAAACGCCTAGTAAAAGTCCAATTATGACGTTCCTTTCTCCTTTCTTTATAATTATTCCAATATCATACTTGATATTCAAGATGACTTTTCTATTATCTTAAAAGCTTGCAGAGTGCCAATTTCAAAACTCTACAATTGTATAATACTCAATGCTTGTTGATAGCCGTCGGATTATTGTAAAAGCATTGTGTGGATGCTCCATATTGAAGCGTTAAAGGTTAAATACCACTAATTATGTATTACACGGGTTTCAATTGGAAAATGGCTAATTTCGGGTGACATGTTCTCATATTCAGAACTCTCACAGTTAAATGCCCCTAATATCAGGTGAAACTATATGATTTAGATGCCAAATGATCAAAAACTCAACATAGGTTGACCTGAGACGTTTCTTGTTTTAACGCACTGAACCGTAAACACCTTAAAATCCCTTACGAAAATGCAAGCAATGAAAAATGTGTGCGGAAGCATGCAGCACGCGTGCGGCAGTGTGCAGCACACGTGCAGATGTGTGCAGCATGCAAGCAAGGCCTGCTGGTAGCGTGTTCATGTGTGCGAACCAGCTGAGTGCATGCAGGCACCGCACACAAATATCCACCGCACACACAATTTGCTTGCAGAACCTGCGTGCAGACTACCAATCTGTACGCAAATTACGTGCAGACTACACTTGTGTGCAGACTGTAGGACTGCATGCAAATTGCACGCATCTTGCATGCAGCACGCATATTGCTGCATGCATGCAGGATTTCCAGATCACAAAGTTAGAATGCTGCACGCATACAGGGTTTCCAGAAGCAGTAAAGGTAAAATGCTGCATGCATGCAGGATTTTCAATGACTAATTCACCTTTACACAACTGACATCAAGTCACAATTTGGCAATGATCTAGAAGTGAAAATATTTAAATGTTTACAATGAATAAATAAGTTAGCCTTCGGACCAAAATTTTCTAAGTATTTAACCTTCAGACCAAGATTTTTGGCAGACCAAGAGGGAGGGGGGCAAGCAATTTTGGCAGGCCAACAGGGGGGGGCAAGCATTTTTAGGCAGGTCTAGAGGGAGGGCAAGCAAATTCTTGTTTCGATAGTTGGCATTTCAACTTTGGGCCAATGTTGGAATGCCATTCCTGTTTTGATAGTTGGCATTGAAACACTGGCCCAATGTTGGAATGCCATTCCTGTTTCGATAGTTGGCATTGCAACATTAGGCCGATGTTGGAATGTCATTCCTGTTTCGAAAGTTGATATTGCAACATTGGGCCAATGTTGGAATTCCATTCCTGTTTCAATAGTAGGCATTGCATCATTGGCCCAATGTTGGAATGCCATTTCTTTTTCGATAGTTGGCATTGCAACATTGGGCCGATGTTGGTATGCCATTCATGAATCAACAGTTAATTGGCACTGCAAAAAATCAAAACAAAATTCAACATTTTTATAGTGAATGTTATCAATATTCACAGTAAATTTGATCAATATTCATAAAATGATGCACTTTGGCCGGTTTAGTCATCAAAATATTGCTTATATTAACTTAAAACACTTAATCAAATGTGTATACCCCAATAGCTCAAATGGTAAAGCATCAGACTCCCATGCAGAAGGTCCCAGGTTCAAAATCAGGTAGGTTAAGTTAGATAAGTGACTTGTATAAAATTAAGCTAGGCAATTTTGGTTCATTGTGAAATGGATAGCCAGGTTATGTAAGACTAATTGTAAGGACAGTATACACTGTTAACCATTATTTTTGATTTTTTTTTTTTTCATGATTTTGTCTCGCATATATATGGCCAGTACGTGCTGCACGCATGCAGTGCACGCTAATGGATTTGCATGCTGCATGCAAACTGCACACGCTCATGACCTGCACACATGCAGCAAGCATCTGCACGCTTTCCTGCATGCGTGCCTCGTTCCAAATATACGCATCCGCACGCTACCAACTGCACGCGTGCTGCATGCGGTGCGGCACGCGTGCTGCTTGCATGCTGCATGCGTTCAAAAACTGCGTGCCATTTTCGTAAGGGATGGCAGTGCGCCCTCGAAGCTGAAAGTTACAACATGGTAGGGCGAATATTTACTAAAACCCGAAGCCGTGGGTATGAATTTTGGTACTATTACAACAAAAATGTCATATAATGAGAGGAAATATGCCATTTTGAAGCATCAAACCCTAAAAAGTACTTTTTTGGCTATATAACTTAATCAATTTCAGCGATTTTAATGCAGTCTTTTCAGATGCCATGCAAACAAATAGTTACTCGTCGTATTTCCACGTATCGCCTAGGCCTAGTGGTATGTAACCTAAAGTCTTTCTTTTCAGTAATTTCACTTTATTTCTCCACAAGTTATGACCAGTTTAAGGATATTGCATTCATGTGTGGAGGACTAAATCACTTTATATTTTGAGGCCAATAATTAATTTCAATTTGCGTCGTTGGCCTCTTTGTTGAAGATGAGTTTTAAATAAATGAGGGTGAATTTTTTATGAGACAAATAAAGCTTGTTGACAGTTGTTTGTAATGGGCGAGAGATAGAATTTACATAGGTGACTGGGGGTCATTTAAATAGTCTCCACTGCCTTTTAAATAAGCCCAATCGCCATTATAACTTGAGAGCAGTTTTCGGGCACTTTGACCTCTGACATATCGGGGAAATTATTATATATGCTGTAATTATTATCAATTAATTAATTATTGTCATAATGTTATCATTAAATATATTTAAATATTTACTTTATTCAATAACAATGTTTTTAGGTTTGTTTTGTTTCTTGTAAAACATTTTAGATTCTATTTTGTACGCACACAAATTTTTCTGAATTTTGCCAATAGGTCAGAGGGCAAAGTGTCCCAAAACTGCAAAAACTATCCCAAAATGCATTGCAAACTTCCAATGCCGATTGGGCTTATTGTGGAGGCGTGAAATTTATATATCGCTATTGAAATAACAATACCAGCAACCGGTAAGCAACCGGTTATAAAGTTGATTTTTTATTGGTTTATTTTACTGAGAATATATAGTTACTACTTATGCTTATTGTTTATGCTTGGTAATTTGGGCATTGAAATGTCTCTTGCGCCGCGGGAGATCTGTAGCTAACTTAAATTCAATGAAAAAAAATGTTGAAGCCATAATAACTTTGCCCACGTGATTGATAACAGTGACTTCTATGACAGTTATGAGAAACATTTTCTTTGTGAGCATGGCATGAATACTTGATTTCACAGGTAGAATTTGTTTGTAATTTAGCAATTTTTTATGTTTAAATAGTGCACTTACTTCAACGTAATAGCTAACCTGACATATTTGTTGACCTAAATACCTGCTATATATATTAACTGGCGGCTTTGGTCCATAAAGTCAATTGGTGATAAACCTGTTATTGCTATGCTCCTCTTGATCTATTATGTTGATACTACAATAACATAAGGACATAAAGCTTGCAAACTGTCTGCTTTTATTGACGTTGGTTGCAAGTATACATCTCTCGACGTACTTATCCGTAAATCATGAGTGGGCCTTTTATTGGTTTTGAAGTAACGTTTGCCTTACGTGAACTCTATTGAACTTAAATTGCCATTTTATGGTTAAAAGGATTTCATATGCTACATTAATACAGTGAACTTTCGTGTCAGCACTTATATTGTGAATATCCAACAAAGAGCACCGGAGTAGTCAAATATAACACACTACTCTTTTTCACACTGACTGTGACGTACATGTACAAGTCTGGCTCTATGTACACACGGGTCGCAAGCCTTAACGTCCTCTCCGAAGGACTAATTCTATCATGGCTTATTCGTCCAATTTCGAAATAAAATGGGCAGAGCGATATATTGTTCAAACAGTAGAGAGAACCCTAACTGAATGCAAAATGACATGTTTCTGGCCTTATGTCCAAAAATTGTCCAAATATTAAAATCCGACTTTTATTGCCAGTTAGTTCCAACTAAACAGGGTATTTTTTATCCTAAAAATCACTCTGCAATTCCGGAATCGGGAGAAATCCCAGATATAAAGGCGACGTCAGTATTTTCATGAAATTGGAAGTCTCCTTCGATGCCCGACAAGCACAACAACCATGTACAATCGTGAAAGCAAGTTTACAATCATTTATAATGGAAGCCACTAGAATGATCATGATTGCCACAGTAGCAAGTGGTGGCGCTATAACAGTAATTATGGTACAGTACAGTCAGTACACGGGTGAATGATTCTGATAGGTTTGTGTTGATTTAATGAGCTTTTTTTAGAAATGATGCAATTATACCACATACAGGGATGATTATTCTAAAAGTGGAAGGGGGAACAAATTATATATAAAGCCTGGATAGTAAATGATTGGAGAAGTTTATACATTGTAGTTTGAAACTCTGAGAAATTAATGCTAGCCAGTAGCAGTACAAAAGTTTACCATAATTGAAGTCTTCAAACTTCAATTCGCGATTCTTGTGTGCTGGAGAGAATAAAATACGCTAAAGGCGGAAGTGAAAGCCAATAGTGCTTTATTGCTGTGTCGACTCAAAGAAGCGAGATCTCCGAGAGAGGAGCTTACGGTCAACATAGAAGACCATCTGGAAAACACTAGCGTAGCAGCTAGGATAGTAAAAACATAGTCTGCAGGATTTGGACTGAAACTATGGTAGACCAAGGATTTCCCTTAGGTATACACTAAACAGGATCTCGGACATTGTCGGATCTTGGATCGAGAACTGAGACCTTCAGAGGAGTCTTATCAGATTGTCAGCCAATCAAAATCACCTGGCTTAGATTAGTAATCATAGTAAAAAGAAATCTGTGTAATAATTCTAAGTTTAATTCTTGTATGATATTGTAAAGTTATTTGATTGACAGCCGTACTGCACTAACAAGTAAATAATCATATAATATTAAACAATGTGTTTGCGTGTTTGTTGATTTTGGCCTTGAGTCTTTCTGACTCGTAACAATACCTTTAACTCACAAATTAGCAATACATCTTAATTTAATCCTAATTACTTGGTTGGTTTCATTTGAATATATTCCTTTTTTTTTATTAAAAAAGTATTTGATATTAATAATTGATATTCCAGATTACCTACTGCGATACTGGAATAAAGTAATAATACAAGCATGTAAGACACAAATAAAATTTTTAAACAGTCAATACATCACAAGTGTCATCATGTTCTTTGACCTACAGCAATCTGCACTTTAGTTTACACGTCAATGATGGCATTCAAACACCAGCATTAAACAGAAGTTATTTAAATTAAATCTAAATTTGGAAAACTACACTTAGATTTTTTTTTACAAATTGTTGTGATTCATTGTCTTCCTGTCGCCTTTATGATATTCATTTGAAATTACCGTCTGTTTACGTAAGTTGCTTAACAAATTCATCAATTAAACTGAATTCATACACCAATCGCTCAAAGCGAGCGATTCATTCGTGATATCTGGTAGTATGAAACGATCAGCTCATTGGTTAAATTCGATCACAAAGCGTGCTTGTGACGTTTTATAGTGGAAGTTCAACTTAGTACGTTGATAAAGTACTGGTACCTCTGTATAAACTATCATGGAAATTAAACAATATGTAAATATTAAGTGTGTTCACAAGGTATGCTGTACATAAAGCCAGGCATTGACGCTAGTAATATGATATTTATTATCTATCGCGTAACTAAATGACAACGTACAAGAACACGTATTGCCATGTTTTAATACAAAAATGAGTATAATACCATATTTAGATTTAAAATATTTGTTTTGAGTCTCGGCAAGACACAAGTAGACCCAACATTCACTGCAACTACAGATGAACTAGGGGTTTTGAACCATTTTACACTCGATTTGCCCAGAAAAATCACAAGAAATGTTACAAAATCATTTATTAGGACCATTTCTTGGATGCTTTATAAACATACGCACTAACGCATACATGACGTCATATAACAAGTAAGTCTACGCTGTTTTATACCGATACGATTGTGTATAGGCCTATACACCCTTGAACTCTGTGATCGGTTTATAAGTGCCACTCTTGTTAACACATCAGACATGGCATCTATATAATTACAAGTCATATAAATTCGGAAGTCTAATGAATGTGTTTGCACATCATGTGTGCATGAGAAGTTGCGGCCGCGGGCAGAATGTTCGGAAATCAGATAGGATGCTTTTAACATGTTTGATGTATCCAGCAATAATTGCATCATGGTATGCACTATAATATAAACATCTATTGAGACTATTTTAAAATTGTTAATGAAAAGTACAGGTTGTACACTTCGGTTCACATCGATATTGGTGGTGATGTCGCGTCTGTGTTTTTCTTACAAACTAAAGAGATATGCTACACCCTTAGATTAATAAACACACAGCTTGGAATTTTCCATGCCTGTGCCCTCTAAGCGTATTCGAATTCAGCTGACGCCGCGCCGGTACGGCGTTCAGAGTTGGCGACATTGCTCATCATACGCGCGAAGTTTCTTTTGTGTAACATCGCGCTATTTGCGCTATATTTTAGTTTCCTCACGCGGTACCTGACTTAGCGTCGATCCCCATAAGCAGCATGCCATGATTCCGCGGTATGGATACACCAATCACCAACAGCCGAAAATCCATGGACAAAAAGTCTTATTATGCTCTCACATATTTGGGCAAAATAAAAATGTTGGTCTCCAAAATTTGGCCACTCTTACTGCTGTCCCATTCAATTCAATAGCATCAATTTTTTTAAAGGAATTAAATAAATTCGGTATTATAGACTGAAAAATCAGTCATCAAATCTCGCAATTTAAAGCTCGCGATCGCTGCAGTGCCATCTTGATAAGACCACGGCAAAACACTTTTTTGTTTGTTGGAAAACAGCTTAGCGCAAGATGACAAGCTGAATTTATTATATGTGAGCGTACACCACGAATGAGCCGTAAAGTCTGCAAATTGTATTCTGAGTTACAGTGTAAAATGTGCATGAAGGTAATATTCATAGGTACCTCAATTTGGTTCTACATGTATCTCATTTTGCCAGTCAAATACCGTTTAAACCAATCAATAATTCTATTGTTGAAGAGGATAATAAGCTTCTCCCTAAATAATGTCTATAGAATTTTTAAATAGCTCTATTTTTTGTTTGCTTTGGCTAAACCCTGTTCAAGTGGTATATATGTTACAAAGCATTGTATTTTGTCTATGTATAACCAACAATTATCAATGAGAGGACAATCCTGAACCTCGTTGATTTGGGGATGATTTGAAATGACCACCAATTATGACTGTTTGATATCTATTTCCAGCAATGTGGAAAAAGAAACACATGTAGAACCGAAAAAGGTACCATTTTGTTGAAGGAACAAAGTTCAACAAACCATAACCTCTGGATATCGTTTGAAGTCTAATGATAGGCCTATACCATGTTAAAGCTTATGATATATATTTTCTAAACGAGAAATAAAACAAAATTGACAGGGGCCAACTTTACGGCTCATTCGTGGTGTACGGTCACATTATTATAACGGGAATCAACACGGGATTATATCTATTGCAATTTAACGATTAAAAAACCTACAATACAAATGCATCAAATCGCATACGTTCTGCGGCACATGAGGTTTGCAACTATACGATGCCTCATTTAATCCAGGGAAATTCAAATCGTTTCTTTATTAAATTTTTGAGGTATTCAGCCAACAAAAGAGCATCCTCGCGATGTTATCTTTAGTATTAGTGAACATTAATTTGTTGTCTACCTTTTGAACGCAAAGGAAAACAATTTTTAATTCTCAGCCCAAGGCCACTATGGCAGTCCGGGAGCTACGGAAATCTCTAAATTGATCCATTAGTCAAACAAATTATTATTTTTGTTGTATGAACATGATGAATAATAACTATTGTAATGCATTTAGAGGACCGGAGGGATCATTTTGTGCTGTTCCCATTATCACACACCAACACATGTTACAATGTTGAATACGTTTGGAGCAATACACACATGATCACTTCTTGATAAATTACTCATTTGAGACGATTAAAAATCGAATCACAACACTTATTATACCAGCTATTTTAAATAGACAGAGACAAATGTAATAATATGTGACCCGGCAGCACAAACGAGCCGTAAATTCCCTAAATTGTATTCTGAGTTATGGTGTAAAATGTGTACGAAGGTCGTATTCATCGGTCACTTAAGCTGGCGCGACATCTGTCTTATTTTGATAGTCACAACACCAATCAATAATCCTATTATTGAAGTGCATAATAAGGTTCTACCTTAGATGGCTATAGAACTTTTAATAGCTCTGGTCTTTGTTTGCTTTTACTAAATCCTTTTCAAGTGGTGGGTTATTTGTATATGTATGCATAACCAACAATTAACAATGAGAGAACCTTCTTAAACCTCGTTGACTTGGGGATGATTTGAAATGACCGCCAATTATGACTGTTTGATATTTATTGCCAGCAATGTGGAAAAAGAGACACACATAGAAACGAAAAAAGCTAGAATTTTGTTGAAGGAGCAAAGTTTACCTAACCATAACTCCGCTTCTGGATATCGTTTGAAGTCAAATGATATACCATTTTTAAGTTTATGATGTTTATTTTTTAAACACGAAATAAAACAAAATTGACCGGGGGAGAAATTTACGGCTCATTCGCCGTGGACGGTCACATATTATGAAATGTTGTGTGTGTGTTTAAAATAATGACTGTTTCTATTGTAGGAAAATCCAGACACAGGAACGTCTACCGTACTGCCGTATTTGCTTACGTCAGATTACACAGGGATACAACATAACACATAACATTGCTACGAGTAATTTAGCCTCGTTAAATAAAACGCAATATCTAATGTATAGAGTTTGTCTAAGTATTTAAAAAGTCTGTAAACTCTTTATTGATTGCGCAAAATGAATGTGACGCGTATTGAAGCAGACACAGCTTATATAGCTATATAATTATAAACCCATCCCAAAAAGAAAGTATCCAGTTTGATTTTGGTCCATAAGTCAACGATGGGGTCTTAAATCAACTCCTACCAAAAGTATGTTACAGATAAATTTATTCCTCACAGTTTGATACCTCATTTGTTCAAATCGATGCAGAATTGATGACACAATGACCTTTTAAATGCATCTATCCAGGATTTTAAAGTTGCAGAAATTCCTATTGATGTGCTTCTCAAGATTCTTCATAAAGGTACACAATAACAGAGATGGTTTAAGTCTTTAAGACTGTTTGACTTCACTTCATGTGTTTTATTGAATACAGATACTCTTTTACTCCTTCCTCAACGTTTTACCCTTCACTCTTCACAGTCAATATCTGGTATGTCATTCTGCTGAATCGATGGCTGTCACACATCTGCGGCGAATATTCTCATCTCACCAGAACTTCCTGTTCTTACCCACTTTGATTGCTATCGAAGAATCTTGATTGACTGAGGTCACTCTTGGCCGTCCGACTCTGGGAAGACCAGATTGGTCAGCACCCTCTTGTCGTCTGTCTCACCACTTTCTGAATACCTTCTTTGTTACTCCTAACTGCCTCGCAGCCTCACTGACTGACATTCCATAATCTAACACGCCATTTAACCCCCATCGCTCATTTTCAGACAAACTTAAGGAACCAAAGTTTCTCTAAAAAGTATGACTTGACTTGGACGGTACCTAATGATAGGAATTTAATCCCCTCATTCTTAACATTCATTGCAGTGATTTCTTTTATATCGAAACAAAATACAAGGTGCAAGATACCAAGCACAATTCCATTTTGCAGGAGACTCTCTTCACTATTGCGTACATTGATGAAGAGGTTGTGCATATGACGTGTCATACCGTAAATATGGCCGACTACTCAAATGCATTCAACAAAAGCATGATTGCAATCTACCGCGACAGCTCGTTGCACACACATAACAAATGTACTACGATCAATTAAATTTAGGTTGATGACAACATTTGATTGAATGGACTGTACTGCGCAATGATTACGGTGAAGGACACTGGTTCAAATCTTTTGTTTGGAGCTAATCAGTAATTTCATGTACAACCTCTATTGAGTAGCAGGACCAAATCAATGGGAATTACTGCAAATTTTAAAATTGAGGTGATTGCATTCAAAAGGTCATTGTGTCATAAATTCTGCATCGATTTGAACAAATGAGGTATCAAACTGTGCGATATTACTTTATCTGTAACATACTTTTGGTAGGTATTGATTTGACCCCGCCTTCTTTGACTTATGGACCAAAATAAAACTGGATACTTTCTTTTCGGGATGTGTTTATTTAAATTTCGCTAATGCGGATTACGTTTTAACTTTTTGCTACATTCCCTACAAGATGAACATCATCTTTTCTACTCAGGCAATCATATCTCTAAACGAAAAGATTAAATGTGTATGTAGGTTATAAGGGAACAAATTTACAAACCACATAAACAAGAAACCCTATAAATGTAATTTCGTTACAAGGTTTACACTTTCATTTCCAATCTCTAACGAAACCAGAAGTACCATGAGTACGGCAAAATAAAGTCGAGGTTTTTAAGATTATACGGGATATGCACTCGGTAATTTAAAACCCCTCAGATCATGACATATACCCAGAGAGACATATAGTTTCGTCGATCTTTTGGTTTGTTCCCTAAATCCAAGCCATTGCTGGTCTACATACTTTATGGTCCTTTAAATTAATATTGAAAATCAAACTAGGTAATATATCTTTCCATAATATTTACCTTAACTGTATTCAAATTAACTACAATCAGATTTATATTGACTTGGCTCCAGGTTGGTTCGGGATTATGATTCTAAGTTTTAACAAACCTTGTGAATTATGATCGTAATCATGCTTTTAGTAATATAGGTTATTTATTCCGTTTGGTAGTCGTATCGTTATAGCTGTAAACGATCGACGAATAACAAATTGCTGCAACCGATATGCTTGCTTTTATTAAAGAATCGTTATTTTTGCATTGATTGAACTCGGTTAGAGATTAACCCAACAAGCTGGATCGTTCTGCTAGTTTGTTATCATTAACGATTGGGGTATTACATGCATAACTGTATACGATTATGAAGATTGGCTAATAAGCCTGTGCTTCAAATTTCTTTTACAGAAAACACCAAAACGTTTCAGTATTGAAAGATATAATGTATACAAAACCCCTGAGAATATGTCTTTAAACATAATTTGATAATATTGTAATTTCAAAGCATAAGCATATTGTATAATAACTACTGGATATATATAGATGAATAAACCATTGCCCACGGATATTACCATTTAGCGAGTCTAAGACATTTTGGTTAGATATCATCTTAATGGTTAAAATTACATCTTGTGGCACACAAGAGATTCAAAAAAATCGCTGCCAATACTTTTTAAAATTAATTTGTTGTTGATCGATCTATTTTTTCCCATTCTAACAAATCTTGCATTGCATAGATGAGAAAAGAGAGAAATTAATTTTATAGTCCCATATTGAAGATGAAGATGAACAAATCGTTTACCAAAATAATGATGATTGATAATTGTTAGTCGACATATTAGGCAGCAGCTAGCTATATTTTATGAGCAGAATGTGCAAACTGAATTAAATGTCATAACCAACTTGAAACCTAATGTTTTGAGCAGTAATACCTCAATTATGCCTTAAATGCAGTAGGCAGGGTTCTTAGGATCTGATCCAAAATTGCACTTACTTGTGTACGTTTTAACAACCACTGTTGCCTTTATCAACATTTGATGAGTAGTGACTGCTATTGACACCCTACGCTACAAGTAGTTCCAACTCTAAGATCAGCGCTGGAACTTCTTCTAACCGTGATTGCTGGATCAGATATTCTTGTCAACTAAGTTTACTATAGCGATTCTGATCAATCTGTTCAACTTTGTCCTAAATGGTTCAGAGAAAGTTGACTTTTGAAAATTGAACTTTCTTTGACCTTAATTCTCCAAAATTCCATTTTATTAGTCGGTAATGGAACTCTCCATAGTCCGAAGATATCTTGTTAAAGGGCTCGCTGGCCCATAGATTTTTTGTATTGCGGTCGCGTAATTTTTACCACATGGTTGTCCAGAATTTATTAATAAACAGCCCGGAATCGAAATCTGTGCTCAATTTCATGGGTACCATAATTATTTATTATTACATGTACATTGTTACTATAGAAAAAATTTCGCATGTGTTTAATAATTATTTAAAACTGGGTTTTATTCGTATAGGTGCAACCATCTATTAAAACTATTGAAAATGTAGGGCGACAATGAAGAATGTATAAAAAGTATCAATAAAATGTGACCCATTTACTCTGGTTTTAATAATATAGCCAATGCAATATTAATCTTGTTAATAATATTGGCCAATATAATATTTACATTAATAGACCTGGTTAATACAATATTTAAAATATCAATAATAGTGTCTGGCGCAATATTGTCATGTTCCTACTAATGTATTGTATTATCAGGGACTTGCAGGCTTTTAAGATTGTATGCAAGGACTACAAAAAGGTGTCGTTGATAATGGAACGCAAATGTATTTACCCTATAAGCTTAAAATATTTTGGTCAAAATGTAAGATCCATTAAACCTGTTGAAAAATAGAAGATTAACCTTCTTGCTGTTGTAATCAGGTACAGGTATACTTCATGATTTATATGTGCTGCAACCGAAGACTTAATTTTGATCAGTAATTTATAAACATTAAGCTTAATTACCTTGCTGTTTTCTTTCGTATAATCTTTCTAGTTCCCATATGTATTAGTAAAGATTAATTGCACTACTTTCAATCATAGCGTGCAATTTCAAAATATTGTCTTTTTATACTTGCAGAAATGAAATCAAGGGCGTAATCAGTCGCATTGCTCTTGTAGGCAGGATCATATAGATTTCCTCAATGTAGATTTCCCTTGTGGACAGGATAATGTAGATTACCTCAAAATAGATTTCCTTCGCCCTCCTCTTCTCTTTCTTCCTTTTTCATTCTTTTGCTATTTTTTCTTTCTCTTCGCTTTTCCTATTCCCTAAGTTTTTATGTTTTCCCTTTTCTCCCTGCCTCCACTTCCTACATTTTTTCTATCATATCTCCTCCTTTTTCTTCATTTTATTGCACCTGTTTGGTAAGTTGCCCACCAATGAAAGCCCTGACTGCGCCACTGGATCACATGAGTAGAACATGACTGGTTCAATGGTTCTTGAGATATGTATTTACAATCGGTCGTTTCAAATTATGAGTATTAAGATTGGCTTTCTATTGTGGTTTCCTATTATCCCGCCTAAGCTCTTGACTGACGTCATTATCGATACATTTGTCTGTACTCTTTGTTAGGACATAAAACTTGTAGAAAGTAGTTTTGGTTTTCATTTCAGTTTGTTACATAATCGCGTGACCGCAAAATCAATTGGTTTGAAGTTACCTTGATCAAAGTATAACATAACATAACACAAAGGCGAGTATTTATGTAGTAGCCGATAATTTATGCTTAGCACAATCATGGCAATAGGCTATCATATATGGTACTATACATTAGTGTGTGCCCTGCAGTGATGTTAAATTTATTACTCCATTACTGAGCGAAAAGCGTTTGGTATTTGACAAATGAAGTAGCGACGCGTTTCCCAACGCAACAAAAAGCACTCTACCTCATTGGTTAATCGCTATCGCTCAGTGATGAAGTATAAATTCAGCTTTCGGTACGGTGTTATGATTGCAGACACGATCTGCTCCTGTTTTTAATCCCTTGATTTTTGATTTCTTGAAAAAAAGAGAAACTAAAACCGAAAACTTGAAACGAGGGAATGTAAGAGGGAAGCATTAGACTGCTTTGTATTCCTTTTATAAACAATTCATACCATTCCATGCATAAAACACAACACATCCCCAGTGACTGCCCTGCCCAAAGAAAATTTTTCTCATGGATAGCTAGCTGTTGGATCAGAACAGGATTGGTGGATTTTCCATGGTCAGATGGATTAGAGGGAAAATAAATTTAAATGGTCTACTACAGTAGACTAGGGAAGCATAGGACTCGATCTGTGTACTATAGTGTTCGTACACCACAATCCATTAAGTATACAAGATATACAGACACGTATATATTTTCGCTTCTAACGCTTTTTGGACCTCGTGGGAAATAAAGAGATAATTGCTATAAAAACATTAGACTGATTTGTGCATTATACAGCTTACTGATATTTGCCTTATTAACGATACTTAATTTAGATATTACGGGTGGATGTAGTTCTGCGTTGTCTATACATACAGGTTGCTATTGATAACGTTTCAGTCTTGCGGAATTGAGCATTTTTCCTGTATCTCCTGCATAATTGGTTAATCCATTTAAAGGCCACATTCCCCTGTGGAATTACAACATTAACCAACTCCATTTTAAATTAACCCTCACTTTGTGGACGATTCAGGTTGAATCTTTCATAGAGGTGTATGAAACTAAATGGAGCAACCTAATGTGTTCATGTTTGTAATGTCCGTATCCTATTATTCACAGCAAAACTGTACACCCGGGGAGATGATGTATTTTGCGACACCAAACGACGGAATGGGGCGGAAGTACCTCCTGGAATAATATATGATGGGAAGAAGGGAAAAGATCTATAGACCCTCCCTATGTGAAAACTGCCACAAGAAACGTTGTCAAAAAGCTAATCCTAATATGAAATGGCCATCTATTAGAAGCGTCACGCGTCAGCGTTATCACGCAGTTGATATGCATTTATGGAGCCAAATAAGTGTGGATTTAAAAGGAATCATACGAATAAACCCCGATGCGAGCTCTGGCTACTTCAGATGAAATTATTATGTTAGTTTAAGGCTCAGCTTATTATAAAATGATACATGTCTCCAACGACAACCCATCCACGGTTAAATTGATTCCACACAATTTCTGTTTATTTTGAAAATTGCAAGCCGAGGCAAGGATAAATCAAACTTACAATACAAACTGTCTGACTTTGTTGTTTGACGAACAATGGCATACTAAAAACATTTAGTGCAGTGTTCCTGAAGCATTCAAATCCAATACTTGCAGTATTTTAGATCCTGACCAATTTTAGACAACATAATACCGTATGAAAAGAGAACGTACATGGTTGATGGTGCCGCAACGCAACTACTTTTGAAAAGGTCATAGGTGTCCTCCACCCTACCTATATAAACAAAAAAATCTACGCAACTTGAAAGAGTACCAAGGTGTTTTACAAAATATTCATAACCTCATTAATAATCGCGATGCGTGCGGTCCAATTAGAGGTTAATAACTGCGCATCGGTTTTTTGCAGGATATTGTGAAAAATCTAAACATTTTGCCTTTGGAACCGAGGAATATCCCGAGGGCGCAGCCCCGAGGATATTCGAGATCAAAAGCAAAATGTTTAGATTTTTCAAATGCCCGATCTAACCGATGCAAAGTTATTAACCTCATTCATAACTTTCGTCACTTTGATCTTTTAACTTTACAAAATAACACAAAATTTTCCTCAAAAGTTTTTACATCTTCCCTTTCCCAAAATCGATCAGGCTAAAACAAAACGACCAATAACAAAAGTGCGTATCAGAATCTGTGCAAATCTGGTAGCGCGCAATCCAAATACGGCAGCCAGCGCGCGCGAAATTCGTTGGACGCACAATACGGCGCACGCAGAAGTCAATTGTGTGCGACATTGGAACAATTACGCATTTTGCGGTCAATTGTGAGATATTAATGACCTCGATTTGCGTTCGCGTTTTCACAAATAATAAAATATGATTGGATCGCACGCATCGCGTTTATTAATGAGGTTATGAATTACATTTAGTTATTTGTGAAAACGCGAACGCAAATCGAGGTCATTAATATCTCACAATTGACCGCAAAATGCGTAATTGTTCCCATGGCGCACACAATTGACCGGCGTTTGCGTGTTTTTGTGCGTCGAACAAACTGCGCGCGCTGGCTGCCGTATTTGGATTGCGCGCTACCATATTTGTGATACGCAATTTTGTTATTGGTCGTCCTGTTTTAGCCTAATCGATTTTTGGAAAGGTAAGATGTAAACGTCATCTATTTTTATAAATCATGTGTTATTTTGTAAGGTGAAGAGATTAAAGTGACGGTTATGAATGAGGTTAATAACTTTGCATCGGTAATATGTCGGGCATTGTGAAAAATCTAAACATTTTGCTTTGGACCTCGGAATATCCCTCGGGGCTACGCGTTGTGTGACGTGTTATGCGTTTGAACAATATACGCAGGCGCTCGCCGCCGTATTTGGACGCTTGTGGTATTTCCTTTATCGGTTATTCGATTTTGGGAAAACATTTCTATTGCTAATTTCGCAAGTACTTCACTTGTTTACAGGTTTAGTGAACACAAGATGTATCACCACGGTCATTTGTAACATCACATTAACAATCGTTTTCAGTCCATTAGCCATGTTAGCTGTTGCAACTGGAGGGCACGTCTGTAACGACGCATAACGTAACAAAATCGCATAACATAACAAATTGCTACGTTATGCGTTCAAAACCGTTTGGCACTAAGGAAAAGGGACAACTTTTTGCTGCTCGTCGCATAACGTAACAAAAAAATTAAAATGATCAGAAATGACAAATACTTGAAAGATTTTATGTTTAATGTCCTCCCTCCCTCTGTTCAAGTCAAAACTCGGCCCATGCTATCTCGTCCACACCAAATTTGTCCCCCGAAATAAAAAAAAATTCAAAGTAACAAATACTTGAAAGATTTTATGTTGGAAGTCCTCCCCCCCTCTGTTCAAGTCAAAACTCGGCCCATGCTATCTCGTCCACACCAAATTTGTCCCCGAAATAAAACAATTCAAAAGTAACAAATACTTAAAAGATTTTATGTTGGAAGTCCTCCTTCCTCTGTTCAAGTCAAAACTCGGCCCATGCTATCTCGTCCACACCAAATTTGTCCCCGAAATAAAAAAAATTCAAAGTAACAAATACTTGAAAGATTTTATGTTGGAAGTCCTCCTCCCTCTGTTCAAGTCAAAACTCGGCCCATGCTATCTCGTCCACACCAAATTTGTCCCCGAAATAAAAAAAAAAAAAAATTCAAAAGTAACAAATACTTGAAAGATTTTATGTTGGAAGTCCTCCTCCTCTGTTAAGTCAAAACTCGGCCCATGCTATCTCGTCCACACCAAATTTGTCCCCGAAATAAAAAAATTCAAAAGTAACAAATACTTGAAAGATTTTATGTTGGAAGTCCTCCCTCCCTCTGTTCAAGTCAAAACTCGGCCCATGCTATCTCGTCCACACCAAATCTGTCCCCCGAAATAAAAAAAATTCAAAAGTAACAAATACTTGAAAGATTTTATGTTGGAAGTCCTCCCTCCCTCTGTTCAAGTCAAAACTCGGCCAATGCTATCTCGTCCACACCAAATTTGTCCCCCGAAATAAAAAAAAATAAAAAATAACAAATACTTAAAAGATTTTATGTTGGAAGTCCTCCTCCTCTGTTCAAGTCAAAACTCGGCCCATGCTATCTCGTCCACACCAAATTTGTCCCCGAAATAAAAATTTCAAAAATAACAAATACTTCAAATATTTGTCCCTTTTTGTATGTGTTTTAGTACTCCAACGCATAACGTAACAAAGTTGTTTTTTCGAGTTTTGAGCTCTATAAATTTCTTTTATNCGGATTTTTTTGCTCGATGCGAC